>NW_017731777.1:576849-584826 GCF_001890085.2 Hipposideros armiger
TAGTCTTTCTCCTTAGTTGGATTAAATAATTACTGAAACTCCTTTAAATGGCTTGGAAAAGTGAGTAAGAAACACTAATGTCTTACATTTAAACAATATTGTGCATCCTGAAAATGTTTCCTGAAATATGACTCAAGTCTCTTTCTTCTTAATGCTTGAATTTATATTAGGATTTGGCTTCCTCATCTTCAAAGAACAGGTTTAAGTTAAAAAACCCTAAAGAGAAGTCTCTGCCTTTATGGAGTGGAGGGCAAAAAGAAACTTTTTTTTTTTTTTACCAGCTCAAAAAGAAACAAAAGAAATAGATGAATTGTATAACAGCTGTACAGTATTTAAAACTAGGTAAGAATTAAAGTAAAAGTAAAAGTATACTATTAAGTGCAATGCCAAAATTAGAAAATTTCATATGTATACTATTTCTCCACCCACTTTTGGGGGTTTTAAATCACCCATTGAAGGTTATCGGATAAGCAGTAGGAGTAGAATTCTGGCTTCATAGTTACAGAGATTTGAGTTCAGATCCCGACTCTGGAAAGGTAATAAATTCTCAAAGCCATACTTCATTCATCTATAAAATAAAGGTCAGAGTTATAACTATTCTGTAACAATTAAAATAAGGCATATCAAGTACTTATCAGAGAACCTGGCACCCAGGAACGGCTCAGTAGAGTTGGCCATTACGATGTTGGTGTTTGCTAGAAAACAGAGCATCTCTGAAAACGATATTGGTTTAGAGTCAATTAGAACATGTTGGTCTAACACATATGAGATGAGTGGCATTGGGGAAATCAGTTAATATCTTTGAGTTTAAATTTCCACTTCCATAAAATAGCCTATATCTTTGATTGGGCTGCGAGATCTGTGCTGTACCAGTAATGCTTAAAACTATCTGATTTGCAGAATTTGCTGGCTCCTTGCAGTGTAAATCCTTCCACCATGGCCAAGTTCAAACTTCCAATGCAAAGTTGGGAAGAGATACGCATCATTAGGTTGTATACCATAGTATTTCACATGATATCATTTTACTTGTATAATATTACTTCTACCATAAAACTGCAGTAATTTTTTTAAAAACTCAAAAGCAAAGATATTAGGGAAATACAGTAAAGTAATTAGGAATTGATAAGTTCTGAGTATTTATTATCTTTGTTTTTAGTATAATTTATTTTATGGTAAGTTTTCATTATTTGTTTGTTTGTTTGTTTACAATAATAGTTGCATTTAGCAACTCAGCTCACAACATTCCTGATAATTTGATAATCATCTCTTGTGGGTCAAGAGGAGGCGGCTCTAGTACAACAGTGCATGAGGGTTAAATTAGATGATAGTGGCACAAGTATTTCTTATATTGATTTCTCTAAGTATTCCTTACACTGACTTCTCTTGTTAACAAAGCACTTTGTGTGTGTGTGTGTGTGTGTGTGTAATTTTATGTTTATTTGTTATCACTGTGATTTACCCAAGTTTCTTTGCTCACAATATAATGAATCATTGCTTTTGTCTGAGTCAAGTGGGCAAAGTAGATGAGAATAGCAAGACAAATAAAGAAAAACACAAAACCCACTATTAGATACAACTCAATCTAGAAAACATTGAAGTCTCCATCAGTGTAATCAGTCAGAACATATTTCACTGTCAATAGACTGTGCTCAATATTGCCTTCACTAATGCTTTTTAACTATACCTTTGATGATTATATGAGATATAAATGCTGTAAATAGTATACTAAAGCTTTTTTAAGTGCCTAATTTTAAGTCAGCAATAAAAGTCTTACAGCATTTAGATATCAGTATAAAAGGAAATATTTTGATATTTGTCTTCCTAGATTAATGCATTTGCCTAAGCTAGTTGATTTTTTTAAAATTAAGCATAGCATGATTCAAAATTGGCACCCTGGGGAACCATTGCCACCACAAGGAATTCACTGAAAAATCAATTAAAGCAAAGTTAAGTAAATTAAATGAAAGAAATCTCCTTCATTCAAATTCTCAGAATGCAAACACATTAAAACTATAGCAAGTTTATTCTATATTCAAAGTACATAAAAATATTTCTCCCAAATTACTAATGTGTCTTCTTTCAGTTGACTCAACATACATTTATTAAAGTACCTACCATATTCTAATATTTGTGCAGGTAATTTTGTATATTACATTGATTCTCAACTCATCCTTGTTAATATTTTACCTAGGCAATGTAAAACTTTGCACATCCCAAACAAGCTTTATACAAGAGCTCTTACTTATATTTTTACATTTGGGTTATGATTTATGTTTGTGAAGAAGATTTTATATTTTTCTCTGCCATCTTTACTCACCACTAGTTTTTGATTTTTCTAATGACTGTGCAAATACCATATTAAAAATGATATAAGTTTAATCAGCAATAGTCATGCTTTGTTGTGTTATGCAGCATAAAAAGGAGAATGTTTAAGTTAGTTGAGCTAAAAATTTTAATTATAAACTAGTAACTCTAAGAAAAAATCATTTTTTCTTTTCCCCAGATTAAAAAGAAAAGAAGTTAGTTAATTTTCTTGTTTAGAATAGGAACAAATAGCCTATTACACTACTTACATCTTAAATACAGACACACAACACACACACACACACACACACACATATATTATTATTATTATGTGTATTTGATTTACATTTGAGAGTGAAATTAAGTCTGTGATTTTTCTCTCCAGATTCAGAAAATAAAGTTAAAATTTCTAGATAAATGCAAAAAATAATGCTGGTTTAAGGAGCCAATTTAATAAGAAAATAATTATATTAGGTAAAAAGTCAGGTTATCTTTCAAGGTCATTATCATATGTGATAAAAATTTAGTTTCTCTGACTGATATATAAAACAATGCTTAACTAGATATTCAAGAATGCAATTTATTGTAATCTTCCATGAATATTTTCAAAATTTCAAGTGCACAATGGAAGGAAATTGTTAATGTTATATTTTTACTTTGATAAAATAATCTTTTGGAAACATTTTGACAAACAAGCACTGTGTTTGTACTTTTAGTAATAGGTCAACATTGCTTCGTGGAGCAGATCCTTTATTTGTAGGTTTTGTTATGATAAAACAGACTGGCTTACAGAGAAGGAATGTGTAAATAAATTACAGCTTCCTAAAAAAATACAGACACCTTTAGAAAATTTCCACTGGCAATAAAAGCTGTTTTGAACTATCTTTTTATTTCAAAATAAATGTAACTTACTGAGATTCAAATTCCTTAAAGTAACTGGAGAACAGAAAAGCAAAACAAAGAAGCAGAGTGAAGTCATAAATTATAATAGACCCTATATGTAAAATCATTCTTAACCTGAAATATTTAGTTTCACTTTACAAGGGCAAAAAAAGAAATTCAATATATTTAAACACTTTTGTAATAATTTACAATACACTTTAAACACAAAATTATTTTGTTTGTCACAAGGAAACAGGGTATATATACAATGTTAGGTGACTGCTTATGCTTATGACCAAAAATGATGACTTTTCCAAAATCTCAAAGACAGAAACAATTAAATTACCTATTGCTGTTTAAAAAAAGTCATTAGTTTCAAGAATGAAATACAGATATAATTAATGAAAACACTATTTATGAATTCATCTTTAGTCTATTATTCAAAATTTAAAAACAAATAGATGAACTATTCTAAATTCAGTATTTGGTAAGTTTTAGAAACCACTTATTTTCAATTAAGAACAGAGAAAATAGGAAATCTAAATATATTACTGCAAAAATCACCAGAGTTTTAAAGCAATAGCAATACTCCTATCAGAAAAATAAAAACATCCTAATTTTCACCTACTATTTTTCCTAAAGAAATACCATTGTGTCAGTCTATTTTGATTTAATTTTTAATGTAACATTAGCATTTATAACCACAAATTTAAATCTTAGGGTAAATATTTAAAGAATATAAACTGAATATTGTGAGCTAAGTGAACTCAAAAATAATCATACCTGGGCTGGCCGAGTGACTCATTTGTTTAAGAGTTAGCTTAAGAGTGCGAGCTCTGAGCAACCGGGCCACCGGTTCAATTCCCACATGGGCCAATGACACTGCACCCAAGCTGAGCTGCCAACAGGTGGCAGGATGGCTCAGTTGGTGAGAGCACCTTCTCCTAACAACAAGACTGCCTGTTCCATGGTGGGCTTCACCCGCCTGCAACTAAGACTGAACTCGGCACCTTGAACTGAGTTGCCTCCCAGGTGGTTCAGTTGATAGAGCATGTGATCTTAACAACAAGCCTGCTGGCTCAACTCCTGCGTGAGATGGTGGCTACACCCACCTGCAACTAAGATTGTAACACAGCACCTTGAACTTAGAAGCCAAGAGCTGCCAACAGGCAGCCAAATGACAACTGGCACCCTCCACAATTAAGATTGAAGAGCAACAACTGGACTGGTCTCCTCCCCAATTCTCCCACACTGTTCCCCTTCCCCAATTCCCCAATTAAAAAAAACTCATCATCATCATACCTGTCTAAGGTATGTTTTGACCACCCACTCTGATTTTTGGGACTAGTGATTCACATAATAATGATTTCACTTTCTACAGAAATCTTGAAGTAACAAAAGCATCCTGAAATAAGGAAACTTGACATCATAAGCCTTTCTTTTATGTGCTGTGTATTAAAAGGACATATTATTAGTTAGTCACTACAAATGCACAAGCTATTCTAATAACACAACTTGGTTATTGTTACTAACCATAATAAGTCTCTTTTGAGAGTTTATCATTAATGAAATTGAAAAGTTAAAAACTGATGTTTAGAGTTTGCTGACTAGAGAAGATTATTTATGGAATAATTTGCATTGTGATTTCAGAGCCAAAGATTAATGCAAGACTTCATTGTATTTGAAATTTAGTTAACCTTGTGGTTAGCTGTCCTCAAAAGGAAACCACACATTTCATTTCAAACTATACACAGATATGAGGTTACCAAATATAACAAAATTATTTTAAAGTATGATTTATGGAAATTCTTTTATAACTCAATTTTTAAATAAATACTAAGATCTGAATGTGATCACCTATACTTTCTTGTCTTTGGAAATATTATGCAGCTTTGGAAAACACTGTTGGGTATAACAGTGAGAAAAGCATGTAATTAGAAGTTTTAGTGAACTAAATTTGAATGCTATTTCCATCATTTTTCATCTTGAATAAGTGACTAATCAGTCTCAATTTCCTGAACTGAAACAAAATAAAGATAATATAATTTACCTAAAAAAAAAAGGTTTGTGAAGATTAAATGAGAAAACACTGGCTAGCATAATGTCTGCCATAGATTAGGAGCTCGATATCACATTTTCTGCTCACATTCTTTTCAAATACAAAGTTACATATGTTTTTGAGCTTTGCCATCATCACATAATTCAAATCTGAAGGAAAATTTGGTTAAATCAGTGGTTCCAAACTTGGTTGATTGAAATGCTGTGGGCTTTCTCAAAGTTGGACTCTTCTGTTAAGTTTTTATTGGAACAACTTATGTCCTACAATTTTATCCACAAATTGTTAATTAATGAGCGATACACTGAGAAATATATTTCCTGTGAGTATATTAAAAGCTTTTAGAAGAACATTATCAGTGTCAGATTGGCTACTCTTGTCTCTTGTATGTTTCCCACCTGCAGTGACAGTATTACTCGAACCAATTACTATGGTCTTCAAGGTGTCTTTGCAAATAAAAGCAAAATTGAAAAAGAGACTTGTGGAAGAGAAAACCAAATGGAGAAGTCAACACTGGGTAGGAACCAGAAAAGAACCAAGGAAGAAGGAGTAAGAAGTTAGTTATGGCATTAAGAGAAATAATAACCAAGGGAGAAGGGATAATCCACACCATCAACAGTGTTCAAGGAGAAAGAAGACTGAAAATACACAATTGATTTTGACTAGTAGATCACTGTTGATCAGCATGAATGTAATTTTTGTATCATAGTCTATAAGGGACTGGATGATCTATCACTCCACTATAATAACTCTGGCTGAAATCCACAGAGATCTCTATGCTCCAAAATTTAATGGAAGAAAAAAATTTTAACTCTACTCCAGATTTGGCACAGTTGACAACATTTTCTTTAAAAAAATTATCTTCCGTTGGCTTGATTTACATTAACATTTCCATTTTCCTAACTCTGGCTATTCATAAGTCTCTGTTCACAAGACAGCTTCCTATATTAATCATACACTGTGTAATTATTCTAAGCTTGGTCTTGAGCCCTATTCTCACATCACTTTAATCTTTTTCCATGCAATCTTATTCATGTCTATAGTTTAATTGCCTAAATGAATCCCAAATGTTCATCTCTATCCCAGACTTTACTTTTGAGCTTCAGTCCAATAAACCCAGCTACCTACGTGACAGTTCCTCCAACATGTACCCAAAGTACTTCTAAGTCATGATGTCTTCTAGAATCTTTCCTCCAAATAACTTAAATTCCCAATTTCAGGGACCAGATATATCATCTATCCAGTTCTTTAAGCCAGAAGAGTCATTTGATATCTAATTCATCACCAAATCCTGGAAATTTTAGTTTCTAAATATGTCTCCAACCATACAATCTCTCTACTGCCACATCCATTCCTTATTTTAAATACTTTATTCTTAGAATAATGGCTGAAATATTTAGTAGAGCATACAAGACTCAGGATAATTTGACTCTTTTCTACCTGTCTGTAACCCCAAAAGAGATTAGGGCAATAGCTATTCAAGATTGTGAGTCAAATGAAAGTTGTTTCAGGATAGAGGATAAATTTACATTCTTGAATATGGGAAGACAAGGCACAGTAGAGAGAAACAGATTAAAGTTATCTTAAAAACTAAAAGTAATAATGGAAGAATGAAGATCTCAGAAGTAGGAATCAATAGGTATAGCTTACCTGTGTAAAAGGTAACTTCCTAGTAAACAAAAAAAATGTCAAAGGGAGTTAAATTTAAACATAAATATACACTTTATAATGGTTTTTTATTAAATTATGTATTAACTGTGACTGATTACAGTTTATGTGGCCATAAGACATTAAAACTTATTAATAGGCAAAATGTCAGTGAGTCAGTGTTTTATTATTATTATTATTATTGGGCTCCCATTTAAAATATTGAATCATGATTTAAAAATGTATTTGAACACAAAGAATTATTTACTCTATATTTTTAAATGGCTATGGTTACTTAATTTGCATTTCAATAATGTCATGAAGGTACCATGTAGAATTTGGTATAAAATACATTTACTATTATTTTACTAGGAGATTATCTGTGAGTTTTGGAAATCATACAATGCTACTGAACAAATTATTAGTTGAGTACACCAAAAATCAGGTCTTCCATAAAAAGATTAAAATTTGCAGTATGAAGACATTCAAAAGAAGTTGCTGCAGGCTCTGAGGGCAATTCCAGTTATTAACAGATGTATGCTCTTGTGAGTACATAAGTACCTCTTCATACCACTTTATCACTCATAAGTGTCACTGTGTAAAATATTTTCTGGGTAGAAGCCAAGCACTTTTGGTATAACTGAATAACTCTTTCAGACAACTAGAAATCTATTCATTTCACTGAAAGAGAGACTATTGTATGAACTGGAGGAATCTAATACAATAAGTATGAAATAATTTTTCCTGAGATGTGACTGTAAATTATGGGGATTGATTTTTACATGCATATTTAAACATGAAAACTCTCATAACAGCTATTTGTAAAGAGAACAATTTTGAGATGGTATATGTTTACTTCAATAATAGTCCCAACAATTAAGAAAATTTAAGAATCTTTTTTTGGAATTAACTTCAAAGTAAGGTCATTGGGTCAACTAAGAAATCCTCTGGACATTTTCATCACAAATTAATCTGTGCAGACAAAAATGTGATTTTCAAGGTTCCTCACTAACTTTTTTGTTTTCTTATTAAAATTGGAAAACTTACAGTAGTTTGAAAAAAATAAATCATTCATAGGTGTCAATTAT
>NW_017731777.1:591733-602342 GCF_001890085.2 Hipposideros armiger
ACCTTAATAGGTGGAATTAACCAAACAAACAGACAACCAAAAAATCTCTGTAAGGCACTGGATGCAAGTTTTACTACTGAGTTCTTTGAAACATTCAAAGACTAGAAGGTTTTATCTATTTAAACTCTTTGAGAAGTTATTTTACAAATTAAAACTTCATCATTTGTTTTCTAATCTAAAGTGGTAACATATAAGGAGGGTAGTTCAAAAACATATGGTGCAAAATTACATATGAATAAACAAAAAAATTAAATGAAATGTTAATAAGTGAGAAGGCATTTCCATTAAAGAACAAAACAAAACACAAAAAACAACCCTCTATTATAGCTGTTATTATGCAATGTTTTCTAAAGTTTCTAGCTAATAGAATTATTTATAAAAACAAAGAACCTATGCAAATATTAAGAATGAAGAGTAACACTTTTTATTGATCAATAATTGGAAAACAAATTAATCTCCTGAAAAGCTATTGTTCAGTAAAAGAAGTGGGAACTAAAGTAATCTGAACTCATCAATATATTAACATATCAAACATATTAAAATACCAGTTTTTCGACATCTAGTTAGGCTTTGTTAAAAAAAATGTAAAGGTGATAAAATATTGAGAAGTTTATATTATTCATGATTTTCAGTATATTACCACCTTGAAAATGAGTAAGAAACATTTCATATAAACTTTTGGACAGCGTTATTTTTATAGACTATTTTTAGGGAAGTTTTGTGTTCACAGAACGAACTTAAAATCAAAACACAGAGTTTCCATATACTTCCTGCCCACAAAAATTCATCGCTTATCCTGTTATCATCGCCCCCCACCAGAGTGGTACATTTATTACAATTGATGAACCTACATTGACACATCATTATCATCCAGAGTCTATAGTTTGCATTATGGTTCACTCCTTGTGTTGTGCAATCCATAGTCTAGGACAAAGTTATTATGACATGTATTCACCATTATGGTAGTTTCACTGCCCTAAAAATCCTCTGTGTTACTCATCTCTCCTTTTCCTTANATTAGCATACATAAATGGAGATTGAAAATAATCCAGAATAGTGGAACAGAAGAAATATTTAAATATATAATTTAAGAAAAATTTTCTGAAATAAAAGACTTGAATTACCATATTGAAAATACCAGAACCAGTCATGTACGCATCTACCAATAGCTTCTCTACAAATAAATGTTTATTTGATTATAAGAATAAAGAAAACCTAGAAATACAGAACAGCCCACAAAAATTAATTCACCAATAACTTCACCAGAGATGTTAATCATCATTAATATTTATTACATGTTTTAATTTTTCTGTACTTAACTAAGAATACAATAATAAATAACATATAACAATATTATATTGATACATGATAAAACATAATATGCAATGAAATATATATTTTATGGACAAAGGATTATACTTAGACATGGCTTTTAACACTAAATAAACATATTAGGTATACTTTTCCATGTGTTGATATGTTATTAATTATAATCTAGAAGTTTATATTGAAAAATGCTTTCATGCTTATGGTAGAAAAACTTACACACAACAAAGTTATGGAGAGTGAAGAATTCATCATTTTCCCATCACAAGCTCTTTTTCTTGATGTATCTTTTCAGATCTTTACACAAATGATAACGTACCATAGACCAAGTTTTGACACTTTCTCCATTAGTAATGCATTTATTTACAGATGGTCAAAGGGTCAAATAACAGCAATGTAGATTTACTTCATCCTTTCAGCCACATTGTGTCACATTGAAAGGTGGTACCACAATTTGCTTAAGCATACTGTTAGCTTATTTTTGATCTTTAGCTTTTCTGACAATGTTTCAGTAAGTATTCTTCCACATAAATGTAACATTTATGCCAGTATTTCTGCAAGATAAATACCTAGAAATGCAATTATGGGGTGAAAATATAGATACATTTAAATTTTTTCCAGCTCTTACCACATGGATCAACAAATGTGTTACCATTTTCTGTATCTAGAAAAGTGAAATGAAGCCACTTGTTTTTTCTCCTCACCATAGTCATACACTGCTATTTTTTATCTCCACAATATGATAGGTGAAAGAATAGTACTTCATTGCTACTTTAACTAAAATTTTAAAATCATAAGGTTGGAAGTCCTTATCAACTGCTTGCATTTTTTTATCTGAATTTGGCTGTTTATGAACATTTCTCATGGTACATTCAATGTTTATTGTTTTTGTATTGATTTACAAGTGCTCTTTACATATTAAGTAAATCAAGATCTTTGAATGTCATATGTGTTACAATTAGTCTTCCCTGAATTACCATTTCTTTAGATGTTGGTCATTTCTACTTCTGCAAGCAAAAAAATTAAATTTTAATGTAGTGAAAATTACTTTGTGATTTAATTAGAAAGCTTTTCTTCCTCTATGATTTCATTTTTCCCCTGTATTTAAACTCTTTTATTAAAAATAGTGTATAGTATCCCACTGTATCAGTGCATCATAATTACTTTAGCTTATCCCTTATTACTGTTTATTTCATTTGGTTCCTTTTTTTTTTAAATAAGCCTAGGCAATATTGAAAGGAACATCCATATATTTCACATACATTACTTTAGTCATCTGTTTCTTCATGTTAGATTATTTTGAACTGTAGTTACATGGTCAAATAACATTCTCCTATATAATATTTATAGCCCTGCCAAATAGCCCACCATGAACATTTTAAAAAATGTCCATGCCCACAAGCACTGTATGAGAGGTGCCATTTCTTGGCACCATTACCATCACTGAGTATTGTTAGTTTTAAATCTGTTTACCAATTGTAAAGTTTTAAGCCCTAATTTATATCAGCACAAATATTAATTACATTTTTTATTCCCAGTCCTTTGTATGTTTTTCTCTAGACTTCTTTTCCAGTACATTTTACTGCAAACTTAGGTTGTTTTCTGTGCCATACAGACAAAGGACTAACCCAAGGAAAAAGATGACCTCTGGGCAAATGGTAGAAAAATTGCACAAAAGGAATTGCTACTTCTTCATGTAAAGGGATCACTCTTTTCCAGCAACATATTTAGATGCTTCTTTTCTCACACCTAACAGCTCCATTTTTTTGTCCTGAGATAAAAACATCATCTCAATTACATTATGTCTGGTCCCATGGCCCATTTAAACTTCTATTGTATTCTGTTCTCACTTGTCTGGTAAAAAGGCGGACTATGTCTGTGAGGGTGAATGAGGCTGAAACTTCATATCATTTCCTTGCATCCCCATTATCACAGGGTGGCAGAGGAGGGCAATTCATTCTTTCTCCACTGAAACCCTTCCCTCACATGTGGTGCAAAGCTCCAAGGCAGACAGGCTGGAGACCAGCAAGCCCTCTGAAGACTGCAGTTGTAAAACCACTCTTGCAAGATCAGACCCTTGCTAATTACAATACTAACATCTATTAACTTTTTCATTCATCGCCAATTTTCATTCATTTCTTAAGGCTAATACTAATTGCAACTTTAAAAAAATAATAATGCTAAATAGGACAAGCAATCTGGGAACCCAAATGGTCTATTCCCCTCCTGATACACATTCTCTCATTAGACACATTCACAGAGGAGGGAAAAAAATCCCTCCGAAGAGCTGGCACTGCAAATTATTATTTTTATAAATTATATTTGTTCTAGGGTTATTGAATATACTGTTTTTTTTAACTTAAAGTGAGAGTTTGGGGATAATCAAGTTGGTAAGCAGTCTCAATGGAGAATTTAAAATGAGGGAAAACATGGCGAAAAGGAAATAATAAGGAGAGGAAAGTACTAGATCTTGAAAAGTAATCTGGGATAAACCAAAGGGACTTTTAATAAACATGATCTTTGTTAAATTTGCTCCGGATATAACCAGCAAAGATTCCAGAAATATTTTGCTAGTTAAGAAAATAACTGCTTCCCTAAAATGATTCCCCTGACTAGTATGCTATTTATCTTCTAGCTACAACTATCATATCAAAATGTTAGCTATAATAAAATAAATCTATCCTAATTGGATGAAGATAAGGATGAACTTTTATTTCTTTATATATTGGTTTGGTTAGAATTTACTGACATGGCCATCCTTATAATCAGTCATTTCCCAGTTAGGCAAATCAGAACCCTCACTTGACTCTGCGAATCCCTGGGTCTTCTGAACACAAAATAAGTTTTCATTATTAAAAATTGCCCTTTGCAAGCCATGTTTGTTATCATTGTCAGTCTTATTAGCAGTCCATTTAATTATAGAATGGGCTATTGTTGAAGGGAATATATAAAGTAGTATAGGAGTTAATAAAATCTGGTTTGCATTCAGGTAAATATCAATTAGCTTGAGATGGTAAACAATGCTCAATGTCCTTAAACCAATGTGAAGCAGCATATGCAGCTATGCATATGTGGCACCCATATTTGGATCTTTGTCTCTTCTGGTTCACCAACTGCATTCCAATTTTGAAGTAGAGATAACCCGGTTGTCACATAAACAGAGGTGATTCCCTTAGGATTTATCCTCATTCACAATGGTCTTAGCCCTCAGGACTTGATTTACAGATTTTCTTTCCATTCAACAACCAACCAGTCACTTTCAGATTTTGCAAAACTTGGGAAGATCCTGTTACAGGCTTAATCTAATGAGCAATTGAAGGCTCAATACCTCCATGTGGCAGTTTTGGAAGAGCATCTGCTCCCAATTTTTAGGTTCCTTTTATGAGTAATCAAAATTATGCTTGAACGCTAATTCAAAAAAGTATATGTACCACTATGTTTATTGCGGTGCTATTCACAATAGCCAAGACTTGGAAACAACCGAAATGCCCATTGGTAGACGACTGGATTAAGAAATTGTGGTACATTTATACAATTGAGTATTACTCCGCCATAAAGAAGAATGAAATCGTAACATTTGGGATGATATGGATGGACTTAGAGACTATTATGTTAAGTGAAATAAGTCAGTCAGGGAAAGACAAATACCATATGATTTCACTTATATGTGGACTCTAAAAAACTGAATGGGCGAGGAAAGTGAACAGAGGTGGTCTCAGAGATGTGGGGGTGCAGTTGATGGCTGTTGGTTGGGNTAATAAAATCTCGAGCCTAATCTCTAGTTTAGATAAGCGACCAAGGAGAGTTTGCCAGCAGACTGTGGGAACTCCCTCATATCAAAGCCTGATGCCATGCTAAGTTTTTTTTTTTCTTTTTCTTCAAATAGGATGGAGAGAAAACAACTATAAATCAAGCTGTTCTTTGTGAATCTAATTCAAGATCCCCTTGTGTGGTGAGAAAATAGGGGTGTTTATGTCTAATGGAGGTTATAATAGTAACTGTATCAGAAGTAGACTAGCAGAAACTGTTGGATGGATTCTATGTGAGGAAAAATGGTGCTAAAATATTGCTTTTGGAATTTGCAAAGGAAAATAAACCACTACACAACAAAACCAATAAACAAAAAACTCCAGGAGAAATAATTAAATTATTGTGAGTAATAAATAACATGAAATATTCTTATTTTTTTCATCTAGCTATATTTGTTCATAAGAACTATTGAGATAAACATGCCTATCATGTGGCTGCACAGAAACATGAAGAGGTCAGCATGATTTGGAGGCTCTTCAAAGCAGAAAATGCAAAATAATTCTTTTTTTTTCTATCTCCTTGTAACTCGTGGTTCTTACCACACTTAAAGAGAATTGAACTTGAGTAATAGCTCCATTAGCGCTCTTTTCCAGGAGCCAGTTCCCGTGGTCTCCCTGGGTCCAGCTGCTGATGACTCACAGAGGAAGTAGTAGAGATTAGGGTGTATGGGGGAAAAATCAGAACAGCACAGAAATAAAGCAAATCAACCAACCATTACCTTTTGTGCCAAACAGAACAATGGCTGAACTACTGCGGTTCAGAATGACCCTTCTCATTCCACTCATTTATGCTACTCCTGTTGGAAGGACCACCAGGAAACCTGTGAAGCACTATGGAACACACACTGGAATCCATGGCACATCTCAATTAATATTCCCTCCCGAACTCAACTAGAACAATGAAGAACATCAAGCAGTTTAATCTCCGGCAATAATTCCTTTTGTCAGGTTGAGAGGTTTTCCCCTTGAATTAGGTTTTAAGATCGGATTTTCAAAATTAGTTAGTTATTCTACTTATTGTAAAGCGGAGAGCCCACATTTTATAAACACATGCATACATCTAGGTAGAACATAATGAAGTCTGTGTGTTAGTTGGGGCTTTGCTGCTATCGGTAATTTTTACTTGCTCTGAAATAAAATCAGTCTTTTATTAGCAAACAATTGTAACTAAACTGCACAGTTGTTAAAACTCCTCTTTCAATTTTCCCTAAAGGGTTGGAAATGTAAATGGGTCCTTTATATTACCCAGTGGAATTAAATTTCATCAGGAAGATTTTTAAATGTCTTCTTTGAAGATTCTTCTCTTAGTTACTGATGAACTGAAACATTTCATAGGTTAAAACAACTGCATGTTCGCAAGTGTTTATGAATGTATATAACATACATGACTAAATTTATTTGGGCAAGATAANGGGCTCTTAATTCTGTAGTGGCATGCTATAGGTGGTATGCTTTTTTCCCCTTTCTGTCTAGCTTTTCTGAATCTACTGTAGGTTTTTGCTATGTGGTTACCATGGGGCTTACATAAGACATTGTATAAACATAACAGTCTATTTTATGCTGATACCAACTTAACTACAGTCACATACCAAATCCAACCCTTTAATGCCCCCTGCTTTTATGTTTTTGATATTACAATTTATATCTGTTTATATTGTGTAACTATTGACAAATTATTGTAGCTGTAACTATTTTTAATACTTTTGTCCTTTAACCTGTATATTACAACTAAGTGTTGAGCTTTGTGGATGAAACACACATGCTGCCATTTTAGTGATGACTTCAAAATTCAGAGTGATGACTTCAAATAACTCTGCATTTAAAAGATAGTTTTGAGGCATTGTGGTGGTCCAAAATGGAAACAGATGTTGATCGAATCTGCAACAGGTTTTTGGTAGAAGCTATACTCTAAATACACAAATAACTATAGTGCAGTGTAAACATTGATATGGTACTAGTAAATTGTTGTGGGAATTCTGAGGAGTAATAATAATTTTCTGTAGTTACAACTTACTCTATTCTATGTACTGAGCTAATCACTGAATAGTCACTACCAGCTTATGCAGGGACTAATATTGTTCCCATTGCACAGATGAGACTACTGAAGTTGGAAGAAGTGAGGTAATTTGTTTATGGTAACATTTCTAATAACCATAGAGCTAGGCTTTAAACCCAGAACTGCTTGACTTTAAATTTCATGCTTTAAACCACATCTTTATTGCTCTTTCCTGTAAGGCTCTTTCTCTGATTTCCCTAGTTTTAGGATATGATTTCATGTACATTGATATTTTTATAGATGGGTGTAAGTTGAAACTTATAGTCTCCTAGATAATACTTCTGCATACTATATTGCCATTCATATTCTAAGTGTATATTGGGTACAGTCAATCTTTCTCAACTTGGAGTGATTACTTATTACCAATAGACCTGAATATATTTGGAAAGCTGTTCTATTCCTTTTTAAATGGAATAAATGTATACGTTTCCCATAAATTTATTCTTGCATTATAATTGTTTCCAACATTTATTCAACATTTATTCAAGCTCAAAATCCCTTATTGACCAAATATTCCTTAGGCTTATACTTTCTACAGTCTTCCAGAGCATCCAAAAATATAACCGGTGCCAAATAAAGAAGACCTGTATAGAATAATGCTGGCAGTAACCTGAAGTTTCCTACCACTCTTTCCTGCATTACTCAGATTCTCAGCTCCCATTTTCCACCCTACCACAAGCCTCATTGCTGAACCCAATACCAAGCCACTTGCCTACATCTTTAGCCAATATCTGGCTCTGTTTGGATTGGATACTGGAGAGCATGTATTTCAACATTCCACTGGTTTTCAGAGCCAGTTCGCTGAAACAGATACAAAACAGTACCAGAAAGAAGCGATGGCTTTCCAGTTTAAGTTTATCATCGTTTTGATCAAGAGTAACTACAGAGACTGAAATTAAATTTCTTCACACTGTCTGTTGATAGGATGTAAAGAATGGATAAAGTGATAAGACATTTTAGTTTAGAAATAAACTACATGAGTAAAAGCTCATGGAAAATACCAGGAAGAGTTTCCCTTTATTTTTCTTGGAATACAGAAGTTCCATGAAATCAAATATTTGTAAGCTTATTCAGGAAGATAAAGGAAATTTTAAAAAGAATTGTACATCAAATATCGAGGTGATTATTCTTTTAATATTGATAAATGTTTATAAAGATGAAGGATTATTCACTTATGATTTAAGTAAAGACTTCCTAGCACAATGCCTTAATATATAAAACATATTACCAAATCTTTGCAGAGAAAATGAATAATGAGAAGGAAGAATTAATGTTCAATATGGAGACATTTTTCTACCACTATTACTCATCAGGTCACAAAATATACATCTCTTTGGACGTTTCTCATTGAACTCTGTTTTATGTTTCATGGACAACAAAGGTCATTGAGGCCACTTTATATTTCTAAGTTTTCCAAATGTTATTATAAATATAACTGATAGCATANATGAGGTGAATCCATTTTTTAAAAATCTAAATGTATCTAAATAAATGGAGAGACATAATGTATTTACACACACGGAATCACATCGGAAGATTTGATATAGAAAATGTTTCAATTCAAAAAAGAAAAAAAGAAAAGATGTCAACTCTCCCCAAACAAATACAAAGATTTAACCCAATTCCTGGGATAGAGAAATTATGCAAGGAGGAACTCCTGGGTCGATATGAAGCCCTTTTTATCCCCAAAGCAAAGGTAGATGTGATTTCCATTATTACAAGACTTCCTGTCTGTGTTTTTCACTGTTGTGTCCTCAATGCCTTGAACATTGCCTGTGATATACTAGGTGCCTCTGATGGGTTCAATGGCATCCCTGAAAAGATATTTAAGATCCTAACATCTGGTGCTTGAGAACATGACTTTATTTGGAAATAATGTATTTGTAGGTGTAATTAAATTAAGATGAGGTTTATTTAGGTGAGTCCTAATCCAACATAATGGTGGACTTATAAGAAAATACACAGATACATGGGGAGAATTCCATGTTACACAGAGGCAGAAACTGGCGTGATACAGGCCCAAGCCAAAGAATATCATGAACTGATGGTTACCACCAGAAACTAGGAAAAGGGAAGACAGGATTCTACCCAGTCTCAGCAGGAACACAGCCCTAATGACACCTTGATTTCAGACTTCTAGCCTCCAGAACTGTGAGAGAATAGATTTCCGTTTTTGTAAGCCTCCTAGTCTGTGGTACTTTGTTATGGCAGCCCCAGGAAACTAACACATACCATTTAAGTAGTTATTTAATAAAATATAGGATAAATTATATTTTCATGTCACAGTCCTTGTTTAAAACTTCATCAGAATATTATTACCAATAGATACAGTATAAATTTACTTTGCAGGGAATGAAAGGATTTAAGAAAAACATACTATTTCATTTCATTTTTGTTGGGGAGAATTTTTGTTTCCTATTATGCTTACATAGCTCATCTCAAATTATTTATATATAGCTTTATAGATGAATTCACTTTAGGAATACACACTTTGTGGGAGAAACATAAAAAGCTGAAAAACCACAATGAAATAATTCTGATGTATTTTATGAGTCCATTTAAAGACAGTACAATTAAAACTTTCTTAAATGCCACTGGCTGACTAAACACTATGAGGTGGTGCTTTCATATAGCATCTCATTCCAATTTCAATTATTTATTGTTTACAGTATTTGAGGCTAAAGAAGTATAAAGCCTGTCCTCAAACACTGTAGTAAGAGGCAGTACCTAAATTCAAAAACAAGTGTTCTCAGCTCTAATCCAACCCTTTTATTTTACTATATAAATACAACTTATTTGATTAGTTGGTTAGTTAAAATATGTATTGATATTTCATTAAATAAATAGTAACTGGACCCTATGATAAACATGTATTTTTCTTTAAATCATTTGTAAACATTTTTCATAAGTCTCCTTAAATCCTTTTTCTTGGCTTATTAAAAACCAGAAATTTATTTTTATACTTCTGGAGGCTGAGAAGTCCAAGATCAAGGCACTGGTAGATTTGGTGGGTAGTGAAAGCCTGCTTCTTGGTTTATAGATGGCATCTTTTCACTGTGTCCTCACATGGTGAAAGGGGTGAGAGATTCCTGAGGGTCCATTTTATGAGAGCACTAATCCCACTCATGAAGGCTGTATTTCCATGACCCAAGCACCACCCAATGGTCCTACTTCCAAATACCATCATGTTTCATACAAGATTTTAACATATAAACTGTGGGGAAGCTCAAACATTCAGACCATTACATATGGCTTTATGAAAATGTTGATTCATTACCCACAAATATTTTTAAGTTTGATTTTTTTTTAAGATTTTTTATTGGGGCATTGGGGGAGGGGAACAGCGCTGGGGAATTGAGGGAAGGGGAACAGACAAGTTGCTGTCATTTTGTTCTTCAGTCTAGTTGTGGAGGACATT
>NW_017731777.1:606522-617601 GCF_001890085.2 Hipposideros armiger
ATAGATAACATCTCTTAAAATGGGTATACATTTTTTTTGGCACCATTAGTATTTCTTATTCTTAGATGAAAGGTAAATATAATTTAAAGTTTGAATATTTTGTTTACATACCTAAAGGTACTACCTAGTTTTTCTAGGTAGATGCACCCTACTTCAAATGCCATGGGCTACAATCACTAATTATGTCAAACTCACAAAGCCTACCAAGTAAACAAATATTAAATTCTTTCTTTATAAACACAACAATGTTGTCAAAAAATTAATTTTCTTAATTTTAATAAACTTGGATAGGTAAAAAAATCAGTCAAATCTAATATAAGTGTCTATTTCTTCGGTCCAATTAAATGTATTTATAAATCCATCATGGGATAAGGCATACTCATTACTCTACGAACTGTTGCCTCTTAAATTATACTTTTCGTAATCTGCAAAAATGCAATTTTAATTGCTAAACCAATCGCAAATTGCAGTGTTTCTTAATAAAATAATAATGCTCAGATTTGAGACATTTCTGTACTTTTTATTTAGAAAGAAATATTAAATTTGTTTCTAATTTTATCACCATGTTACATGGTAGGTATATTAATTCTATAATCATTAACATTATTCTTAATTTACAAATGGCATAGTTGATATAAAATAATAGCTTTCTGCAGTTCTTTTAGCTAAAAATTATTTTCCTCCCAACCCATTCATCTGCACATTGTCTTTACACACACACACACACACACACACACACACACACACACCACAACCTTCTTATACATGAAATATTTAGTTCCTCTAAGTTATCTTCAATAGCTACTGTGCTCACTCATGACAATTTCTAATTAATTTTAAATGGCATTTAATAGCCATTGTCCCAACAAGTACAGATGAATTGGAAGACATAATGCTTGTATTGTATAAAGAGTGGCCTTTGTAAACTCGCAAATTAAATCCACACTGTAGTCAAAACTCATTTGATGTTTGCATTTCCTACTTTGCAGATGAGATGGTCTCAAAAGGCAGAATAGGCTAAAGATGTTTTGGACAACTCTATAAGTACAGTCATCTTGTCATCTTAGCTGTCTAAATTACTTCAACAGGACTCAAGGGAATTTAAAGAGAAGAAATGACATGACAAACAATTATATTCTAACACTCTATTTATAACAATGCCCTTTTAGATTATTGTTCCTCCAGACTGACACATCACTGTAATCCCAGGGATGAATCAAGGGACTTATAGTTAGATCACGCACAGCTTGTAGGCAAAGAAAAAAAACACGAATAAAGAGCTGACATTCAGGAAATATAGAGCGACTCAAGGATAAATTCAGCTGGGATGAGCTTAATTTATCAATGTCAATAACAACGGTGAATGCATAGCAAGAATACATGCATATTAATTGAAAATAATTCAGATTAAATCACTGCAGTTTGACATTTTGAGATAGGCACTTTATCTTTTCAAGAAAAAGAGCACTATAAAATCTTTAATCTGAAAACACATCTTAATTGCATGTTATCACCTCCTAATTGCTTCTATATTATATTAAACATTTTGCTAATTACTAGCCTGATCATGGTGTAAATAGCTTGAGGCAAGAGCTCACATCCAGCTGAAGACTACAGGGCACAGTAGGACCGGGAGGAAGTTGAGCACTGGGTAGATTCATGGATTCAAACCTTCTTCAGGGCCGTCCACCTTTAACGCAGCTCTATGGTGAGATCAAGAGATAAAGAAGCAGTGGTAAAGATCAGAGATGTTTATTCATCTGTCAATTTCTAATACTATTCTTGGAAAAAGATTGTATTCTTTCTGATATTACAGATATGCTTTCAGATGGTGGCAAGTGAGTAAAAACAGGTTCAGAGACAGGCAACACTGCATGTACTTTTGAACCTTAATCCTTGAAACTTCGTCAGGATATGTGCTGCTAAATACCAATTTCTTACACTGAATCTTTGTCCAATGTGTGTGTACAAACCTGTATATTTATATATTACAAGGTAGAATTCTTCCATAAAGTAATGAATAATTTAGAAAGGGTAAAATGTCTGTAACTGAATGGCAAATGCTTCGCTGAGAAAACAATTAGCCAAAATAGTGACTACATTTTTCATATTGTCAAAAATATATGCAAGCAAAAAGATAATAAGCCTTGTTGGTAAGAAAAGAAAAAAAANCTAACCAGGCCCGACCCTGCTTAGCTTCCGAGATCAGAGGAGGTCGGGCGCGTTCAGGGTGGTATGGCCGTAGACATGAATTCTGTTTTCTTATCCTTTCATCCCTCCTATGTCTTTTGAATGGAGCATTTAATCCATTTACATTGAAAGTAATAATTGATAGATATGTAGATATTTGCCATTTCATTATTCATAATTTTGACTTTTTTTCTTTTTATCTTAAAAAAGGCCCTCTAACATTTCATGTAATACTGGTTGGTGATGATGAACTCCTTTAACTTTTTCTTGTTCGGAAAGCTCTTTATCTGTCCTTTGATTCTAAGTGGGAGCTTTGCTGGGTAGAATAATCCTGGTTGTAGGTCCTTGCTTTACATTCTGTTGAATATTTTTGCCAGTCCCATCTGGCTTGTGAAATTTCTGTTGAGAAACCAGTTGAATATTTTATGGGGGCTCCCTTATTAGTTACTAGTTGCCTTTTTCTTGCTGCTTTTAGGATTCTCTGTTTGTCTTTAACCTTTGCCATTTTAATTATAGTATGTCTTGGTGGGCCTGTTTGAGTTCATCCATTCTGGGACTCTCTGTGCTTCCAAGGCTTGTATGTCTATTTCCTTAGCCAGGTTAGGAAAGACTTCAGTCATTATTTCTTCAAATAGGTTCTCAATCCCTTATTTTCTCTCTTCTCCTTCTGGTACCCCTATAATGCAAATGTTGTTATGCTTGTTATTTTCCCAGAGGTCTCTTAAACTATCCTCAGTTTTTGTAATCTTTTTCTTTTGTTGTTCTGATTGGTTGTTTCCTGCTACCTTGTCTTCCAAATCACTGATTCGATCCTCTGCTTCATCTAGTCTGCTGGTGATTCCTTCTAGTTGACTCTTCATTTCAGTTATTGTATTCTTCACTTCTGATTGGTTCTTTTTTATGGTTTCTATGTCCTTTTTTACACTTGCTACTCTTTGTTGAAGTTCTCACTAAGTTCCTTGGGCATCCTTATAACCATTGTTTTGAACTCTGTCTCTGGTCAGTTGCCTGCCTCCATTTTGTTTAGTTCTGTTCTGGAGTTGCTCCTGTTCTTTCATTTGGGATGTTTTTCTTTGTTTCCTCATTTTGACTGCCTTTCTCTTTGCTTCTATGTATTAGATAGGGTTGCTATGTCCCCCAGTCTTGGCCAGGTGGCGTTATGTAGTAGGTGCCCTGTGGGGCCCGGGCACAATCTCTCTGGTCACCTGTTCTGGGTCCTCCAAGAGTGTCCCTTGTGTGAATTGTGTGTGTCCTCTTGTTATAATTGAATCTTGATTGCTATTAGCAAGTAAGTGAGTGGGATTGACCCTCAGTTTGATTGCCTGTGGGGTTTGGCCACATCCACAACTTATAGGCTGCTGTNCAGGCCTGTGTGCAAGTGGCTGACTGGTGACTTAGGTCCTAATTATACACCAGGAAATAGCTCTGACCCTTGTGGACTCAGCTACAAACCTATTTGGCCTTGATGCTGCCACCAGCATCATCAGCCAAGGGACCCGGGAAGACTCATGCCTACCGTGCCTCAGACAATAGACCCACAGTCTTTGGCCAAGGCTATGGGACCCAAAGTAACTCCATGACCTAGTTACAGTCCCCCTCATCTGTGATCTGGAAGCACCCTGGAGGGAAAACTGTCAAACTTAGTCTAACTTTAGATTCTGAAAAGGCCCCATAACTGGACTTCAGTTCCTCCCAACCACAGTTCATGAGCAGTCCCACCAGCCCAGGGATGTCCTGGGAGACATGCCTGTCGGTGCCACCAGAAACAAGCCAACCAACCTTAGTCTGAAAGGAGATCGTGAAACTGCCTGTGACTCATATCTAGCCTCTCCCAACTATGGTTCGTGAGAAGTTCTGCCCACCAGAGACCCACCAGGAAAAACACCAAACATGTCCTCAGAGGAAAGCCCACAAACTTCGGTCTGACTGTGAATCCTGAAATGGTCTTATAACTTGGCTCCAGAATCTCCCAGCTGCAGTCAGGGGGCAGTCCTGCTCACCTGGGGATCTGGTGGGAGACATGTCCATTTGTGCTTCTGGAGACAGGTCTGTAGACTTTGGTCCCAGCTGTTAATCCTGAACCATCCTGGGGCTTGGTTTAAGTCCTTTTCAGCTATGGTTCAGAGCCAGTTCTTCCTGCCCAGGGACTCACCCAGTGACCTGGCAGAAACCATACTGCCCACACACCTGGATACTGGACCTTTCTCTGTGGACACAACTGCTGACCCTGAAGCAGACTTTTGTTCCCAAACCAGCCCTTCAGAACAAAGTGCTAGGGACACTCCCAGAGAGGATTCATGTATGCCTGAGCCCCTGGTAACAGGCCCAGCAACAGTGGACCCCACTGCAATCTACATGATTTCTAATCCCAAATACTAACGTGGTGCAGTAAGCAATGGGAAAGGTAAACCTTTTCAATATATTGTGCGGGGATGATTTTGGCCCAACGTAATTGTTTATTACATGCCTTTTCACTCTCAGAGTGTTTCATTTTGGATAATATATTATAGAAATTGTTTATCTACATAAAGATAATGTAAAATTTGACTACTATCTCATACCATACCATACATAGATTACAATTCTTGGCAGTTAGTAGAATTAAATATAAATGGAAAAAAAATAAAGCACTCAAAAGAGAATATAGGAATAACCCATCATGAACCCATAGTAGGAATATTTAAACAGGATACAAAAAGCACTAACCATAAAGAAAAACACTGAGTGAACTACATTAAAGTAAAAAACTTCTACTGATCACATGATAACTCAGAGTGAAAAAGCTAGCCACAAAGTACCGTAAGTCATTTTAAACATGTTTAGAAACATGTCTGAGGAAAACCAAAGACAATAGGAGAGAAGAAAACGAGGACACCAGAAAAATTGTTGCCTCTAACACCCACAGCTATAGTAAACAGTATGCACAGCCTAACTCTCATCCAGATAAATATAAAACTTCATACAAAAGACCTATTTATCACAGTTTCTTTTAACCAGTACATCATGTCCAGCTTTCAACAAAAAAATGTATACTAAAAGAGAATGAACGCAGTTTTAAGAGACAGACAGCATAAAAACTGATTTAGAGTTGGCAGAGATGTTGTAATTATTAGACTCAAAATTCAAAACAACTATAATTAATATGCTAAGCACTCTCATAGAAAAAGTGGACATTATATTTTCCACGTAATAGCCAATTATATGCAATAATCTATTACATGCAAGAACAAATGGGAAATGTAAACAGAGAGATGAAAACTCTAAGAAAGAACAAAAAGGAAATGCCTAAAATAAAAAATAAAAAAAAACCGCTGTAAAAGAAATGAAGAATGCTGTTGATGGGCTAATCGATAGACTAGACAAAGACAAGGTAAGAATCAGTGAGCTTGAGGAAATGTCAACAGAGATTTCTAAAACTACAATATTAAGAGAAAAAAAAAAGACAAAACAAACTGTCCAAAAACTATAGGACAATCATGGAAGGTGTAACATAAACCTAATATAAATACCAGAAGAAGAAGAAAAAGAGAGGCAAGAAAGAAAGACTGAAAGAAAGACAGACCAAAAGAAAGAAAGAAANAATCTTGATTGCTATTAGCAAGTAAGTGAGTGGGATTGACCCTCAGTTTGATTGCCTGTGGGGTTTGGCCACATCCACAACTTATAGGCTGCTGTGCAGGGAGCTTACCCTACTGAGTGGTATTCTCTGCAGTGGGCTCTGGTGCCTGTTGAGACCACCCTTTGGGTGTGCCACTTGTGGGGTTAATTGGATGGTGCTCTGCTGTGGTCTGAAGCCAACTTCCAAGTATTGATTCTGGGGCTTCTTGCAAGGGGCTACAGTGCAGGCCCAGGTCACTAACTGCCTGTGACTGGCCAGAGACTACCTGGTAGGAGCTACAAAGCAATCTGCAGTTTTTCGCTGCCTGTGCTAAACCTGGAGCTGCATGGGAGGGACCATGCTGTGAACTGAGGATGGCTATCACCAGTACCGGGCATGTGATAGGTCTGCAAAAAGTCAGGACACCCCAAGGCCTGCTGCCCCCTGCTGGCTCCCTTAAGGTTCAGCTGCTGATAGAGTCTTGTGTGGTACATGAGTTGGGTGAGGCAGGGTCTCAGAGAGTCACTAGAGTGGAAGGAGTTATGGTCAACATGTTAATGAAGTCTCTGGTTTGGTGTCAGTGCAAAGCCTAGAGCTACTCAGTAAAAGTCTCAGAGTATACTGAGGCCAGCTGCCACCTATTTGGGTCCTGCAGATTCCAATAGTTTTTCAAGAAAGAGTGCAATGTGGGTGGGCTGGCTGTTCTTGGAGGAGAAAGTGCCTCTGGTGTTGGGAGAGTTGGTTTGGTGGGGTCTCAGGGAGTCATCAGTGTGGAGCGAGCAGGGCTTACCAGGTGAATCAGATTCAGATTTTGCCTGTGGGGGCCGGCTCAACACAGGAAAGATGGCTCAGGCCTGCCAATTGCATGGGAGGAGGACCCCACACCAGAGAAACGGTGACTGTTCTTCAGCCCTTGCTCCAATGTCACACACCTCAGTCTGCCCCCACCCTCACCTCATATGTCTCCAATGTCCCTGAGTTTCTGTCCCTCCTCTGGAGCCCAAAGTGAGTGACTGTGAGTGAGAGAGTCTATGTGCAGGTCATTTAAAAAAATGTCTTTAGTCCTACCTAGATTGTCGGAATCCCCACTGTTTTTCACAGCCAAGTGTTGTGGAGGCTCTTTTTCTCAGCACCAGTACTGTGAGCTGGAGAGGCTGGTGTGGGGCTGGGGTCTCTTGCTCCTCTAGGGAGGAAACTCGATGGCTGAGATATCTCTCCTGGCTCTCACACACCACACGCAGGTGGGGTGTTTCCTGTCTCCACCCCTCCCACCAGTCTTGACATGGCTTCTTCTTTATATCCTTAGTCATAAACTTCTGTTCAGCTAGACTTCAGATGGTTCTCCAGATGGATAGGTGTATCATTTATTTATAATTTTAATGTGTTCACAGAAGCAAGCAGGCGCAGTGTTNTCATTTTTGTATACTATATTTTTCTTCAGGTATGTCTAACCTTGGATAAATGGAAGTGTTTCATACATATTTTGTTTTCATTGAAGTTTATTGGGGTGACAATTGTTAGTAAAGTTACTATGTCTCAAGCGTACAATTCAATAATACAGGATCTACATATCTCATTGTGTGTTCACCACCCAGAGTCAGTTCTCTTTCCATCACCATATATTTAATTCCTCTTTACCCTCATCTACCAATCCCTTCCCTGCTTACCCTCTGGTAACCACTAAACTATTGTCTGTGTCTATGAGTTTTTGTTTCTTCATTTGTTTGTTTTGTTCTTTTGTTCAACAGATGATTCGATAAAGAAGATGTGGTATATATACACAATGGAATACTATCCTGCCATAAGAAAAGATGAAATAGTGCCATTTGCGACAACATGGATGGATCTTGAGATTATTATCCTAAGTGAAATAAGTCAGACAGAAAAAGTCGAGAATCATATGATTTCACTGATATGTGGTATATAAAACTTTCATATATTTTTAATGTGGAAAACTGCTATTGGATGAGACTTGGGCTGATCTTTCATCCCTGCTATGATGTACTGACTGACTTACTACAGAATGTGTTTTTTTTTTTGCAGAATTTTGCAGAAGGTTCTGTTTAACAAGTTTATTTCGTATTCCTAGCACCACAATGCACATAATGTTTGCTTGAATATGTTATTTCATCCATATTCAAATATAATATTACATTAACTAGTAATTCCTGATAGAAATGATACTAAGTAGTAAAATATGGTTCATTAGTTGTGTTCCAAATATATAAGTATATATGTATATATATGTATTTATGTAGCAATTTTAATAATAATATAAATTTTGTTAAGTATGCATAGCAGCAGAGGCTATGCCCTTCTGAACAGATGAATTTTCCTCCGAGGACGCTGATTAGTTCATCTTTCCTAATGAAGCTTTCATTTAGGCAGAAATTACTCTTCACTTCCTTCCCGCTCCCTTTTCTAAGAGTTGTCTGCCTTTTTTGAAAGATAGAGCAATTTTGCTTAGATTAAAGAGAAATTCTGAATCTTTTTGATCTGGCCTAAGAGAAAAGTACATGAGGATTTAGTCAATACAGGAAACTGTTAATTCTTGAATAATTATAGTTATTTTTCTAGAATCATACAGGTGAAAAAGGGCTTAGTAATCACTTAGACCTTTTTATTTGACACATAATGAAGATAAGACAAAGAGATCAGAAGTAGCTTGTCTAAGATAGTTAAACAGAGGTGTTTAAACCTGATTAAGTGATTTAATCACTCATTGTTTTATTTGTCCTGTACTAACTATTCTAACAGAGGGAACAGGCCCAATGTCATTTTCCTCTATTTATTCAGCTTGATGATAAACTTTCTAAATTGTACATAAACAGTAAGTTTCAGAAACCAGCCCAGGAACATGAAGTTGGCAACATACGTGAAAATAAGACATTAGCAATTGTTCAGAGATGTTAGTACACACTAGAAGTTAAATTATGTTAGCTTTGTTTCAAGTTAAAGAACTTCTAAGAACATTAATTAACAGTAGTTTTATAGACCTCTATAGACCTCTGTGAGTTATTCCAAAGTTTAGGGCATTTTTCTTTTTCTTTGAGGTATGTATGTAAATTAGCATGTTAAGTAGGACAGCTTTGTTTAAAACCTACAGTGATTTTTTTTTCACTTTTTAAAGCAATGTAACTAATGTTTTTCCACCACTAAAGTCATTTCTCTTTCCTCATAAATTGGAATTTAATCTCTCTAAAACACTGCTTTCATTATGTCACTTCTCTTCTTTTAAAAGTCAGAAGCCCTCATTACACACAATAGATCCAAAATTTCCCCAGGCCACACCAGCCTAAGGAAGCAAATGAGATCACATTAACATTAATAACTGAAATCTCACTACCTCCTGCCCTCACATGCATTATAAAGGACCCCAGTCCCTTGCAACACACATACCCCACCCAAGGATTTCCTAGAGTCCCCAGAGGGGGTTTCATTCATGCTCAAAACAAGTTCACTCCTGCTGGGCACGGTTGCTGCCCTGCTCTGACCTGTAGTTCTGCCATTCAACTACTCTTGTTCCCCAGGCCCACAGGCAGAGCAAGACACAGTTACTTTGGAAACGATAAGAAGCTAGATGCTGTGACTACAAACCACAGTCCCATGCTCAAATTACCCTGCTCCATCAGCTCTGACCTGTCACCTTGTTCTTTTGAAGGGGATTCCTGCTGTTCTGAACAATATGGAAGTCCCTGCTGACGCCCAGATGCCACAGTTACTCAACTGGAGACTGGAGACTGGCCTTTCCTGGGTGCCACCACCAATGTCCTATAGCAGTCACCAGCCCAAGCCTGTGTGGGGTCTACAGTGAAGAGTGGCACATACCACAGCCCTGTGTGGACTATTAGCAATATTGCCTCCTCCCCAGTGGTGTACAAGGTTTTCTTTCTTTTTTTTTAGTATTGTTATTATTTTTTTGTTTTTTATTTTTTTAGGGTAGGCAAAAGTTGTAAGAGAAGAAAAAAGTTCTGTTTTATATCAGCGTAACTGCTGGTCCGCATGATTTTGGCCAATGAGTTCCATGCGATATGCTCCAAGAATGACACCCCATGGGGAGTGACAATGTTGCCTGTGACAGCAAATTCTGTCCCCTGGTCAGGCTCACAAGACAAACTGAGTTCTTTGAGAAGCTCTTGGGTTTCCACGCTAACACCTAAAGCCCACGTCTGAGTCTCACCTAGATCCTCAGTACCAAGACCACACTCTTCCCTGCCATCCACAATTTGGCTCAATCCCACCTGTTCAAGCCAGTGCTTCACTAACTTGCCATAGAATCCTTTTCCCCTTCTCAGATATTCCTAATTGCTGAGGTCAATTGTGAGTCATCCCCCAGAGCAGTCTCTGTTTTTGCCTGAGGCAAACTTGTCAGCTGGTGCCATACGTCTCCGCAGTCTCAAAAATAAATTCATTCACATCAATGCCTGTAGAGAACTCTCTTAGGAAATTTTAGATGATGTAGGCAAGGTCAATTGCAAAGCCACAGCAAATTGCTTCCTCACCTCCTTCTCTCTCTCTCCTCTCACCATTGGGTCTCCTCTTTCTCACTCTTTCCCCTTTGTCTGATGCCTCCCAGTCTTCTGACTCTCTACACACAAAAAACTGTCATCTGGCCTCTCATTGCTCATTCCTTTCATATACAGAGCAATTTAATCCTCATCTTAATTTTTACCTTATATATATCTACTACTCGCTGTATGCTTAACATGAATAGACACTAAAATGTATCCCCTAATAGAATAATGTCTTACTTTGCCCTCAGAAAGAGTTTGCCACTCTTCTATGCAACCCTTGAGTAAATGTAGAGATACAAAACGAAAATTTTTGTAAGCATTTGACATTCTAAGTCTCTTGGATACCTATCCTCTTTTCTCCTAGTGGGTGCCATCAAACTCCACACTGAAATGCTTTTTGAGATCCTGCTGTATTAGTTTGCATGGGCTGCCATAACAAAGCACAACAGAAGTTTATTTTCTCACAATTCTGGAAAAAGTCCAAGATCAGGGCGTCAACAGAATTAGTGCCTCCTGAAGCCTCTCTCCTTGGTTGGGAGGTGGCAGTCTTCACATGGTCTTCCCTCTGTGTGTGTTTGTCTTAATCTCCTCTCATAAAGACACCAGTCATATTGAATTATATAGATCCTACCTTGATGACCTCATTTTATCTCAATTGCCCCTTTTAAGATCCTATCTCGGGGCCGGCCGAGTGGCGCGATGGTTAAGAACTGGCTTGGGACACCAGAGGGCCCCGGTTCGGATCCCACATATGGGGGACAGTGACACTGCCCTCTA
>NW_017731777.1:618189-625621 GCF_001890085.2 Hipposideros armiger
TTCTCCTTTTCTTCTTAAATAATATGTCTAATGTTTTCAAGGATTTAAGAATTGGCATGAGTCTACAATATTTTTCAGGAGGAAAGTTTGCCAGGACACAGTAAAATGCTCAAAATGTTTAATACACTTATTTCACTTCTAAGAACTTTTCTTGTGGTATTCATGTTGGAGGAATATGTTTTGGAAAGCTTCATATAATGACCTTTACCATAGCATTATTAATTAGATTAGTTATAAAAACAATAATGCAATGAAAATTATAAACATTGTGATAGTCCTTTGGGCTATTTTTCAGTATTCCAGTTTTCCTTTTTTTAGGAACATGATAGGACTACATCTCTTTCTCCCCTTGATGTTTGGTATAGTCATGGACTTCAAGACAACGGTATGGACTGAATTATGTCCCCAAAAATTCATATTTGAATTCCTGATGTGACTGTATTTGAAGATAAGGCCTCTAGGAAGGGAATTAAAAGTAAATGAGGTAATAAGTCTGCAGCTTTAATCTGATAGGATTGGTGTCCTTATAAGAAGAGAAAGAGAGCCAGGTATTTCTCTCTCTCTCTCTCTCTCCCTCTCTGTGCTCAAACAGAGAAAATGCCATGCCTGTGTGACACAGTGAGCAGGTGGCCATCTATAAGTCAGAATGAGAGGCCTCATAAAAAAATCAACTCTGCCAACACCTTGATCTCAGACTTTTAACCTCCAATTTGTGAGAAAATAAATTTCTGTTGTTTAAGCCACCCAGACTGTGGTATTTCGTTATGGAAGCCCAAGAAGCCTAACACAGCAACTCACGATAGGCAATATTGCATGAGTAAGAAAAGTAAATTGTTTTTTTTTGTTTTAAGCCCCTGAGATTGGGGGATTTTTTGGTACCATGGCACAACCTAGCCTAGCCCGATTGATATATAGTGTTTTTTGCTTATATGTTTTACAGAATATTTTCTGTGTAATAAGCAAAAATATATTTCATAATATAAAAATTTTTTTATTATCATTAAAAGCTACTAGGAGTAAACTAAATTGTTACTCTAATATAGTGTAATAAAATAAATTGCCTAATTATCAGAAAACCCTTTAGTTAAATTAAACCATCCTTTATTTTCTTCTCTACAGTGCTTTGCTTCTTCTCTCCTTTGTGTGTGTGTGTGTGTGTGTGTGTGTGTGTGTGTGTGTGTCATAAGTTCTACTTTTCATGTAAACTTTTCCTGTGGCTACATATTTCTGATTCCACTATTACTGACATAATTGACTCTACAAGTTGCTTCATTAATACTTTGTAAAGACTTTTGAAAGTGATTTTTCTGACTTCCGTTTTCTTTTTAATTTTGGTTACACTCTCTGGATCTGGTCTATTTGCTTCCATGTTGCCATTGATCTTTCTTTAATTATCCAGAGGACAGAAGATCATTTCCAATAAAGAAAGAGACAATAATGAGGGAGGAGGACATTAATGCCTCCTCTTTTCAGTGAATGATATTTGCCTGATCTTTTCCAGGTACTTTAGTATTTTTTTCTCTTTAGTAACAACTTAATGTTGTCCCAAAAAGTCTTTTTAAACATTGGCCTCTCCCTCTTCCTTTTAATTGTCTATAATAGTTCTTCATTTTAGGAAGAACAAATACCTAACCTAAAATTTTCATTGCTTTTTCCCCCCTCCATTTATAAACAATTTGTTGTCTTTATCTATGTCTGCATGTATACATGTCTCCCCCTGGTCCTAAGGTGCAGTTTCCTATCATTTTTAACATGTGTTATTTTCTGCTGTTTCATTTTAAAGGGGGTTATAATAGTGACATCATTGTGTGGTGGTGAGGGTTAAGTAAACAGCCTAGTCCTTAGTGGACTTCAATAAATATTAATTCTCTTCTGTTTCTGTTTCTCCTGTAAAAGTAAAGGAAATTACTTAGAAAACTATTCCTTCATGCAATAAAGTTTATTTAAGCTATGATTAGATTATTTGTGTATTACTACTCTGTGATGTTTCTTGATAATCATTCATAATTTCTCCTGCCTTTTTTTCTTCCTTTCCCCTTTTCTTCCTTCCTTTCTTGTTAAACATATTCTCTGAGATTCTGTGAAATCCTGTGCTGTTTAAGATTTGATTTTGGGTTTTTGACAAACAAAATAATTGCTTATAAATATTTTGAATTNAAAAAAACCTGCAATATGCTCATTAAACGTGAGGAAAACGATCCTTTTTTAAAGCGACTGATAACTGGTGATGAGAAGTGGGTTCTTTACAACAATGTGGTGCGCAAACGGTCTTGGCCCCGACGTGATGATTTGCCTCAAAAGACATCGAAAGCAGACATTCATTAGAGGAAGGTTATGCTCTCAGTGTGGTGGGATTATAAAGGTGTTGTGTTTTTCGAGCTCCTGCCAAGGAACCAAACAATCAATTTCAGTGTGTACTGTTGGCAGTTTGAATGAATCCATCATCCAGAAAGGTCCAGAGCTTGTTAATTGTAAAGGAGTTGTGTTCCATAGCGACAACGCGAGTCCACACACAAGTTTGATCACCTGTCAAAAATTATTGGAGCTTGGATGGGATGTGTTGGCCACACCCACCATACTTATCTGACCTTGCGCCGTCAGACTTCCACTTGTTTTGCTCTCTTCAAAACTCCTTGCATGGTATAACATTCAATTCAGATGAGGCTGTAAATCAGCACTTAGTTCAGTTTTTTGCAAATAAAGACAGGTCCTTCTATGAATGAGGAATTATGAAGCTCACTGAAAGATGGCAAAAGCTTATTGAACAAAATGGGCAATATATCATTGATTGATCTTTGTCCTTTATATAAATAAATGACCTTTGAAAAACATAGACAAAATACGTTATGACTTTTCTGACAACCCAATAAGTAACTTTATTAAGTGCTTCTTATGTTCCAAGGACAATGCTAAAATAGTGTATATGCCTTATTTCATTTGGTCCTCCAAATATCTCTATGTAGTAGATTCTATTATTTTCTCCTTTTAAAAAAAATTGAGATGAAATCCACATAGCATACAATTAACCATTTTAAATTGTACAATTCAGTGGCATTTAATGCATTTGCAATATTGTGTAACCACCACTTCTCTCAAGTTTCAAAACCGTTGCTTCACCTCAGAAGAACATCCTGTATCCTGAAAGTAATAATTTTCCAACCTCTGTCCCTTTATCCTGTGGCAACCACTAATATGTTTTCTATCTCTGTGAATTTGCCTATTCTGAATATCTCATATAAAAAGGACCATACAGTATTTGTCTTTTTGTCTCTGGAGTCTTTCACTTAGCCTAATATTTTTGAGGTTCATCCAAGTTTTATCATGTAACAATACATCATTCCTTTTTTATAAGTAGATATTATTTTATCACTTGTATGTTTTTTATACATTTATTCATTGATGTATATTTGGATTGATGGACATGTTTCTCTGTTATATAACAATACTGCTGTAACCTTCTTGTACAAGTTTCTTTGTGAATATATATTTTCACTTATCTTGAACCTAGGTGAAGACTTACTGTGTCATATGGCAACTTTATGTTCAACCTTTTTGTTTGTTTGTTTCTGTTTTGTTTGTTTATTTTCTTCTTTAGATTCCACATATAAGCAAAATGACATTGCATCTGTCTTTTTCTTTCTGATATACTCCACTCAGCACAATACCCTCCAAGTCCATCCATGTCCCTGCAGATGGCAAGAACCCATTCCCTTCCCTGGCTGAGCAGCATTCCATCATATGTATATACCACCTACTCTTCATCCATTCTTCTGTTGATGGATANCTCCTTTATCTAGCCACTTTAGCAAGGTTGTGTCCTGCAAAGAGAAGGAATTAAGGAACCTTCCAATATTTGTCATTTTCCCATTGGTCTAAATGAGCTGGTCCAATTTGGTCTCTCAGTTCGTTTTCCAACAAGAAAGGCCAGAAAAGAATTCTCCTCATATGCAAATATTCTTAAGATACCCATTTTGGCTATATTAAAAAAAACCAAACAACAAAAAAGAAATATTTTTAAGATACAGGCTTTTGAGGGGTCCTTTATTTGTTCTGTTACGCCCCATCTTCCAAGCTTACATATATATTATTTTGTTAGAACTTTTGCTGATTGCTTCTCCAAGAATGCTTTACCCATTGTGCCTTCTAATGTCATACCTGCCAATACTGTAAGGCTCAGGTGTTCTGTTGGAAGTATTCCCCATAACTCTAGTGTTCCCTTTGCATTTCCAGTAATGGGTATTACTACACATCTAAATCATATTACATAACAATTACAATAGCATCTCTTCACTTTTGAACTTTAATTGCTTATTTCCTATATTAGCCTTTTCTAATGTTCAGTTTGACTCAGTTTATGGTTTAATGAAGTTAACCACAACAGTCATTGTTTTTAATGATTTTTTTATAATTTAGCTCTATTTTAGTTTTTTCTATTTTTATTTTTTCAACAGTTTCCTTGAAGTCAGAGGAAGTAATCTTTGAAATCGTTACATCAGCTGAACACCATATTCAATATTTACAGTCATTAGTAATTTGTTAACTAGCAATATTTTTAAAATCAATTTTGAAAAGAAAAATAGGATGTATTCAAGCCAACTATCTAATGTTTAATAACAATCCATTAATATGTGGTTAGGTAATTACTATGTCCCAGGCATTGTAGCAGGTGCTGGGATGTAAAGATTATTAGTCATGAAGACTTGATTTAGTAAGTAAATATCAAGAACAATTGTTCAGAGTAGAGAATGAAAGTCATGAAAAAAATGAAGAAAGCAGGATTTTAGAACCTGTTATATTAAAACAGAATAAAAGAAAGTGGTTGTAAAAATTTGAAGAGGGACTTTGTAAAGCAAATTGTGACATGTTCCCCAGCGATGAGTCCAAATCTTAGGGGGCTAATATAACTCCCTCTCAGGAAGGACAAACTAACATCCTGCTTCTAGAAGCATTCTCCCCATAAAACTCTACAGACTCTACCCACACATAGGCTCTGATAACTCTGTGTTCCACTTCTTGTCCTGCTTCACATCCATATGATTGCCAGCCGTGCACATGGCAGGTTATTTCATGTTCAGTAGAGGCACCTCAGCCCACCTCAGAACTTTGCAATAGAACTTTCAGTTAGTAGAGTTTGTGATATTTTGCCATGTCTCTTTTGACAATATAGCTATCACTAGCCTTTAGAAAAGATGATATAGGATACTAGGCCTGCTTCCTGGTTGCCTTTCTCCAAGGGCATCCAGATTCTTTATAAACATGAATAGTAAAATAAACATTAATTCTTACAGTATTAGAAAATAAGTACTAAATGAAAGAGGATAAGATCTAAATCACATATGAAACTTAGAGAATTATAAAACAGAGTGAACAATAAAAGCAAACACACTGGAAGATTCTAGGGTGGCTAGGTAATGAAGAGACATGAAAATAAAGAAGCAAAGGGGGAAGAAATCAATAGGAAGTATGTGCTAGAAAGAATAAAGATATTTCTTGATGAACTGTTGTGATTCTTGAAAGCCTTAAAATACTTCAATAGTCTGTAAGTGCATGCACACAGTTAACATCTGAGAATAGTTCTTGAAAGAGTTTTACAGATTTCATAAAATCATATTCAGCACATAACTAGGAAGGTAATGAAAATTTTACAACATAATGTTGAGAACCTGCCAAAGAAAATGTCCTGAAATTGTTCATTGTAGGCCAGTCTATTCTAAATAAAGTTAATGCTTTGTATTGACACATGTATTACTCAGATGTGGATAATCTGTAGTTCAGATCTTGCCCCATTTAGATAAGAACCTACGAAGGCAAATTCTCTGTTGGTTCTCATGTTCTGGAGGAAAGGATCTTGAACATAATAATTCCAAACCTGGGAATAATCTAACTACCATTATAGATGGGAGCAGCACGTCCACTGTTGGCAGTGTAGTTTTATCTCATTTCAACTGTCTGGATGTGTCATCAATTTGGACTCAATCTTAAAGAAAATTTAGTCCATCATTACATGCAAGGTTGAAATAATAAGAGGTGATATTCCCTGAGTGTTATGATGTCAGGCATCAGACTATTTTTTCATAGGTCCTTTTTAAAAATTATAAATTCATAATATAGATTGTGTAATTTTACAGTGGGGAAAAAAATGAATGCTTAAGGAAGACATGCAAATTGGCCAAAGTAACATAGGTAAAGGTACTATTTGGGAGCTGGTAATAGATTCAAAGTTCTATACTTGCCAACTATGCTTGTCCTGAGATGTCTTCTATAGCCTCAGCTGTATTATTTCTGCTTGTAGGAAGATGCTGCTACATAAGATACCAGATATGATGTCAGTGATGAATTTCAGAACTTTCTTTCTCATATTAATTACGTATCTTTTTTCATTGTTATTTTCATCAATGTCTTTTACCAGACCTGTAGAGTTACCCACCTAATCTTTCACAAAATGAGGTTTATGTATGTAAAAAGATGATACCAATTTCACAAAACATGTTTTGATTTTTTTATCCAGAATAATCATCCTTATTTTTTATTTTTTATTTTCAATTATCCTCCTGTGACAAAATTCCAGGACTAGTAAAATTGCATTTTACCCTACTTTTAATATGTTTCAGCTCATAAAAACCTTCCACAAGCGTGTTGCCCAGATATGAATACAACCCTTTAGACAGGGTCTGGACTACTGCAGAACTAGGAGAAACTCTTGTCTCCCTCAATGTGGATTCTCCCTATTAATGAAGCTAAAGACTAAATAGTTTTTTCATAGACATAAGACAGTGATGATTCTTTTGAGTATGTTGGTTACCAAATCATCACATCTTTATGAATTTATAGCAGTTAGATTTCCTGCACTGGTAATATTTTGAATCTCAGGGTAAATTCTTACTTTTAGCTCCAAATTTAGCATTTTGAGTCTGTTGAGAACTCTTCAACCTTGATTCTGCCACCCAACATATTAATGATTGTGTCTGACTTTATGCCATCCATACAAATCTACATTTTCAACAAATGTTTTATAAAAATATTGATTAAGATGAGGATAACAATAACAAAATGAGTTGAAACAATAATTATTCTTATTATATTGGGTTGTTGGGAAAGTCATGATGCATGTTTGGCACTAGTTCATTTTTGGAAGTACTACAGTCATTCGCATCTATGTTATTTCTGTGTCATTTGACAGCTGACAGTTCTAGCTAGCTTTATTCTAAAAAAAAATTGATTGATTTGGTTGAGTTTTGGAGATTTTACAAGTTGAAGATGGAAGACCAAACTGTGCATTTTCCCATATTTTACTGTTTTACTTCCATAAAAGGAAGAACAGGCATCAAGCTTGTGAAAAGTTGCATAAAGTTTATGGTGACAGTGCTCTACAAGAACGTCAGTGCCAACGATGGTTCATGAAATTTCATGCTGATGATTTTGATCTCAATGA
>NW_017731777.1:630009-703915 GCF_001890085.2 Hipposideros armiger
CTGTTCAGCTAGACTTCAGATGGTTCTCCAGATGGATAGGTGTATCATTTATTTATAATTTTAATGTGTTCACAGAAGCAAGCAGGCGCAGTGTTCATCTACTTCACCATCTTGGATGTCCTTTCTATCTTTAACTTTTTAATGAACTGGTAAACTGTTTTCCATGTCAGTGTATGAGGGTTTGAATTTCTCCACATCTCCACAAGCACTTATTATATTTTGTTTTTCTGATCATAGCCATCCTAGTGAGTGTGAAGTGGTTTCTTATTGTGGTTTGATTTGCATTTTATTAAAGACCAAAAAAGATGACCATCTTTTCAAACGCTTTTTGCCCGCATCTTAGGAGAAATGTCTAGTCAGTTCAATTGCCCATTTTGAATTGAATTGTTTTGTTGTTGTTGTTGCTGTTGTAAGTGTTCTTTACATAATCTATATAGTGAATCCTTACTAGATATAGGACTTGCAAATATTTTCTCCCACCCTATAAGTTATCTATTTATTTTCTGGATAATGTCATTTGATGCTTAACATTTTTTAAATTTTTATGACGTCTAATTTGTCTATTTTTTTGTTACTTATACTTTTGTTTTCAAATCTAAGAAGCTATTGTCAAATCAAAGATCATGAAGATTTACCTTAATGTTTTATTCTAATTTATAGTTTTAGCTCTTATATTTAGGTCATTGATGTATTTTGAGTTAATTTTTATATAAGGTTGAGGAAATGATCCAACTTCATTCTTTGGCATGTCGTTATCCAGCTGTTCAAGCACCATTTGTTGAAGCAATTACTTCCCAAATAGAATGGTCTTGATATCTTTGTCAGAATCAATTGACCATAGATATTAGGTTTATTTCTGGACTGTAAATTCTATTCCTTTTTTTCTATATGCTTATCTTTATTCCAGTGTCACATTGTTTCAATTACTATAGCTATATAGTAAGTTTTGAAATATGTAAAAAAGGTGAGTTCTCCAACTTTGTTTTTCTTTTTCAATATTGTATTTAGTGATATAGAGCCCCTTGCAATTTAATATGGTTTTTAGGATAGGTTTTTCCATGTCTTCAGAGAAAGTAATTAGAACTTTGATAAGAATTGCATTGAATCAGTAGAGTACTTTGGGGAGTATTGCCATTTTAACCATTTCAATCCACAAACTTGATGATTTTCTATTTTATTTGGTCTTCCTTAATTTTTCAGCATTTTTTTTGTAGTTTTCAGTACACAAATATTTCACTTCTCAGTTAAATTTATTCTTTGGTAAGTTAGGTATCATTAGGATTCTTTTGGAAATGGATTATTTCCTTAATTTCCTTTTTGGCTTATCCTTGTTAGTGTATAGAAACACACCTGATTTTTGTATACTGATCTTTTGCCCTGCAATTTTGATTAGCTCTAATAGTATATTTTCTGATTCTGTGGGGTTTTCTATGCACAAAATCATGTCATTGGCAAATAGAATTAGTTTTATTTTTTTCCAATTTGGATATCTTTATTTCTTTTTCTTTCATAAAGACTCTGGTAAAGTCTTTTATTATAATGTTGAATTGCAGTGGCAAAAGTCAACATGCTTGTCTTGTTTCTGATCTTATGGGTAAAGATTTTAGCTTTTCACCATTGAATATGATATTAGCTGTGGGTTTTTCATCAATATCATACATCATGTTAGGAAATTCCCTTGTATTTTTAATTTGCTGAGTATTTTTATCAGGAAAGGGTATTTAATTTTTTTTCAAATGATTTTTTTACATCAACAATCACATGGTTTTTTTTTCCTTTGTTCTAAGTACATGGTGTACTACAATAATTTATTTTCTTATACAGAGCCATTCTTAAATTCTTGGGGTAAGTCCTACTTCATAATGATGTATAATCCTTTAAATGTGTTTTGGATTTGATTTGCAAATATTCTGTTAAGGATGTTTGCATGAATGCGCATAAGGGATATTGCTCTGTAGCTTTCTTTTCTTGTGGTATCTTTGTCTTTGGTATCAGAGTAATGCTGAACTCATAGAATGTGTTGGAAGTATTTCTTCTTCTTCTTCTTCTTCTTCTTCTTCTTCTTCTTCTTCTTCTTCTTTTTGGAGGAGTTTGAGGAAGGCTGGTAATTTTTTAATTCTTCTTTAAATGTTTGATAGAATTTGCCAATGAAGTCATCTGGCCTTAAATTTCTCTTTGTTGGGAGGTTTTGCTTACTTCAACAATCTCTTTACTATGTTGATCAAGATTTTCTGTTTCTTCTTGAGTCAGTTTGGTAGTTTTGTGTCCAATTTCTCTGTATTATTAAATCTGTCAGTGTACAATTGTTTATTCTTGTCTTAACACCTTTTTAATTTCTACAAGATTAGTAATGAAATCTCTGTATGGATATTGGATTTTAGTTATTTTCATCTTCTCTCTTTTTTTCTTAGTTTAGCTAAAGTTTTGTTAATTTTATTGACCTTTTCAAATAATCAAATTTTTGTTTCATTGATTTACTCTATCAATCATCTTTGGGATGTTGGTGTGATAGATTTTTTTTCCTTGGAAGATAAGGAAAACTCAGGGGGAGTTTTGGATAGCTGTTACATAAATTAATTTAATATTTGGAAAATATCAATTTGTAGCTGTAGAGACTGAGTCAATTACTTCAATAAATGGTCTAACATCTAGTGTTTTTAAGTAGTGATTTTCTTCTCTGATTAAAGCGCTCATCAGTTTCTCTACAACTATGTCAGTAGGTTAAAAAACAGTAAAAATATATCAATGAAGCTAAGATATTATAATTAAATATGTATTGTTATTAATAAAAGATCTTACAGTCTGATGGTGTCTGGAGATATTAAAAAATTATTGATTTTACCAGCTCTCTTTAGTAATTCAGCCAAAATTGTATTGCTCTCCTGTATTCCACTCCTTTGTAAGAGGTTGATAAAACTATTCTAAATAAGTACAAAGCTTATAAAACACAAGGAAAAAACCACACTCAAATACATGAAAAAGAACATAAACAAGAAACCAAACCAGATGTAAAGTAAAATTGAAATTTTACTGATGCAGATTTCTTGGTTTGCAACCAAACGTAGTTATACTTTGAAGCCTTAGGTCTGTGGTTGTTGAATGCTCTCCAGCTGTCACTCTGAAATGGAGATGGGCAAGCCAGTAAATTCACTCCCAAATCATCGTAAACACAAATCAAATTAGAATCAAACCTTTTTTTGAAACTCAGACAAAAATAAAGAATGATGTTAAAATATGTAGTTTTCATTTCCATCAAACTCTGTTTTCCTGATTCCTACAGAGATAAATGTATTGAAATTCTGGGGCGGGGGGGAGGTGGGGAAGTGTTCATATGACACATTAGCCACAGAACTCAGCAAACCAAATGCAACTCTGTAAAATGCCAAAATCTTAAATGCTCTGAGAAGACTCCATCCTTTACATTTTATAGCAAAATACAACTGTGTTTAAGTAATCTTCATTGTTGTTTACAATTTTGCAAAGTTTTGGAAGTTAAATATTTGTAATTTAAGTTTACTAAAGTGTAAAAGGCATATTTTTTCATAAGAAATGCTGGAAACCAGATATCTATGTTCCTTTTTTTTCTGTGTGGTTACTATGCAAATTTTTTACTTCCCCCTAATCTATTATTATATTCAGTAAAACAAAATAAAATGAAATAATACATCTAAAATATAAAGACTTTAAAAAACTTTCAAGAAAAGAAGTTTTAGAGTTGGAAGGAGACTTATTGAGGAAGTTGATTTATTCATTTTATAAACTAGAAAACTGAAGTTTAAAAAGGGTAAGGATTGTTAAATTGTCAATAGCATAGTCAGGGTAATAAGTGGATTTCCAGTTTCCCAGATCAGGGACATTCTTCTACCCTTAATTGATATTACTAATGTTAATTTCATGCCTTACGCAGTCTAGAGCATTTCTAATTAGTAATTTATTCAGTTGTGCTCTTTTTGTCTGTAGATTATTTTAAAAGTAATATGCAAAATCCATTAATAAAGCTGATTTCTACATTCAGCTAAATTCATTTAAATAAAAATGGAATTTAAATCTGCAGTTTAACTTAAGGCTAGTTAATTCTTTTTAAATTTATCCTACTATTTTCCTAAAATGCACTTATTTATTGACATTTCAGGTGACTTGACAACGATATACCATAGGCCCCACTTATCCACTGTTTGACTTTCTGCCATTTCAGTTATGTCTGATCAACCATGGTCAGACAATATTAAATGAAAAATTCCAGAAATAAAGAATTCATACATTTTCAATTGTATGCCATTCTGAGTAGTGTGATGAAATCTCACAGCATTCTTCCTGGTACATAAATCATCCCTTTGTCCTGCATATCTTCTCTCTTTTGGGTACCAGCTTCTTAGTCACTTAGTTGCCATCTTGGTTATCAGATTGACTGTGGAATCATTCACCTCCCTTCTTCTCATCATGAAGGCATTGTATCATTTCACTTTATCATGAGAAGAAGAATGAGTATATACAAAAATATATTTTGAGACAGAAAGAGAATCACACTCACATAACTTTTATTGCAGTATATTATTATAACTGTTCCATTTTATTATTAGTTATCATTGTTAATCTCTACTGTGACTAATTTATAAATTAAACTTTATCACAGGTATTTATGTACAGGGGAGAAGAGTTTGCCACACCAAAATATGTCTCTTTAGGGTATTGATTATTTTAAGATAGTTATTTTTAAGGCCCAGAAGCCTCAGGAAGAAACTTTTGACCTTTCTTCTAACTGCCTAAAAGAATTTGAGATAGAAGACCTATTCAGGGAAGGAGCTATCATCATAGATAGCTATAGTTTAATCTGAATTAAGTGTGATAAACAAGGGGGAACCCAGCAAGACCCATTTGATCAATGTCCCCTGTGTACCATTGTCTCTAGTTGGCCCAACAAACATATGTTTGCTAAACATTAAGTCTTTGCATCTCCCTGTGAATTGCCTTAATTCCCTTTGAATTCTCAGACCCTTAGGCCCTTCTCCTTAGTCCAGAATGACAAAGTCTGACAATTCAGTTTACAAACTTGTGGCAACAATGTTGCTAATTTTTTTACATATCAGAGGGATTAGTCATTATGAATTTGTACCAATTGGACAAACGGTTAACCAAGTTTACTATTTGGAAGTGCTGAAAAGGCTGCATGAAAAAGTTAGATGACAGGAAATTTTCACCAACAATTCATGGCTCTTGCATCACGACAATGCACCAGCTCACACAGCACTGTCTGTGAGGGAGTTCTTAGCCAGTAAACAAATAATTGTATTGGAACACCCTCCCTACTCATCTGATCTGGCCCACAATGACTTCTTTGTTTACCCAAAGATAAAAGAAATATTGAAAGGAAGACATTTTGATGACATTCAGGACATCAAGGGTAATATGACAACAGATCTGATGGCCATTCTAGAAAAAGTTCCAAAATTGCTTTGAAGGGTGGACTCGGTGCTGGTGTACATGCATAGCTTCCCAAGGGGATTATTTTAAGGTGACCATAGTGATATTCAGCAATGAGGTGTGTAGCACTTTTTCTAGGATGAGTTTGCAAACATAATTGTCAGGCCTCATATACCTCATTTTGCCTTAATGTTTTCAGAATTTTTCATGCTTATGTGAATTACCCTGGTGTACATATTAATTTGTTTTTCTCTTGTTAATGTTCCTTACATTATTTTCATTATTTGACCAACTATAGAAACTGAGATGGGAAGGGGTGGAATTTTTGCCTCCCCTGCATATATGTATAAGAGAAAACAGAGTTCCATACTATGAATTCATAGAGTTCAGTCTGAAAACTGCAATGTCAGACATCACTGAAGGTCTTGAAATGTATCCCCCACCGTAATTCATTACTTATCATGTGTGCTCTGCCTGTTTTCAAAAAGGATATTAAAAGCTGATGACATTAAAGGATATCATAAAATGGTAAACCAATAAAGTATGAGAAAGAATAGAAAAGCTAATAATATCAATGTACAGTGCCAGGTGGGTACTAGAATAATCTTAGGGATCACTTCATAGACTATGTAAATTATGTAGCCACTGTGCTGTACGCCTGAAACTAATATAAAATACATTTTAAAAAGAATAGAAGAGCCTAGTAATAAAGACAGAATAAATAAAATATGCCAAAAATACTAATCTGTTTCAAAAAATTTCAATTTGAGCTTCCTGAAAACCAAGGGGAAATGAAGACCATGATGTTTTATAGAGTTCTCTTTTGTCAAAAAGAGATTGTGTCTCTCTTTTTATTTTGTCTTAAGAAACTCAGATCTCAAACACACATATCATTGTTTAATGATTTTACTTTTTGTTTCATCTGTTTTCTTAGCATGAACCTCCTAAGAAAAGTTAATCATATGAATCTTAAGTAAAAGTTAATAAACCGCAAAAGGCATGGGATCATTTTTTAGTCATTTTATTGCCTATCTTTATTTTAATATTTAATGTAGATATTTGGCTTATGACTGTTTGCTATATAGATCGTAGATGAAAGCAGTGGCATTATTTTAAAATCAAATTTTTGTATATAATTCTATAATGGCGATTTTGTATGGAGCTGTGATAATAAGATGTGGTTTTGCAGATTTCTGATCCCATACAATTATGATTAGAATGTAGATAACAAAGAATAATTATATTTTATAAAGTTGGATAGAAAAGCATTTTGTATTCATACATACAGTTTTTCTATGAACAAAAGGCATGTTTTTTTGTCTAAACATATTGCAAAAATTTTTGTTTGATCTTTAAAAGTAGGAAGAAACTTTTTCATTAGGAGCTGAATACTTGCAACTTTCTGTACTTTAACATCTTCAGGTTAATTATTATAAAATGAGAAAAATGATGTTTTATAATCCTTGTACAACTCAAAACATTCACACAATTTCTTTTCAAAAGTTCAAAAGCATTTATCATAGTGAAACAAAGTAAAGGATTTTAAAGATATTATTTTAAATTGTTGAGCTTAAAGAAGTTTATGCTTCCAGGGTCTGCATCTTCCAACAGCTGCCACAAGAATAAACCTCTTCCATTCTCCTGAAACTTACTGTCAGTCCCCTTCAGGTGCTTTTTGGAATCGTTCTTTATTGGGACTGAGATCAGAATTTTTTTCCTCTCACAGCTTCCACTTAAAATTCTTTATTTTCTCTCCTCCCTTGTATTATGCCCTTCCTGGAATGCAGTCTCTTCTCCTCCCTCAGCAGTTACAAGCACTGCTCTCCCACAAGCCTCCAGAGCCTTCTAACACAGGGCCTCTTCTATCCTCAACCCTGCACTAACGGTGTTGCTTTCCTGAGCCCCAAACCAGTGTTCCTTGGCTTTCTTGACACTTAACCTCTCTACCTGCCCCTCTTTCTATTCATGTTTTTCATTCCTTAGACTGCTGGCTGTCTCGAATGGAAGCTCACATTTCTGTTCTTGATACTTGCAGTTTTAGCTTAGCAGTTTTATCAAATCAGTCACTTTTTTCTCCCTGTTTACTTCCAAATGTAGGACTCCATTTACAACCCACTGCCTTTGTCTCTGTGCCTGTTCTCAGCAGCTTACATGACAAGTCCACATAAGGGGCACTCAAATGCAATACATCCAACAGGGAAATTAACTCTCCCTCCAAGACAGACACTCCTTCCAAATCGCTTCATTTCAGTCAGAGCTATTAACATTATCAATCTCTTAAACTGGAAAGCCCAGATCATGATTTTCTTCATATTTTATATAAAATTAATTTTAATATTGTCATCTATTCCTTCCAAATGTATCAGAAATAAGAAAATCACACAAACTAATTTAAATCCAATCACCACAGTTGAGCACAGAACTTTATTCTTCAAAGTAATAAATACTAGTTTATTAACTTCCAACTGACCTTCACAGTTGCTTACCCAGCCTTTTATTTCATGAGGGTTCTGTTAATATTCCAAATAGAGGTTACTCGGGACTTCTCTCTACACGATCTCATAATCTTCATTCTACCCTGTTTTTCAGTGGATGATCTCAGGTACTACTATACAGAGAAGATTAAAACATAGGACCTGAAAAAAAACTATGACCCTGAGTCCCTCAGGCACTCTATCAGGATTTATTAGTCAAAGATTAGACTTGGCATCAGACTAGGTTATATTCAAATACTATCAGTTATAGAAACTTAAAATTTTTATGCCCAAAATGAGTGCATTTTCAGTGCTATTTCTTTTACCTGGAATATTGTATGTCGTTATATATCTGTCAGGAATGTTTGTGGCAATAAGTAATAAAACCCAACTATAGAGCTTCAAATAAATACACAAGTGTTTTTGTTACATAATGAGAACCCTTAGATGAGCCGCTGCTGGTGCTGGTTGAGCAGTTCAGTGACGTGATCCCGATGCTTTGGGTGTTTTCACAGCTCCTGTTATCCTATCTGTATTCCAACAAAATGAAGTAAAAAGAAAAGGGGTATGAGGTGGACAACAGACTTCCCAGAAACACACAGGTGATTTTCTTTTCAGAGTCATCATTCAGAGCTCTTACACAAAGTTCCTCCAACCCATAAAATGCATGTACTTCCTTCTGCATATCTAAATTATACTGTTTTTAAAGCCTACCTAAAATCTAATTTCCTCCATGAAAATTTCTTCAACTGCTGCTGATCACATAAATCCCTAATTCCTGTGGATTTCCATTTCAATTACAACAGTCCCATGCAGTACATCACTAATATTTTCATGGACTAATATGGCCCATTTAATGTTTTGTTTCCTCAAAATTTAAATGTGCACTGAGGGCAGAGGCCATGTTGTGGTTCTCTTTTCTGTCCACATTAAATAGAGCGCTGTGCTAGGCACATAATGGTACTCCATATCATTTGGAAATTTATACTCAGAGAAGCTCAAATCTGAACTCGGAAACCACTCATTTTAACTGTAATCCTAGCAAGAGAATTTACCTCTCAAATTTTGTTTCTTCCTATACCTGTGTGAAAAACTCACAGGGAAAATACAAGAAATCAATATAATGAAACGTATCGAACATGATATGTGTCTTGTATGCGTACTTTTCCTTTATAAATGCACAATTTTAGTTAATAATATAAAAAATGTGCATATACTTTCTCTTTAATAAGATCTGCAGAACTTACATTGTTACAAGCCATACTCAAAGCTTTAGAAATTAATCCTTTTAGAATTCACTCTGAGGAAAAAACAACAACTTTGTTTTCCTTAAGTTAAAATGTATTTCAATTTCATTTAGCACTTAGTTCAAGGCTATTAAATACATATTCAGGGATTATATTCATTTGAGATAGAGATTTAGGTAATCATATCACAGCAATCTTTAAAGATAATATCTTTTCATATTTATAGCCTTATTTTGTTAGTTAGAGCCCAAAGGGTCTTATTGGAAGCTGTGTTTGTCAAGAAAACACACTGTTTTACTCACAGAATATGCTTTTTTGTGGGAGAGTGATAAGATTATGATGTGAGGAGGTGCTTAAATCGCTTTTCCAAGATCCTTCTTAGTGTTGTCTCTACTTTATAGCCCTTCGTGTTTTTGTTAGTGCGTTTTTTTTGCTGTTGTTAAGATTTATTTTTTTGGAAAGTTGCTAGAAAATGACGAGGCTAATCCAAATGTATTTAAGTATTACTGGAGAAAAAAATAGCAAAGGGGTTTAAAAGGACTCTTTTTAAATAAAATTAAAAGTTACTACACTTTTAACTAAAATGTTAACAGTTTCCATTTAAACTACATCCTTACAAAAGAAAGAAAACTGAAAATCAGTTTTAAAATGTTATATAATATTTATTAAAATATTCCTGGAGGTAGATATAATAATCCCTCATGTTTTCCTTATTCAGCATTAAAAACTCAACAGATAGAGAATATGGTTTCATATTCATAGATAGTGTTAGTTACTGATTGCTGCAAAAACAAAACAAAATGAGAAATAAAAGCAACCTAGTACCTTAAACAGTAAACATTTATTATTATAGTCTCAGAGGGTTAGAAAAAGAGCAGCTTAGCTGGGTGGTTCTGAGAGTCACTCGTGAAGTTGCAGTCAAGATGTTGGCTTGGAATGTAGTCACCTGAAGGATAATCAGGGCCGGAAGTCTCACTTCCAAGGTGATCCTCTAACATGGCTATTGGCAGGAAGCCTCAGTTCCTCAGGGGATCTTGGTAGGAAGGCTCATTTCCTCACCTCGTAAGGCTGCTGAAATGTCCTGATGACATGGCCACTGATTCCCCACAGAGCAAGAGATACAAAAGAGAGGATAAAGAAGAAACCACAATGATGCTTATAACTTCATGTTGGAAAATACACAATGTCTCTTTTGCCGTATTCTATTTGTTAGAATTAAGTCACTACATATAGCCTATACTCAAGGAGAGAGAAATCAAGCTTCACATCTTGAAAGGAGGAGTATCAAAGAATTTTAAACATATTTTAAAATCACCACAGTATGTCCATCCACTTTCTACTCACCACTTCAATTATTTTGAAGAAATTTCAGACAGCATATCATCTCATTTATAAATACTTCAAAACAACTGGAGCTATGATGTCATTGTCACAATTGAACAAAATAATTTTAATGTTATCAAATATCTAATCCATGTTCAAACTTCTTTGATATTTTCATAATTTTTTATAGTTGGTTTGGTCTGTTTGAATCACAATCCAAACAAGGATCAGAATCCCATTGCATTTCACACCTTTTGAAGTGTGTTAAATCCACCTTTGATCATCCAATTTGAAATATACTTACAACCAGACAAAAACATAAGATGGGTTTCCTTACAAGTGGCCTCTTGAATGATATGCATCCACTGCTTTGTTTCTACATTTGCTTATTGTTCTTTTCATAAGGAACGCTTAAGAAGTAAGGAAGCAGATTTTCCTGGGTTACCTTTGAACCTGGAATTTGTGTTACTGCTTCAGTTATATTGCTAATAAGCCACAGGTGTACACTACAGGAGCGAGTGGAAATGGAGACAGGGATATGATGACAGTTAATTGTCCATAATCTATTTATCCCAAGGAGCACTTATACATCTGTTACTTATTTAGGTATTTGCTACTTGCAGTTTTTTCATGATTTTTGAGCAGACAAGTATCTATACCTAAAGCACCATAAAAAGGAAAAATGCTATCAGGAGGTTTCAAAGTAGCAAGACAAAGAAAGTACAGCTTTTTGTGTCTCGGAAATGAATGAGTCCATTCATCTCAATCGGGATTTTGTTTTATATGCACTGTTTTAGGTTTGGGCACTAAACACTTGACTCCTGTTTTAGAATGAATTACTTTGTTAAAAGTAGGTATTTAAATAGGATAAGTACTTTAACCACTAAATTCTTCAATAAATTCTTTTTTCTCATTTTATTAAATGTCTTATAGTTCTGTTCTTTCACTAATAAGTATATATACATATATATTATGTGTTTTATATGCATGTGTATAAATATCATTTATATATAAATATTCATATATATATATGCACAGTGAATTAGAAGTAGCTCATAAAATTTGTCCTATACCTTATTTTTATTATATTTCTAAAATAGTTATGGTTTTAGATCCTTATTTGTAACAACAAAATTTTTTAAAGTACCATTATAGCTAATCTTGCATAAATTATATACTAAATGTAAAATGTTCAAAATAAAAGAATTAAGTCATAACTTTTTATATCATAGTTGTATATGAGAAATATTTAGATTTAATCATTATACAGAAAATTAACACTTAAATTAATAATTTATTTAGAAAATGTCTTGAAATAGCTTTCAAACATTCTTTGTAGGTGGCTGCTTCTCCAATCACTGAAATACCCACTTGTTCATTAAAATACTAAGTGGGTTTTTTGAGACTGTTTTTTCAGTATATGCATTTTACATTAATAAATACCACATTTATAAATTGCTACATTATTCATTACTATATGAATTTGACAAATTTTCTATAGCTGATTTTTGCCTATTATTTGATAAAATGGCAAGACTATAATTACTAATAAATGCACACTACTGTTCAACTTTCTATCACAAGGCACAACCATTTACACAAAGAAATGTACACAAACAAGACTCCTGTTTGCAGCTGTCATTAAACTTCGAGAGCAGTTGACTTTGTTATCTAGATCCAATTTTTAATACTTACTGTTCAGTTTTCTTTCCTTTTTCAAATTTCCAAACCACCAGAGGATGATTTCCTTAAGAATGTTCTCTCAGGTATGTTCAGAATATTAATTAGGCCCATCTATTTCTGTCGGGTAATAACAATGTCCACAGGCTGAATGGAGGCTGTGACCTGTGAAAGAACTATTCATATGCTTTAGTCTGCCCTAGTGCATTCTTTAACAAGTGAACATAGACCTTTTTCACAGTCATCTTAAATGTTTCAGCTGTGTGTTTCATGTTTGGTTCTTGCATCTCCAGCTGTATAGCTTTTCTGCCTCTTTTAGGGAAGACTTTCCTTGCTTTACTCATTTAAATGCTTCTGCCTTTATGACTATTTTACTGCCATACCTGTGGGGCTTCTTACTGTATTTGCCTGTAACTGAAGATTTTAAAGGAATTACATTTATTCAGACTAAATCTTCTGGGGGATGTGAAGGCATCTTAAACAATTAGCAATAATTAAAATGCACCTATTCAGACTGCGTAAAAGGTAAATAGATTTCATTTAAATATAGTAGTTAGTTGGTACAGTTTTCCCATTTGCATGTTTTTTTAAAACCTCCTGTTGGTGAATAACTTTGAAATAACAAAAGAAAGCATTGACTTTTGTCAGTTTGTATCTTTCTTAGCTCATGAGTGCCATTAACAAATTGGTATAACTAAAAAAATTAATTATCTTTTATTTAGATGGTGCAATTAACACTGGATGTGATAGCATGAAAATGATGCCTGAGTAAAACATAACTTTGTACTTATAATTTTTAATCTTAACCTAATGTGGAACTGGCTGAAAGATCTATGGTTATTCAATTTCTGATATATGTGACAAATTTTATTCTGGTGTTTATCTGCCTCAATGAACTATTTTCTTTGTGTATCGCAAGGGTAATATGCTTCACTGTGTTCTCCAGATCCTCCTTAAATTGTTTCAAATTAGGACTTGTCTCATGGGAGTCAGAAAGAATAGATTATATTTTATTCAAAAACATTTACAAGCACATGCTGGTGTATGTGTAAATGTGGTGATGCACAAAGGCAGTCTTCTGTGTGTACATGTGTATATGAGCACACAGACACACACACACACACACACACACACACTGGTTTATAGAAAACAGATACACTTAAATTCTTTTACTTAAGAAATGTGTAGTTTAGTAGATTAAGAGTCACTCATATGATGTTTTGAGAGAGCACCAAAGAAGGCACCTAAAATCTAACTCTTTCCCTTGATATTTTTAGTGTTATAGTTTTCATTTTTCAATATTTTAAGTAAAAGCACATTTTAAAAAATATGAATAGTTAACATATTTACATATAATAATGTGACTGTGAATAAATGTAGCATGGAATGAAAAAGACTGGGAGAAACAGAAAGAAACATGAAGGAGCATAGAATATTCTGAAAATAATGTGACAGCCCAAAGATACATTTGTTCAAAGGCTGTCCACACTTAGCCATTCCATGGAAGCAAAAAATGTGTGTAATGATTTTTGGTGCCAAAATAGTACACTAAGATCAAAGCAGGATGCTATTGAGGTCAAGTTTACAGATTTGATTTCCTAAAGACATACAATTTCACTCATGTGCAACTGCTTACTCAGCCATTTTGCAAGTGCATCATAAACAGGAAATTAGAAATAAAGTAGAGGGAATAAATAACCACCTGTGAAGGAAAAAAACATAACTGAAGGTAGATTCACTTTATAGTGATGACTGGTTATGCAATCTTTATGCATAGAAAAGAGTACACTGCTTGAAACTATTCTCAGCTTTCGGGAAACAAAGTATTTTTTACATCATGATGAACTGCAAAAAAGATAAACTTTAGTCAAAAAAAAATCTGGATTTAGAAAACAGTTCTGCTAATACATTGTCTAAGGGAACTTTACCTCACCAAATAGGAAACTTTGCAAAGATGCTAATAATATATTCCTTGAGTGGTTGTGAGGACTAACAATGATAATATAATTGTGATAACCTAACTATCTCAGGGAAATGAAACACTAAAATTTCCATGCAATTAGTCTCATATAATATTGCTAGACAACAATCTTCTTAATACAGAAAAATAACACTCTTAGCAAGACGTAATAAAAAGATAATGAAGAACTTTAATAAACATAACATGTTTTATAACACAAGAGTCAAATCTATGTGTTTAGATGGTATTTAGAAACTGAGAATTCTGGGGCTCCCTCACATGTAAAGTCCCTGGGCTTTACCCTCATACCAGCAGGTTGCACTGCTTTTCTTGGCTGGCATGGATGTCCACGGTGTGCTTTTCCTTCCATCCTTCCTGTGACCCAGGGCTTGCACTAACTTCTGTCTTTTCCCTCATTCTCATCATATGCACCCACCAAGATACACCAAGCCTGCCAAGAGAATCTTCTGGTCAAGTACCAATTCATCTTTTCAAAACACTTATTTCATTTCACAAAAGACTTATCAATAATTTAAAAATTGATATATTATTATCGAATAACTCTGCATTTAATAGTTAAGTTTTACATTCTTAACAGTCTAGGCATTTTCAAAATTTACATTAGTAGAAAAAGCACTTCCATCTAATTGTACACTAACATTCTATAATTTGTACTTGCAGAGTTTGAAAATAGATTTAATATATACAACTATACAAAAGAGACTTTCACTATATTATAATTTTAAAAGAATAATTTTAATATATTATAGTACTCTATTAGGATGGAGGACTTTAAAATATGAAAGAAAGAAGTGCTAAAATAAAAATATTATCATTCAATAATATGACAAAGCAACTCACTAAGGAGCTTTTTAGAAAATTATTTATGTGTTGTTTCACGGAGAGAACTAAAAAAAGTTACCATGCTCATGATTTTGATTAGATAGATATTTTCAAGCATCAGTTTATAAATAAGATGTCAAATAAATAAGGTGGCACATTATTGAAATTATTGGTCACCAAATTTACCTCATCATAGATGAGAAAAAAATCAGGTGAAATAAAAAGAATACTTACCTACTAGATGAGGTGACTTTTGAAGAATGTTTTATAGCTAAACTCAGAGAAAGTAACCATTCAAGTTTACCTCATATTCCTATAAGCTTGGCTAGAGATTACTAGTTTGGCTTTTGGGGATTTCTAGCATTACTAGTAACTAGCATTATTAATTGGCTATATCATTCCTCTGACTTTAGAGAGGTTTGCTTTCAGTTAAAATAACAAAATTTATTTTTAATCTGGAAATTTCCCTAAAGGGACCTGTCCAAGTTGAAAAAACTATGGCTTTATAATGTGCTTATAATGATTTGCTTTGACTAATCAATGGTTAACAAGATTCCACGATAGTAGTAGATCTCATGCCCTTAATGTCCAGTACTATGATTTAATAGCTGTACTTTGGAATATACATATTTTTATACTATTTTTTGCATCAGTTTTTTTAAAAAAACTATTAACATTCTTATAAGATAGATATAATCCATACAGATCACAATCCTGAAGATGAGGAGACAAAATGAACACAGCAGCAAGATTGATTTCAAGTTTATATCATTCTTTTAAGGTCAACAGAGAAAGCCTATTTTTATTATAACTTTTTCTTCTGAATTTCATGAAAACAGGCTGTCCATAAACATAAAGAGATAATGTGACATAGGGGAAAGGCTTAAGTCAAAGTGAAAATCCTGGTTTGCCTTTTATTGATCCTATGATCTTAGAGATATTATTTAAAGTCTTATTAAAGTCTTAGAGCCTATTTATACTTCCAAAGAGAGACTAATATTACACATATTTTTCTGACTCCAGGGGAATAAGTATACAGTTATTTAAATTCTGTGAAATATGAAAAGTATAATATTAATTTTACAGAGTTGTTATGACTATGCAACACAATAGGCACCTATAACAGTGCTTGAAAAAAACAGAAGTTACTAAGTAAATGGTTATGTAAAAAAAAGTTGAGATACTTATCCTTGTTGATAGAGCTCCTAGGCAAAACAAATGTTTTGAGCAGAGAGACCCAATGTGTAAAAATGTCTGGAGCATTTTCAACCCAAAGCATTCCCCGGAAGAGTCTATCCTTTAGGTACCATTTTTGAGATCCTCAGAGCTGCCTAAAATGTCTTGCCAATTACAGTTACTTCCTGTTGTTTATCCAAAGAACCCTAAAATTTAATTTTAAAGTATAATTTACTAAGGAAAATTTTTTTCAAATGATTTTATTCTGTACTTAACTAATAACTCACATACAAGAAAGAGCATACTATTGAACATGGAAGTTTTGTCAATCTGAATGTAATCTGTGTCCTAAAGATATAGATACAAGGCCTGTGGACAATCAAGTAAAACCAACTTAAAATTTCCTATGAAAGGAATAAATCTTAATTTCTTTGTGAAAAAAACAACATGGAAATTTTGAATGGCGATCAATTCATATTTTTCTTTTTGTTTTTAAAGATTTTATTGGGGATTGGGGGAGGGGAGCACTGCTGGGGAATCAGGGGAAGGGGAACAGACAAGTTGCTGTCCTTTTGTTCTTCATTCTAGTGGTGGAGGACGTTGCTTCACTGGCCCATGTTGGCACCATCGTTGCACTCTTCCTGGGTGAGGCAGATTGGTTGCTGGCCTCTGGATGGCCACCCATGATGGCTCTTGGCAGCTCACACCAGCTGCCGGTCGCTCACGCTGGTTGCCGGCCACACACAGTAGCTTATGGCAGCCCACTGCAACAGGGGCTGCGGCCTACGCTGTCACCGGTGACTCACTGCAGCCCAGCTCCAGATCGAGCTGTTGTTTACCATCTTAGCTGTGGAGGGCAGTGTCACTGGCCCTCATGTGGGATCCGAACCGGGGCCCTGCTGCTCAGAGCTGGCGTCCCAAGCTAGCTCTTAACCAACACTCCACTCGGCCGGCCCCCAATTCATATTTTTCTTTTACTTTAAATTTTCATAAGAATGCAAAGAAATATGAATGTATTGTAGAACCTCTGCTTCTAAGCAACGTTGGGATAAGCAACTTGAGCCAACCCTTCCACTGAGAACAACTAGGAAGCTCAGATAAAACATTTTTTAAAACCAACTTCCATATATCAGAGAGCTGAAAAGGCAATGAAGACTCACAAGACCACAACTGAGGAAAATATTGATTCCCTGATTGATGGCACTGTATTGGAGGGGTTATCACTTTTGAATTAGAAGCATCTGCTGAAAGGCTGAGAAGAAAAACTTCTAACAGCCTCCAAACCAGGAGGATCAATACTGGATTCCAATGTCTGCCAAAGAGAATGAATGTATTGGTAAAAATACCTGTAAGCACTCTGTGAAACAGGGCCATGAAAGGCTATTATCTAGGAATGAGGAAACTGGAAGCAGACTATCCCTAGCAAGTGCTAAAGCCTAGCTTAAAAATATCAAAAACTCTGAGTGCAATTAAGTTATTTTGGATTGCAGATGTCCTAGTGAGGAGCAAGTATAAATCCAGTCTAGAAGCCTCAATTGTTACTGTTTCATTTAAATGATTGACCCTCAATCACAATGAACTATCAGTAAATGATTAATAAAAGAAAACAAACAGATGCAAGAGAAACAAGAGTCAGTAGACCTACAATCACAGGGTGTCAAGATAAAGGAGCAGAGAGATAAATACTACCTCATATCTATAGTTATATGTTTAAGAAGATAAACAAGAAAACTGAAAGTCTTGTCAGAAAACTTAAAACTTAAAAAATATAGGAATTACAGAACTAAAAATTATAGGAAATTATATTAGGAACTCAATGGAGGGTTTATAAGTTTAAACATAACCAAAGAGAAAATTAATAAACCAGGAGATAAAAGAAAATATCCAGAATGAAGTCCTAATACTTTGATTATACCTTACTGTCATTACTAAATTGCTTCTGTGGTCAAAGAACAAAGGAATATAACACACACACACACACACACACACACACACACACACAATAAAACAAGTATAATATGATTACTGGTTTAAATACAGGCACATACAAAGAAAGATAAAAATCCAAATATACACACATGCCACAGTGTCTATTTTTAATAATGGCTTGCCTTCATGACTCAACTAATGGATTCCACACCCCCCCCCAGAATTATATTATCAACAGATGTGTGAGGATTACCTAGAATTTCTAACATACTTCAGTAGTTGACATCTTGAAGATTTATGTTGACCTTCTGTTTGCCTGTTTACTTACTCTTACTCACCAGCACTCCCACTAGATTACAATCTCTGTCTTCTTTCTAGTTATAACTTCTGCACTTTGCACCATCCCTGATAATAGGCACTCAATTAAAGTTAAATAAATGAATGTTTGAATGAATCAATTAATGAAATCAATCAGTCTGAAAAACATATTCTCTAATAAGTTGCTTTCTTTCTTCTGGTTCTTGTCTAATTTCAAATTTGCTACTGAGACTACTCATCATCATTTTTTGTCTTGACCTCTAATCAAAGAGGTGTTTAGTAAAATATTTGTTCACACATCTGACATCATTTGGGTCTCTTTCCTTCATGTAACCTGTCAAACAGAGCAGAAATTTTACATCTCAACTGATCTGTATTTCAAACATATAACAGAAAAAATAAAGCCATATTCAATAGCAGATACCCCCTCTTAACATAAATGTATACAAGGAAACCTTATTAATTGAAAATAATAGAATAAATTAAAATCTGAAGATGCCATATGGAAATAAAAAATAATTAAAATTAAGGTATTAATTATTTTAACATCAGCTTAGAATATTAAAGAGAATTATAGAAACTTCCTGAATTATACCTGAACTTACTAATACCTATGCCTGTGAAAGCCTGATGATTTATTGCACCTCCTTGTAGTGTTGGACCTGAAAAGCATGGTATGGAGGTATTTTGATTTATAATAATTGAACCTCATTTAAGGTATACCTTTACTATTCACCCTCCCCATTCCAAGAACCAACAACAGTTTTGTAACAGATTTGAAGTTTAAGCATAACTATCCATATATTTGGTTTAATTCATTATTTTAAACTCAAAAGTTTATTTTACAAACTTCTGAGATCCTCTTTAATAAATGATAGTCCATGAAGATGGTATACTTTACTATATGCTGATGACCTTATAAGAAATTGTTCTGGTTTCTACTGCTATATAACAACCCATCCAATAACTTAGTTCCGTGAGTTGACTGAACTCATTTCTGAGGTTCTTGCTTGTGGTCTGACTATGATGACAATCAGATGTTACCCGGAAATGAAGTCATATGAAGGCTCAACTAAGCTGCGAGTCCAAGATGGCTATTTGTCTCATATGCCAGGTACCTCAGGAGAGAAGGCTAGAATGCTGTGAAGCAGGCTGATATCTAAGTCCCTCCATGAGTTTTTTTCAAGTGGCTAGCTTGCTCACAGCATGGCGGTCTCAGGATAGTTAGCCTTCTTGCATAGTGGCTGGCTTCCCCAAGGGTGCTCCTTCTAAGACAGCAAGAAAGAAGCTTCTAGCTACTACAAGTCTTATGATTTGGCCTTAAAAGTCACACTGAGTCATTTTCACTGCATTCTATTGATTATACAAGGCCTGACTAGATTCAACAGAGCAGGTGATTATACAAAGGTATTAACACTAGGAGGTATGGCTCACTGGAGCCATCTTTGAAGAGGTCCTGCTGTCTTTCACAACCTCTTAAACCAAGAAAAACAGAGACCATTTACAAGAAATGTTTGCCTTTATTTCAATATTATGTTAGCACTTTTAAGTTTTAAACAATGGATTCAACAACATCCTCTTATCTCATATTACAAAGAGTAATTTTCACAGTAAGCACTAAGTATAGTATGCAATAGAGACACTCTTTGTAGTCATTTTAAATTTATACTTGTGTTCTGGTTTAGCACACTCATTTCTGGAAGGATTTATGGTATCTTAATTAAAATGCCATATGAAACAGAGTATTTCAAAATATACTTAGTGAATACCTACTATATGCAAGTACTAGGGATTCACTAATTAAAACACTGTCATATTTTCAGAGAGCTTAGAATAAGAACAGGTAGATGTGTAGTTATCACATTTTAATTTCGCCTTGAACAGATCCTCATATAGTTTATCCAAAATTCTTTTTCTCAGACCCTCACATTTTATCTGAAATCTCCTTTATGCTGAAAAGGAAGTGTCTTTCAGGTTCAAAAAGGAGTTTAGCAAATGAAGCAGTACAAGTGATAAATGTTAACTGTTATTCATTCCTTCTTTCCTTCCCTTATATGATTTCAGGTGGGATTTATTAGGAGAAGATGTATTTCTTCTGCTGGGTTATGATGAACATTTTTTTATCTGTATCCTCTAAGGAAGCTCATGGTGAAATAGATAAAATGTCAGAAATAATTAAGAAAAATGCAGGGGTATCCACGAACCTAAAATTATACCTTTTGGTGATGCCTACTTTTCATCTTCTTGGTCCCTTGACAGATATAAACACCAACTTTATCACATCCTTTAGATGATGGTGTGTTAAATCAATGTGGATGGACTCATGGTACAATAAATGGGGAGGACAAAAAGAAATTCTATTAGAAAGCAAAGGTCATGGGATCTAGAAGGTCAATATGCACTACACAATAGATACAGGATCTAGATTCCTCCAAAATTGTCATATTAAAAGCATCCTAAATATCTTTCATCATTTTCACCAGTTTTAATCATACTTAAATTTTATCACGGTTTAACCTACTTTATTTTTTAACCACAAAAATTGCTATTTTAAACATTTGCTTCAGTTTTTTTTCTTACCTTTTAGCATTAGATGTTTGGATCACTATGATAGTAAAAATCAGCTCACACATAGAAAGTGAACTGTCTGTATCAGAAAGTGGATATTTCACAATCATGGGAGTGTCCTTTGTACAGACTTAGCATATATTTTCCTACCTCAGTGGAAATACTCTTACTAGACATACAAATTAATTTTTATGCAATGCACCTAAGAATCAATTTTTTTCTGATAGGCCATAAAAAGTAAATATGGATCATTTATTCATTATTTGAAGCAAATGCTACTAAACTATTTGAACAAGTAGACAGAATATCTAAAACAACATCAATTTATGTATCTAAAACTTGGAATTAATAAGTAGTGGTAGTCATAATACAACAGATAAAAGCTTTTAAATATTTCAGTGTCAAGCAAGTTGAGGAAGTTGCCCTCTGTAAGCATAAACTTAGCTCTTCACTTCCAAGCCATACATTCTAGACAGGACAAGGTCATCTTTAGACTAACCCTGTCCTTCGATGGTTAAATATATTTAATTTGGAAAGTGATATTAGCTATTTCAATTGCCTGCAGCTGTAAACCACAAGGTCTCTAATTGGTCTTAGCTTTCCTTTGCTGATAAACTTGGATAGGGAAGAAATTATTGGCTTTTAGGCTCCAAAGATGCCAATGATGATAATTATCTCAATAACTAAAAATTCCAATTAATGGAATCTAAAATAACAATATATTAATACATCTAACACATCGAAGTTGCAGTAATAATTTACAACTATATTTTGTGTAATATTGTAAGTATGTCACAAATTGTCATAAATGAGATATTAAAAACTATATCATTATGTCAAGAGATATATATCTTGGATTCATGGCTAAGAATATATTTGTAATTAGAAAATGCACTTTGAGGTAATCTAAACCACATTATGGATTTAACATGTCCACCTTCAAATTTTTACTTCAAGTTTTAAATTAAATACATACTTAAAGAATATTTTAGCCATTTAAAATATATATACTTTAAATAATTTAATTTAAAAGTATTTTTGAAAGTTGATTTTTCATATACATATATACATTTATGCAGATGCCGAACTTTCTATTTTATATACATAAAATTCAATATATTGCTATTTGATATATTTTGCTTTTTTGACAATTAACAATTGAATATATTCAAGGTGCATAATTTAATGACTTGATATACACATACATTGTGAAATAATCACCAAATTCAAGCTAGTTAACATATTTATCCTTTCAGACAGTTACCACATTTTTTGAGTGCTGAGACTACGTAAGGTCTACCCCCTTAGCAAATTTTAAGTATAAAATAAAGTATTGTTAGCTATAGACATATTGCTGTACCTTAGTGCTCCAGACCTTATTCATCTTATGGATCTGAGACTTTGTACCCTTTGACCAACATTTCCCCATTTGCCACTCACCCCAGACCCTGATAATCACCTTTTTTCTCTATTTTTATATGAGTTCAAGTACCTTAGAGTCTACATATAAGTGACATCATGCAGTATTTGCCTTTCTACAACTTTCTTGTTTCACTCAGCATAACATCCTCCACATTCATTCATGTTGTCACAAATGGCTAGATTTCCTTTTTTTAGAAGGCTGAATTATATATATTATACATAAAATATATATATGAATATACAAATATGTCATATATATAGCTCACATTTTTTATCTATTCATCTTTTGTTGGACATTTAGGTTGTTTTCATATCTTGGCTATTGTGAATAATGCTGAAATAAATATAGCAGTATAGATATATCTTTGAGATACTGATTTCATTGTCTTTGGATATATACCCAGAAGTGGGATTGCTGGGTCATATGGTAGCTATGTTTTTTTAATTTCTTGTGGAAATTCAGTTTTCCATGATGTCAGTACCAATTTATATTCCCAACAACAATGTACAAGGGTTTCTTTTTCTCCACATTCTTGCCAACCCTTGTTATCTGTTGTCTTCTAGATAAAATCCATTCCAACAAGTGTGAGGTGATATCTCATACTGGTTTTGATGGCTGGTGATGCTGAGCATCTTTTCATGTACCAGTTGGCCATTTGGATGTCTTTTTTTGAAAAATGTCTATTTGGTTTCTCTGCCTATTTTTTAATCATTTTTTGTTGCTATTCTTATGAGTTCTTTATGTAATTTGAATATAAACCCCATATCTGATGTATGGTTTACAAAATTTTTCTCCCATTCTGTAGGTTTACCTTCTGATTTTGTTAATTGTTCCTTTTGCTGTACAGAAGCTTTTAAATTTAATGTAGTCCCATTGGTTGATTTTTGTTGTTGTTGTTGTTGTCTATACTTTTGGTATCATATCCAAAGAGTCATTACCAAGGCCAACATAAAGGAGCTTTTAACCTAAGTTTCTTCTAGGTAATCTTATGGTTTCAGGACTTATATTTAATTCTTTAATCCATTTTGAGTTAATTTTTGTATATGGTGTAAGATATGGGTCAAATTTCATTCCTCTGCATGTGGATTTTTCTAGCATCATTTACTGAAGAGGCTAGCCTTTACCCCTTTGTGTACTTTTGGCACCCTTGTCAAAGATCTGCTGACCATAGATATGTAGATTTATTTCTGGGCTCTCTATTCTGTTTTACTGGTCTATATCTCTGTTTTTATGCCAATACCATACTTTTTTTATTATAGTAGCTTTGATATATATATATATATATATATATATATATATATATATATTTTAAGCTGAGCCATCCTTCCACTTGGCAGCTCAGTTCAGGCCGGGACTTGAACTTCTGTTGCTCAGAGCTCACATTCTTGAGTGAGCTCTTAATCAACTGAGCCACTCGGCCAGCCCTTTGTAATATATTTTAAAAGCAGGACATGTGATGCCTCCAGTTGCTAAAGATTGCTTTAGCTCTTCAGGGTCTTTTATGGTTTCACATGAATTTTATGATTGTTTTTACTATTTCTTTTTTTTTTTTTTGGCTTAAATCAACAAATTTATTCTCTCATAGATCTGGAGGCCATAAATCTGAAATCAATATCACTAGGCCAAAATCAAGATGCCAGCAGGGCTATGCACCATGCAGAAGATCTAGGTGGCATTCTGTTCCTTGCTCCTTACAGCTTCTGGTGACTGCTGGCATTCCTTGACTTGGGGCCACATGACTCCAATCTCTGCCTCTGTGCTCACATTGCCACTTCCTCTTCCTCCTCTTCTTCCTCTGCCATTCTCCTTTTACTATTTCTGTAAAGAATGAACACTGAGACTTTGATAGGAATTGCATTGAATCTGCAGATTACTTATGGTAGTATGGACATTTTAACAATATCAATTCTTCTAATTCATGCACACAGAATGTCGTTCCATTTATTAGTGTCACCTTTAATTTTTTCATCAATGTTTTATCATTTTCAGCATGCATATTTTCATCTCTTTGGTTAACTTTATTTCTAAGTATTTTATTCTTTTTCTTGTTAATGTGAATAGGATTGTTTTCTTAATTTTCATATCAGATAATTTGTTTTTTCTGTATAGAACTCTAATTTTTGTATGTTGAATTCTGTTTGCTAGTATTTTATTAAAGATTGTTGCATCTATGTTCATTAGGGATATCAGTCTGAAGTTTTATTTTTTTATAGTACCTCTCCTTGGTTTGGATATTAAGGTGACACTAAACTCATAATTCAAGTTTAGAAATGTTCCCTCTTATATTTTTTGGAACAGTTTAAGAAAGACTGATATTATTTATTTGAATGTTTGATAGAATTAACCCATGAAGTCATCAGGTCCTGGACTTTTCTTTGTTGGGACATTTGTGATTCCTGATTTAATCTCTTCATTTGTTATTTATCTATTCAGGCTTCCTATTGCTTCCTGATTCTGTTTTGGTAGGTTGTATGTTTCTAAAACATATCCATTTTTTCTAGTTTACCCAATTTGTTGGTGTATAATTGTTCATAATAGTCCCTTCTGATCCTTTTTATTCATTGTAATGTCTCCTGTTTCACTTATAATTTTATTAATTTAAATATTCTTTTTCTTTGTCTAGCTAAGGGGTAGTAAATTTAATCTTCAAAAAAAACCTCTTAGTTTTGATGTTTTTTTCTGTTTTGGTTTTTGTTGTTATTGTTGTTCTCTGATTTATTTTTGTTCTAATCTTTATACATCCTTTCTTCTGTTAACTTTTGGTTTAGTTTTTCTTTTTCTAGTTACTTGAGATTAAATTTCAGTTATTTATTTGTGATTTTTTTTAATATAGGCATTTATCACTATAAACTTCCCTCTTAGAACTGCTTTTGCAGCATCCCATAGGTTTTTCTGTGTTATGTTTTTATTTTTATTTACCTCAATACACTTTTTAATTTCCCTTTTGATTTTCTCTTTGATCCAGTGGTTGTTCAAAATTGTGTGTTTAATACCCATGTATGTGTGAATTTTCCTGTTTTGTTGTTGTTAATGATTTCTTGCTCCATTCCATTGTGGCCAGAAAAGAAACTTGGAATCGGTTTGACCTTAAATTGTTTTTGTGACCTAACATGTGATCTATCCTGGGGAATGCTCTTTGTGAGTGTGCATAAGAAGGCACATTTTTCTGCTGTTGGGTGGAAAGTTCTGTATATGTCAGTTAGTTTCATTTGGTCAATGGTATTGTTCAAGTCAATTGTTTCTTTATTGATTTTCTGTCTGAATGTTTTATCCATTATTGTAAGTGGAGTATTGAAGTCCCCTGCTATTATTGTACTGCTGTCAATTTCTGCTTTTGGATCTGTCTATATTTGCTATACACTTTGGTGCTCTGATTTTGGGTGTATATGTATTTATAATTGTTGTATCTTCTGTTAAATTAACTCTTTTGTCTTACATAATGACTTTCTTTGTCTCTAAAGACAGCTTTAAACTTAAAGTATATTTTGTTTGATATAAGTATAAACACTCCTGCTTGCTTTTGATTACCATTTGCATAAAATATCTTTTTCCATCCCTTCACTTTCAGCCTATTTGGGTCTTTAATTCCAAAGTGAGTCTCTTATAGACAGCATATTATTGAATCTTACTTTTTTTACCTATTCAGCTGCTCTATCCTTTGATTGGTGAATTTAATCCAATATATCTATGGTAATTATTGATAATTGAAGACTTGTTATTACCATTTTCTTCATTGTTTTCTGTTTGTCTTGTGATTGTGTTGTCCCTGTCTTCCTTTCTTGCTTTCTTCCTTTGTCTTTTGATGACGTTTTTTGTAGTGATTTCTTTTATCTTTTTTCTCTTTATGTTTTTGTGTATCTATTATAGGTTTTTGTCTTGTGGTTATCTAACTAAGCACTTGTGTAAAATAACTTGTAGTTATAACCTTCTATTTCAAGTTAATAACAACTTAATTTCTATTGCCTGTAAAATTCTACCCTTGAACTCCTCCACCCATACACTTTATGTTCTTATAGTCAGATTTTACTTATTTTTGTGTTGTGGATCCACTAACAACTTTTTTATATTAATGTTTTTGTTTGGGCTAAAGGTAGTTTACACAGTACATTTACAGTGGGTTAACACTATTCTGTATATGACTATATATTTACTTTTACCTGTGAGCTATATTTTCATATGTTTTTGTATTGTTATTCCAATTTAAAGACACAATAGTGTGTTTTCATTTCAATTAAATAATTTCCTTAAGCATTTCTTATAACGAACTTGTAGTGGTAAGAAATTTCCTCAGTTTTTATTTATCTGATAATGCCTTTATCTCTTTATTTTTAAATTTTGGCAGGCATAGCAGTCTTGGTTGGCAGTTTTTGTCTTTCAGTAGTTTAAATATATAATCCTACTCATTTCTGGTATGCACATTTTCTATTGAGAAATCTGCTGATAGCCTGATGGCATTTACCTTTATATTGTAATTTGCTTTTCTCTTCCTGTTTTCAAAATTATCTCTTTGTCTTTGACTTTAAAAAATTTAATTATAATGTGTGTTAGTGTAGATCTTTTTACTTTCAAAGTATTTGGGGGATCCTTTGGGCTTCATTAATCTGGATGCCCATTTTCCTCCCCAGATTTCTGAAGTTTTCAGCCACTATTTCTTCAAATATTCCTGTCCCCTTTCTCTTTCTCTGTTTCTTCTGGAAATCCCATAATATATACATTGGTTCACTTGTTCTTTCCCCCATTAATCCTACAGGTTTTCTTCACTTTTTTTCATTCTTTTTACTTTTTTCTCCTCTGACTGGATAATTTTAAATGACTTGTCTTTGAGATCACAAATTCTTTCTTCTGCTTGATTGACTCTGTTATTGAAGCTCTATTGTGTTTTTCATTTCATTCATTATACTCTTTAGCTCCAGATTTTCTGTTTGATTCTTTTTTTTTATCAATCTCTGTTAAATTCCTTGTTTTGTTCATTTATTGCATTCCTGGTATTGTTGAGTTGTCTCTCTGGGCTCTTGTAGCTTTCTGAACTTCCTTAAAACAATTTTTGAAAAAATTCTTTGTCAGGCAATTTTGTAAATATTTATTTTTTAAGTTGCAGTTACTGGGAAATTATTGTGCTCCTTGGGTGATGTCATGTTTCCTTGATTTTTTTTATCTTTATCATAACTTTGCATTGATGTTTGTACATTTGAAGGAACAGTTAACTCTTCTAAAATTTATGGACTGACATTGGTGAGGAAAGACCTTCACTTATAGGTGAATATGAGGACGTTGATTGGGTGTGTTGTGGTGACTCTAGCTCTGTGGGGCTCAGCAGTGCTTCTGAGTTTGGAGAGGGCACAGTGGCATTGTCTGTATGGTGCTTCATCAGCTGAGGACAGCATCAGTGGAGACTGGAGGGGCCTTTAGCAGCCAAAGATGTGGGTGTTTGGGGCAGTGGTAAAAGCTGCTGGGGTCTTCCTCTTCTTTTTTCCCTGCAGAAGAAATTATGGCTGAGGGGAATTCTTTTGGCATTGGATCTGACATGCGGGTGTCACATGTGCTGACATACAGTGACAGCAGCACTGGGATCCAGGGTGCATGTGTACTTGTAGCAGTGGTGGAATTGGTGGCTGTGGCGCAGTCATATGTGGGACAACCATAAAGTCAGAGTCTGAGACATGCAAGTATTTGCAGGAGGGAGGAGTGTTGGTTCCAGTCCTGGGGCATGGAGACAGGGCACAGCAACAGCTCCCTCTAGAGGAGAGGTTTATAGCAGTGCTTGCTCTCTTTCTGAGGGATCAGGAAAATAAAGTGACATGGACTCTGCACAGCTTCTTCAACTGGGTTTAGTGTCAGTGAAGACTGCATGTTCCTCAATAATGAATGGTGTGAGTCTCCATGGTGGAGATGAGGGCTGCTGGTGTCCTCCTACTCTCCTTTGTCCTCATGGGGAAAGGTTGCATTCTGGTGATCCCTCTTGGTGCTAAGCTGTGCCAGACTAAGGGAAGGGTGACACAGGCAAAATACTTCCTATGCTTATGCATAAGGCCATCCTGGGTTTCTGTGATCCACAGTGCTTCTGCAGCTCTCTTTTTACATTCTAGAGCTCTCTCAGAGCTATGTTTTTGGTATGTAGTTCTTCATTGTTTTTGTTGTTTCTATTGGGGGGACAAGGGTTGAGATCTTCTAGTCTGCCATCTTACTGATGTTACTCCCTAAAATTAATCCCTATTTAATATTGAATTGATGGTAGATGACAATATTCTGCCAGATTACATTTTTTAAGGACACATATTATTATTTGCCTTCTTTGTTGCTTTTACTTTGTTCATTCCTCTGATATGGGAGGTGAATATTGACGTGAGAAATGTACAATCCTATAGAGAGGATTAGTGAGTTTATCTGAGACAAGCTGATGACAACTGCCAGGAAGCAAAATTTCAATGAATTAAGAAAATGCTCCAGAGAATGCCAGTTTTGCAGCATATTTTGCATATTAAAATAAAAGTGGGAGATGTAAAAAAGGATTAAATCCATTGGTGGTAGGTTGAGGGGGTGGGAGAAAGCAGAGTGGGAAAATCTCTGGGACTGAATAAAAAGTGAAATGGTGAGACACATACTTTTTTTACATTGGTGAACACAGGATAGTTAAAAAATATCATTTTATAGCACAGAGCGATGGTGTTTTTGGGAAAAGATAACGATGATGAGTTCTGTAGTCTGGAGCTCTGCTGTGGTGGGTTGTGCCTTGAGGGGTCTGGAGAAAGGGATGACTCTGACATTCTAAGAGTATGTTATCTTAGATGGAAAAAGACAATGGGCAGGCTCACTTAAAGTAAAGGTTGACCTTTGGCAAGGAAGCCATGGGCCAAGGATGTGACTACTGGCCATGATCCACTTTTAGTTAAGAATTTTGATGTTCAGACCATCCTATGTGGTTAATTTTGGTCTCTGAGTTTGTAGGGGCTGCCATGCTCACCTCCCCTGAGCTTTTCAAGTTTAGCATTGTCCTTTTTTCATCTCCATGAGGTAAGTTGGGGAGTCTAGATATCCTAAAAGGCAGGTTACAAGTGAGAAGCCATCTGAGAATATAGTTAAAAGAAATGGTTGTCTTCACAACTGAAACAAAATTAGTGCTCTTCAACCCTGACTTTTCTAGTGAGGTAAACTTTTATTTCAGCAGTTTCCAGATATATTTAAATACTAAAATTTTATCAGCTGAATTTTTCCCCTTATTTATGAGTTGTGTCCCTTGAATTATAATTTTACCTAGGGTGTTTGAACCATACTACAAGACCTTCAGTTATCTCAGCTGAACAAGTTTCATTATACCTAAATCAAAATTTAATCTGTAAATCCAAGTGTTTTCAAGAGAAAATTAAAATTTTTTATCTTTTGTGTTTTATTCTAACACACCTATTAATTCTAATATTTAAATCTTTTTGCCAGTTTGAAGAAATAATACAAATTCTTTGTAAAAATTTCTAAAATGTGAAAAAGTTAAAGAAGAAAACAAAAATTACCTAAATGTCCATCACTCTTATTTTATTGTTTTTTCTTGTTAGTGTCTTTCTTCGTCTTTATGTTTAGACAACTCTTTCTATAACTAAAATTAGGAAAATGGTACTTTGTATATTTTCCTCTGAACGCATCATGATTTTGTTCCATTTAACTTATTTATGGGATTTGTTTTAAAGCCTGATTAGAGGAGAAGGCCTCAATTGGGCCAATGTATTTACAGCATTTCATTTTACTACCCTACCAATTCTATGAAAAAGATATCACCATTCTTAACAGAAAGTTGAGAGACAGAGAGATATTATTACAGATGGTCAAATGTCTAGTAAGTGGTGTGCTTAACTGTTATAATCCATATTAGCATGGAAATCTTTTTCAACAGATTTATTGATGTAAATTAGCTTTCCACAAGGATTTCCTGGGGTGTTGCCTAATCAGACTTCATGATTATTTAGTCCCAGTCTGTGCAGCATGCTACCAAGACGCTTCCTTTGTCTCTGATAAACATCATGAGATGGCTGCTCCATTATGTACCACTTTTCCTTACAGACTGGTATTGCTATTTCTCCTCTGGTATCAAACATTGATATATTCTTATCTACTTCTTTCCAGCATAGAACAGGTCTCTTTTTCTTGATTTCATATAGGCTCAGTAGAGCAACGATCAGAAGATAAGTTTTCATGAAATTTTGCTGAAGGTTTAGAAATAATAGAAGGGAAGCTCAAAATAATGAACAATAGTGAACAGGCCTAATGTTCTCACTGGAATGGCTCCTGACTTCAAGAAGCCAGAGGCATCTCCCCCGACTAATTGAAGAAAAAGCTCAACTTTGCCACATGAAGAGGCAGCTCACTCCCAACACTACCACTACCAGTAGGGCTCCAGGCATCTTTGTGTTTCAGTCTGGGTAAAAATAACTCCATACCCTAAAGGGAAGAAAAAGGATTTCCCTTTTACTCACTTACTCCATTGCTCACTCACTCACTCACTCACTCACTCACTCACTCACTCACTCATATCTTGAGTCTCAATTTTCTCCCTTAGCATTGATATCTTCATAGTATTAATACAATTTAAATTTGGAATATACATTTCTTTCTGGGGAAATTCCATTCCTAAACACACACACACACACACACACACACACACACACACACACACACTTCTATTCTGACTCCATGGCAACAATAAAATGACCAAATATAGTAGCCTAATACCCTCAAAACGAGGATATTAAGACTTAGGTAATACATAAGAACATCAATCATCTAGATGAAACCATGCCAAGTTTGCTCAGATTTATTTTCATTCTCTTCTAATCAGCTATATAAAAGAGTATATGATCTATTCTCGCTATCTATTAGAAAAAAATAGCCCAAAAATCAATGACTTAAAAAGAAACATTAATCTTGCTAACAAGTTTGTCTATAGTTTATGCAAACTTTGGTGGAACCAACTTATCTCTCCTCTACTTGACATCAGCAGAAATGGCTTAATTGTTGGGACCTGGAATCACCTGAAGACTTGTATGTATTTGGCAGCTGTCGCTTTCTGCCAGGTGGGATCTAGCTGAGGCTATTAGACAGAACACCTACACATGATGTTTTGATGTGTTCTGGTATTCCTCACAATATTGTGTTTGGATTCAAAAAGTGAGTGTCTCAAGTGGCAGAGAGCCAGGTGGAAGTCATATTACTTCAAGACCTAGCATTGAAAGTCAGGAAGCATCATTTCTACCAATTTTATTAAATCAAAACAGCCGTAAAATTCCAATCAGTTTCAAAGAGATGGGAAAGAAACTGCACTTCTTAAGGGGTAACAAGGCTCTGGAAAAGCCTGTGGTGCCAGAAATATCACAGTACCTGATTTTATAAAATACAACCTGCCACAGTCTCCCCTCTAGTTAGAAAAATTCACACTCATCCCACATGCAAAAAAAAAATATCCCACCTTTACTCTAAGGCCGCAAATTCTCATCTCATAATGGTTTCAGGTTCAGGATCCAAAATCTAAATTATGTTCAGTTGAATATGAGGATCCTCCATGTGTGGTTCTCAAGTATCAACTCCTTGAGAATAGTTCTTACCAATTAAAAAATCTGTGAGCTGAATAGACAAGTTATAAGCTTCCAACACACCCACCGTACAATGGCAAATATCCATCGTATAATCACTATAAACATTCTCATTCAAAAGGAGTGAAAGGAGAGGTCCTCATTAATCAGTGGTCCACAGAACTCTGCAATCCGGGAAGGCACATGTCGATAGTCCCATCATTGGTAAAAACTTAATGAGGGTAAAACGGGTTCAAAGGGATTTTAATTTACTCATATTATTTTATTAAATTCTTAATATTTAAAATGTATACAGTGAGGGCCGGCCAAGTGGTGCGTTGGTTAAGAGTTGGCTTGGGACACCAGCTCTGAGCAGCAGAGACCCGGATCCCACATGAGGGCCAGTGACACTGCCCTCTACAGCTAAGATGGTGAACAACAGCTCAAGCTGGAGCTGGGCTGTCATGAGTCGCCAGCGACGGTATAGGCTGCAGCCCCTGCTGCAGTGGGCTGCCATAAGCTACTGTGAGCTGCCGGCAGCCGGTGTGAGCTGCCAAGAGCTGCCATGAGCGGCCGTCCTGTGGCCGGAGACCGATCTGCCTCACCTGGGAAGAGCGCAACGATAATACCAACATGGGCCAGTGAAGTGATGTCCTCCACAACTAGACTGAAGAACAAAAGGACGGCAACTTGTGTGTTCCCCTTCCCTGATTCCCCAGCACTATTCCCCTCCCCCAATTCTCCAATAAAATTTTTTAAAAATTTAAAAGTAAATGAATAAAATGTATACAGTGAGAATGCATTTATGGATTAATTTTGTAATTATGATAATATAAATATGTATTTTACTTTAGAAAAAATAGATTAAATAGTAATTCATAAGGCAAAAAAATAGAATCCCAACACAAATAAAGATTTGAAATCAAAATGATAAATATAACAAATAAATTACAATATAAGTAAATTATGACTACAATATAATTAAAACATGCTAGTTTGAAAATTAATACATGAATATAAGAGAAAAGCAAACAACTATGATGGCCATGATTTTTGTTTTGTCTTGTTTTACACTATACTCTCCTGGGAACTTCTAAAGAAATAAGACATAACTGAAACCGAAATATTTTGTGTAGTATAAGCTATTTAGAAACCTTGAGGATTGTGAAGTTTAGATAAACTCATTTTTAAAGTATTAAAAATTTACCATAAAACTATCAACATTTAAAAATTTATGTTAATGGATAAAAATAAAAATATTTCTAAAATATAAACAGCCTTCTAAAGTTTTAAATGTAGCCTTGCTCAGTGAGGCTCATTAGTTCTATTTTACTCAATATAAGTAAGAATATTGTCATATAAGATAGCAATAAGTTCAGACTCTGCTGGAATATGAAGTTCAACTTTTCCCTTTTCCTATTTCTATGAAATAATAATTATTATACTTATTGAATGACCAAGTAACCTGAGAAACAGACTAACAACCCAAATGGAAATTTCAACAGAAAACTTATGAGTACGACATACACACTGAACCTGTATGACAATTCCAACTCTGTATTTTAAAAACTAATATGTGGAAAAAAGGAAAAACCAAGTATGATGGCCAATATTATTATACTTTGTTCTCTCCTGGAAACTATTTTAGGCAAAAGACATCATGAAAATTAAAGGCTGCTATAGTTTTTGAAATTCTGAACCCTATCACTTTCCATTAATATTCATAGGCTGGGTGTTGGCAACCCCTGTTGCAATTTGCTATTTCTAATTTGGACTCCAAAGCTGGATAACTAAGTTCTGGGCATCATAAATTAAGCAAAAATAAATCATTTCAACAAAATTAATGAAATAAACCATCATTGAGCAGTAGCTCCAGAGGCTTTCAGATAAGTAAAAGTCAATTTGAATTTAGTGTAATTGTTTTTCTCTGATGAGGGTTTTACTTGCTCAATTCACAGTTTGTACCATGTGCCAAACAGGAATCATTGCAAGCGGCTGGAGTTAGAATTCATGGTCTGCGGTTGTGTGATTCCATATTTTTGGAAAATATTTGCAGTGCAGTATTTAAAGCACACTTTTGTAGTGAGAGTAGTGACAATTTGAAATAGACGCATATTCACCCTTTGAAATTCAGTTCCCCAAATGTTTAGTTCTAGAAGGGAACTGAAGCCTGCGTTTTATTTCTGTTCCCCAAATTCTTGTCTGAAAATCAACCATCCTAATTACACTAGAGAGTAATGGCCAGTGCATCTCATTGCAAACATTATTATCACTCAACCTTTCTGCGCCCACTGCATATCTTCCAGACTGGCTTCATAGGACACGGAGGCAAAAAACAGCCAACCTGCATGATCCTGGGAAACCTTAAAAACAGCCTTAAAATGGGTAAGACAGTAATTTATGTACTGAATTCTCCTCTGTCCTATTCAGCACATTTTGTAGAGTATCTCATTTTCTAAAGCACTTTGACAGTCACCTTTAATGAAATCAAAGCTTTTAAGGGGGAAGGACTGATGATATTGCAGCTCTGATATTCTCTCTCTACCAGATGGGCATAGTGTTAGATGCCTAACTTATCGAAGTGTTAGCTGCAAGATGCATGAGTTCCAAAATGATTCTAAGTGTTCATTTAACATGAGGCTTCCTTTGAGAAAAGGCTGCCAGTGGTGCATAATTGTGCCAAATGTGCAGTAGTTTCATAATGTGGGCTGTAATCCACTAGGAACTAAATCCTGCTATTACCCTCTTTAGAGAGACTTCTAAAATTCTGCTCTTATTGTGAATAGTAACCTGAAGTAGTTAGAGGTTACTGAAAATCTCCTTAAAAAATTGCTGCACATGTGTTGAAGCTTTCTTAATGTAAGTCACAGTAATATGCTCATCCACTGGGCTGTCAGTAGAGCCACAAGATAAGGCAGCCACCATGTCATTTCTTCTTCTCCAATAAGGTATTCTTTTATTTTATGTATTATGGCTTTAGTTATAGTATGATTGAATCTTAAAAATCACATAATGATTTCCTTCTTCAATAACTGGGTTTTTTGGGTTTTTTTGGTGTACTGACAGGGACCCTATTTCCATGGTATCGGTGATACAATAGGACCTGGCTTTATGAAAATGTGGATGTGTGCAGAGCCCGCTTTTCACATGGAGATTTCAAGTCACCCTCCACACATTTGTGTTTGTGAGTGTGAGTGTGAGTGTGAGTGTGTGTGTGTGTGTGTGTGTTGCAGTGTTGACATTCACCCATCTAAGGAGTGAACCCAGGAACCATTTCCCAGGGCAGTGTCACATCCTGTAACTGTTCAGGCAGGAAGTGAAGAGTTCCTTATCGAACTAAACCAACCAGGGGCCTTTAAAGGAGGCTGAATGCAATTACCCAAATTGAAATTTGGCCAGGACACAGAAGCTAGTGCCTCCACTCTTCCAGAAAATACCAGGACTCTATTTTTATGTCTTATCTGAAAGTTGATGTCTACAGTAAATAAAAGTGCCTTGCTTTCATGCACTGTTAAGCAATCCAGAGCTGAAGCTGCCATTTCAAAAAAAATGAATTGGACAAATAATGGATTGTTACAACCAGTCCTCATTGGAGCAGTTATTGTTTTATTTTTTAAAAAGAAAAATAAGAATTATGTTTTTTTTCTCAGACCAGTTCACAGTTACTTTTCTTACCTCAATGGCCAACAAACATATTGCATCCAAATGCCTATGAATTATCATGAAAATTAACCTTGTCTCTTACCAAAGTAAAATAATAATATTAATAATAATTAATAATAATAATTGTATTCTGTATCTTTTCACATAATTTGTATCAAGGGATAGTACATTCAAAATTGTTGATATTAGTAGAGCTTTCATATGCCATTAAATAATTAAAATATTAATGAACTTATATGAAAGGATTGTAGTAAAACATTTACAAGATAATAATTTAGAATGATCAGTATTTACAGAGGTAAGCTTCATAGCTGGTGTCTAATTACAGATTGTAAAGGGTATTCAAAATATCTAGTGGAAAATAATTATTTAACACTATTCAGTCATAATCTAAATATATTTAAATATTCAATATATTTTAATTGAAATTTCTAAACAGCACAATTTCAGTGTATGTTTCAAATAGACTTAATAAATGCACCTTTTAAAAAGAAAAAGGCTTAAAGCATTTTTAGTAGCCTTAATTATAACAATAAGATTTGGTTCTTATTAACTAAGGAAATATTAAAGGAAAGTTAATTTTGATGTTAGTTAAAAGGAATGATAATGTTATTCAATTTATGAGTATAACAGTTTTCAGTTTAACTTTTATGTTTCAAATATCATACAATTATCCAAGTCTCTCTATGTGTGAGTAGAATTTATTTTCTCATTTATCCTTATACTCATAGAACTAATCCCAAAGTTACACTTAAAGGTACTGCTCAAGCTTTTCTATTTCCGTTTGGGTCAGGAGGTCAGAACACTATCCTCAGGAGGTCAGGGTCATCCTCATTAGCGTTGCTCTGTTCTGAGGCTGTCCATTACGCTTTTCGTCCTGAGAAGCCTGGGGTGCCTGGAAGGAAAAGCAGATGGATCCAGAAAAATCTATCATAGCCATAAGTGCCCCGACTAACGGCAGGTCAGGACTGCCATTTTCGTATACAAAGAATAGCATATTATTACTCTCCGGCTTCTACATTCTTCTTAAATTTACTCATGAGAAAAAAATGTCTATGTTAATGATAAGCCAAAAAGAAGTGAGCATATTTTAATTTAAAAAGCAATGTTCCTTAAATAATAAAAGTTTTTTAAAGCACTACATTACATTTATAAGATACTTTATAAAATGAGCCTAATTAAAAATTTTTCACAGAAAATTTAGTGGCTTAAAGAAATGTAATTTTAACTAAATTATGCCTAAAATACAATGTTAAATGGGGTAGAAATCTTTACGTAATCAGTGTATATTAATATATACTTATATTACTATGTATTAATTATATTAACATATTAACATTATGCCATACTATTAATATATATTAATTAATTAATAATATAGTATAATATTACATTACACTACAATATACAATTATAATTCAAAAATAATGCTGTATGTTATTATAGCCCTGAAGAAAACAATCTTCATGAAGAGCACATTCAACATACAAAAGGCGGCAGGGCCAACGGGGAGGAAGAGAAGAGGAAAGAGGAGAAAGAAAAGACAAAGGAAGTCAGAAGTGATTGCAAATGACATAGTAATTTGAAACCCTGCATCCAAGTGTGTCTGAAGGAGGTCTGATTTACTCCCAGAATTTTAATTACATGAAATTATAAATACCCTTTTTTCTTAAGTCGATTTGAGTTTAAGACCCAAAAGATTCCCTACTGATACATCTGATATTGCCTCAATTAATAGGTAGTTAACTAAGCTAAAGAAATAAACTCAACAGTATTTCCAAATTGAAAGCATGTGTGTTCATGCTTGCACAATGTTTTGAGATTTCAGTGTGTATGTACAACTTATTGGGGGAAAAAGAAAACTCACTTCAGTTAACAAAGAGGAAAAAGGTAAAGTCAATACTTTTAAGATTATAATATTTAAAAACATGGTTAATGATTAATAAAAGTATATAATAGAAAAGGCAACCTATGAAATAGGAGAAAAGATTTTATAAACCATATGTATGATGATGGGTTAATATTTAAACTATATAAGGAACTCATATAAATAATAGCAAATAATTATAATAATCCAATTGAAATATGGGCAAAGGACTTGAGTAGACATTTTTCCAAAGAAGATATACAAATTTCCAACAAATACATAAATAGGTGCTGAACATCACTAATCATCAGGGAAGTGCAAATCAAAACCACAATAAGATATCACCTTACACCTAGCAGAATAGTTTTTACCAAAAAGTCAAAAGATAAATATTAAGGAGGATGTGGAGAAAAGGAAACCCTTGTACACTGTTGGGGAAAATGTAAATTGGTATGGCCATTGTGGAAATCAGTATGGAGGTCACTCAAATAATTAAAAATAGAACAATCATGTGATCTAGCAATTTCACTTCTTAGTATTTATCCAAAGGAAATGAAATTACCATCTCAAAGAGAAAATATGCACTCTCATGGTCATCACAGCATTATTCACATTAGTCAAGATATGAAAACAACCTAAGTGTCCAGATAGAAAAAAGGATAAAAATGATCTGTTTGTGTGTGTGTGTGTGTGTGTGTGTATCATATGTGTGTGTATTATATATGTGTGTGTGTATATATATATATATATACACACACACACACATGCATGTATGTATATATAATGTAATATTATTCAGCCATGAGAAAGAAGAAAATACTGCCATTTGTGACAATATGGATGAACCTAGGAATATTATGCTAAGTGAAATGAGCCAGACAGAGAAAAACAAATATTGTATGATCTCACTTATATGTGGAATCTTTTTTTAAAAAATCGAACTTATAGAAACAGAATAGAATGATGGTAACCAGTGGGGCTTGGTATGGGGAAAATGGGGAGATGCTAGTTAAAGAGTATAAGCCTTTAGTTATAAGATGAGTAAGTTCTGGGGTTGATTAATAATAATCTAATGTACACCATGGTAACTGTAGTTAATAATAGGTACTGCATACTTCCAATTTGCTTAGGGAGTAGATCTTCAGCTTTCTCACCACACACACACATGCAGGCGCACACATACACACTCACACACACACACACAATTATATGAGATGATGAATGCACTAATTTAACTGATTGAGGTAATTATTTCACTATGTATACATATATCCAATCATCATGTTGTATACTTTAAGGATATACAATTTTCTTTGTCAATTGTACCTCAATAAAACTGCATAAATATGTAATGAAGCCATTTTACATAGTATCATTGTTCATTAAATATAAAGAGTTCAATAATTATCCATTTATTTAGCAAATGTACTGACCACCTACTGTGTGACAGACAGTGTGGACATTGGAGATACAAAGCTAAGTTAGAGACCTTCCAGAACACAGGGAAATAGCATAACCTAGAGTAGTGGCGCCAGGACAGAGAGGGGAAAGGGGCAAGGGAGTTGCATCCAAGAGCTGACATTGACAGGCATCCTGATTATGAGACAGACAGAGAGAGAGAGAGAGAGAGAGAGAGAGAGAGAGAGAGAGAGAGAGAGAGAGAGAGAGATGAAAGGAGAGAGAAAGGAAGAGAGGAAGGAAAGGAGGAGAGAGGAAGGGAGAGGGAGGGAGAGAGAGAGGAAGGGGAGAGAGAGGTCACAGATAGATACAGCCATGTCCATTTGATACACGTATTTTAAAATACATTGTTGTTTGCCTTTCTAGATAAATATTCCAGTAATGGCTCTTTCTTCCCACTTCAAAGATATTTAAAACCCAAATGTACCTTACTTGGAATTTTAAATAGTTTCCCAATACTTTAACATTCCAAAGTGAAATTACCATGAAAACACTGTTTTGTTTTGTTTTTTCCTCTTTCCCCTTGACTGGTTATGGTAACGATCAGGAAAGACCCCAGATGGATAAACCATAGAGAAAGAAGTTTCTGAGAGGTGGGTAGATGTGGAAGTTTTCCTGGACCATTCCTGGCAGCTGCCTGGCACAGAACTGTCGCCATTCTGAAAGGCACCTGGAAACAAAAGCAGTGTTTCTCTGCCGTGTCTGATGTGGCTGGAAATATATGTTGTCTCCACTGTGAAGGACCTGACTTCCCAGACCGATGAGCTCATTCCGCATTCCCCAACGTAAGGCTACTGAATTTACAACTGAAACAGAAACCAAGCCCATGATACCGCAGATCTCTCTGCTCCCATTTTTACTTTGAAAAACATCAGTCAACATCTGGGATCAGGCTTACAGGTTCCTCCTCCCTGCTTGATAAACCCATCCAGTTTTCTTTCTCTCCATCTCTCCTGCTACTGAGATACCAGCAAATCGTGACAGTATATGGATGCCTTGTTTCTGAAATTACTGAACTGGGGCCCCAGCACTTTAACTTTCAAAGCCTTGGCTGAGCTTACAGGATTGTTGTATGTTAAAGAAACTTCCAGGAAAACTGTTCTCTGGAGAACTCCTGTAAAATACCACACTGAGTTCTACTTACACGAAGGTAACCCAAGCAAAAATAACAAACCAATAGAATAAGGAGAATGAATTCTAGAAATCACAGCAGAGGAAACCCTTTCAGACTATAAACTCTGCTGTTTTAGTAACTTTAAAAAATAATAATAATAATGGAGTTGATAAAAAATTGAGTTGCAAAAAGGACTGGACACAGGCTACATGTGAGCTGATCACAACAGATTAAAATTTTCAAAATGCTGACTGAGAAGATAGAATATACCACAAATAAAAGGGCCAAGGCAAGTTTCAGAGTGTCTACGCAATACACTTCTGACTCGAAATGATTTTCCAAGGTCATTCTAAACAATTCTCATTTCTCTTTTTATTCTAGCATTTCCTCTCAAGAATATTTTCTCTATTCATATTTAAATGTGCTCAGGTCTCTGCTAGCTTAATTTTCAATAATTTAACTATGACCTATAACCCCTTCCTAACACCAGCCTAACACTCTCAACAAAATACTATCTATTACTGTTTCTTATCCTTTCTAACTCAAAACAACCCAGAAACTTGGACTTTACCATCACCAAAATATCTCTTACTAAAAACTACCTAAGGTTAGCAATGGCTTTAATATCAGAATCAATCCTTGTCTTAACCTAACTTTTCACCATGATTCCAATGTGTTAACACTCTGTCCAAACACACCTTTCCTTGTTTTTGGTGGTGCCACTCTCTGCTTGTCTTCCTCTTTTCTCCCTGACTACTCGTTTTCATTTCCTTTTTCCAGATTTTCTTCTACTTGGATGTTCTTTCTTTCTTTCTTTCTTTCTTTCTTTCTTTCTTTCTTTCTTTCTTTCTTTCTTCCTTTTTAAGTATTTTATTGGGGACTTGGGGAGGTGAACAGTGTTGGAAAATTGGGGAAGAGGAACATTGTGTTTTTCCAGGTTCCATCAGCTCCAAGTCAAGTTGTTGTCCTTCAATCTTGGTTGTGGAGGGCGCAGCTCAGCTCCAAGTCCAGTCACTGCTTTCAATCCAGTTGTGGGGAGGGGGAGAGGTGCGCAGTCTGGCAACTTTGCTGCTAAGAGCCCACGCTCTCACCAGCTCAGCGGCCACTCAGCTCAGGCGCAGCTCGCTGGCCCGGATGGTAATCGAACTGGTGACCCTGTTGCTCAGAGCTCGCGCTCTAACGAAATGAGCAGCTGGGCTGGCCCCAAGGCTCAGTCTTAAAGTTGCATTTCTTCTATTGTAATTTGATAGACATCTCAATTAAGCCCGTGGTTTCAATTTACACATATAGAGAAAAGACTCACAGATTTATATCTCCAAGCCAGAACCCTCCTTTGGGACACCTCCACTTGGAATTTCAAACACCTCAAACTGTGCTGTAATCTTCCCCATCAGATCTAGCCAGGGGCACTGTCACCCATTCAGTTCCTTAAGTGAGCATTCCACAAGTCAACTGTGACACTTTCCTCTCTCTCACACCCAAATCTAATCCACCATCAAATCCTGCCAATGATTCCTCTTCAATACCTCCCCAACTCACCCATTATTCTTCGTATAAACTCTATCACTCTAACCTAAGTCACCATCATCTTATACTAAGGATAATACGCATAGAATAGCTTGCTATTGTATTATCCTACTATAATAGCCTGCTAAGGATATTCCTACATATATCCACTCTTTCCACCCTACAACCCAATCACCACAGAGCTGTCAAAGGGATGCTTTTAAATTACAAATCTGATCACTCACCCTCTGCTTAAATATTTTCAGTAATTATCTGTTAAGCCTGGTACGCAGACCCAGAGGTCTCTGATGGCTTGTAGCGTCCTGCATGGTCTGACCTCTGATTACTTAGCCATCTCACAGGTCTGTCCCACTCAGTCTCCCTGTTCCTTACTGGCCATCTTTCATGTACTGAGGCCTGCTGCACTCCACCTTCTCTGCCCCCAAGTCCCCTGCCCAAGCCTCGGCCCGTCTCCGTTACCTTGAATTCCCTGTGTTTGGAATGCTGCTTATTCCCACACATCACAGAATCTCACCAGAACCAAAACCCACTTCTTTGGTGAAGCCTCCCTGATCCCCACACCACCATCATCACCCCCAAGGTGCAGTCAGGCTTTTTTATTCTCCACTGCAAAAGAATAACTTTATTTTTATGATTAGCAATAAACTTAGTATATACCTACATATTAATATGATAATTAATTCTATTAGCTTGAGGGCCTTATGAGAGCCGGAACCAGGAACCAGTTCTGAATGTACTTGCCACTACACCACTATCACTTAACAAATTGCCTGGCAGATATTAACCTAATCAATAAACGTTTGCTGAATGTTGAATGAAACAGGCTCTCAACCTTGACCTTCACCAGAAGTGTGGCTCTGCATTTAAAACAACAAGAAAAATACCCCAGCTCCTAAGAGAATCCCTGCAGGTCACAACTTCAACCCTCTTCCATACCAGCTTGCTTGGATTCTGAAGCTCTTGATAATTCCACTTGGCTGGTCCTTCCTACTTTTCTTTGACTCAGAAATCTCTCTTCATACCATTTATCTTATAAAGATATCAATATCCTCCCAAGATACCTCTTCTGTAAATATCTCCCCTTCCTCCAGCATCTGTCTACAGCTTGATGTTGCAGAGGTTGTGCCCACTCCCTAGCATAGTGCTTAGTGCCTCAGGGATAGGACATCCCAGGCTTCCCACCATGCTCAAGAGACACAGACAGATCAAACCAGAAATGAGCATTTCTTACTTGGCTTGAATTACTAAAACCAGCTCTTCTTAGACTCTAGATCATGCTCTAAATGCATTGATCTCCCTTTTGTGCCTCATTTTCACCAACCTGCCCTATGTCTCAGTCCTGTACGCCTCACTAATGTATGAACGTATATTAATGGAAAATATATTTTAATGAAAACAGAGACTCTCTGGAAACAGTATAGTTTTGGAGTGAGAAGACCTTCCAGCATCCTTCTTTTCATACGTTTTTGTTTTTTTTTTGCTTCTACCTGTGTTGAGATTTACTGATTTTCTTTAACTACCTAAGATAGTACAAATAATAAACTAATGCTCTCCTAGAATTAATGTCAAGTCTAAAAGATTCTCCCGGAAAGATAGTACTCCCAAAATAAAGCTCATTGAAAGTCATAGTGGTCTGCGTATTGTATTGAAAATAAACAGGACACAGCATCTGCCCTAGAGATCTTGCCTCTGCTATTAGGGAACCCTATCTAACTATGAGGAAATAAGCAATGGCTTCTTATTCATCCAGAACTTCATGAGAACATTTTAATGACAAATCTGCACATAAATTTAAAGCATCCCAGATATTATACTGTAGACCTCAAAAAGTCTTGGGAAAATTTTTTTATAACTTCATGGACTTCAATGGTACTAAATTTAACTTAAATAGACCTTCTAAGAAAATAACCACTTTTGTTTAATGAGTCATTCTAAACAGCTGTTCATAGAATAACATTGTGTTTCATAATAGCATACAAATGTTTATTTTGATTATTAATGATTCCCTTAACTATGTACAGTCAATAAAAAAATAATAAAAGCTTTCATTTATTTGAGTACCTATCATGTGCAAGATGCTTCACTCAGGGTTTGACATGTATGAGCTCATTTATCTCCTTAATAATTACTTGCATTAGAAGCAATAGTATGCCCATTTTACAGATGAGAATACTGAGATTCAGTGTCCTGCCCCAAATTATCTAGCTAGTTTGTTCTCCATATGTATGAGTCTATTTCTGTTTTGTTTATTTATTCTGTTTAGATTCCACATATAAGTGAGATCATATGGTATTTGTCCTTCTAAGTCTAAATTATTTAACTTAGCATTATATCCTCTAAGTCCATCCATGTTGTTGCAAATGGTAAGATCTTATTCTTTTTCATGATAGGATAATACTCCATTGTGTAAATGTAGCACAATTTCTTTATCCAATCGTCTATTGATGTACGGTATGAGATGGGTAGTAGACTTGTTGGGGTTATCACTTTGTGAGGTGTGTAAATGTCTAAACACTATGTTGTTTCGTACACCTGAAACTAATAAAAAAAAATTTTTAAGAAAAGAAAAAGAGGGTGGAAACTCTAAATCAGCAATAGAAAATTTTAAAAAATTATTTATCTTAAAAATCCAAGAAAAAAAAATCTAGCTGTAAGTGGCAGTGAAGATTCAAAACTAAGTATTTGACCAGTAGTTCCCAACTGGGGACACATTTAGCAGTGTTTGGAACCATTTTCTATTGCCACAACTCAGAGAGTACAGAGTAGAGGCTGGGGCTGCTGCTAAACATCCTATAATGCACAAGATACCTCCCAACAAAAAAGAATTATTTGGTCCCAAATGTCAATATTGCTGAGATTGAGAAAAGCTGTACTTGACAAACCAAGATGGCTCAGGAACACTTACCAAAAAATAAAAACTTAAAATAATTAAGAGGATATATGTCATCCATTAAAGAAAAAATGGAATTCCTTAAGCAATTATCACAGACAGACCAAATATCTACTACATGTGGCCTGTCACGAACAGGCTGAATTTGACAGGTCACCACCCCTAGTCCAGCTCTATAATGTGACCTGCGCTGCTGAGCAGAGGTAAGTGAGTCCAAGTGTGGATTTGACCATGTCTGTAATAACCCCAGGAAATCTGAAACAGAATTAATGTGTGGGAATAAGGGCTGTGGTGTGTTAGTGACAGAGATTTATGGTGAGGACTAAAACTATTTCTCAGTGGAATCATAAACCCAAACTTTAGAGATTAAGGTGCCTCCAAAACTGAAGAAAAAAGATAGATTTTTGAATCAGAGGATGATGCAAAGGAATTTTCACAAATGAATCACTTCCTGGTTGCTCTAAGGGCCTTAAATTGCAACTGGGCGATTTCACAAATACAGAATCCATGAATAATGAGGATAGACTGTAATAAATAATTTGTAGAGATTCTTAATATTATGTAAATATTCTGAACCTTATCTAACCTCCCCCACCAATGATTTACCACCTAGTGATTCTTTTCTGTATCAGTTTTTACAATGATGGTTGAAAAATGATTACTTATTCCATTATTCCTTCCTTATTTATTAATCATCATGCTACTGTAAAAAATACCTTTTTTCTCTTCCTATTTATGTATTTATTATTATCAGAGACTCATAAAATCTAATTTTATTTAATGAGTTATACCACATTACTATTATTGTTCCATTTTTGGCCTCTGAGGGTCACTTTAGGTATGAAATCACAAACAAAGCAGAAAAATATGAAAAAAGATAGCATTCAATTGACCAAGAAAGAGACCTGTTTACAGTATAAAAGCTAAAGCAAGAAAGCAGAGTATCACTTTGTTTGACCTCAACTGGGACTCACACATTCATAAGGTTGATTTTGGGGGGTTACGAATAAATTTAACAAGTAGGCAAATACACAAATACAGGATTCATAAATAATGAGCATCAATCTTCTTTTGAGTTTGTTAAGATCACAAAAGAGGAGGAAATGATGGAAAAGGAGATGACTGGATATCTTTTCACTGAACTAAGTAAAAGTGACCACTGAATATCTTTTCCATGGAACACCATAGCTTTGGGAGATTGACTGATTCCATAGGAGGTGCCCTTCATTTCATCTTTGACTAGGGTATCTTACAACTCTGTAGAGACAGATGTTAACTTCTAAAAAACTAATCGTATTGCCAATGATTTCTGTTTTTTATAAATGCAAATAGTGTCTGATGGAAGAATTTGACCAGTGCATATTGATCTCTGCATTTGATCAATTTTCCCAGTTTGACAACTATTTGTAAATTCATTTCAGTATATGCTATCTCACTATTAACCTGTGGCACTTTGAATTTTCTTTGAATCAGTTTTGTTCCCTCATTAATTAAAATCTTTGACACATTTTTTATATCATATGACAATCATGATGTCACTGTTTTGTTAGGAAATTAATTATCTTCGAACATTGCTTACTCAAGAAAAAAGTTCAGTTTCTGGAAATTGGAAACAGTAAACTATCTATTGTGAAAGCAATATTAACTGGAATTAAAGTATTTGAGTTAAGAAAACTAGCTCCTGATATTCTCATGAGTGTGAAATTACTTGTTATCTTTGTTATTTATATAAATATGACAGGTTTTCATAATTTTGAGTGCTTACCATCATGACATGTATAGAGGAGAGTTATGAAATCTTTTTGATAGTAAGAGCAGACGCATTCTTAAAAAGCCATCAATAAGACTTCAGAAGTTGGAGACAGAAAATATTTACCAAGTATCTCATGGAAAAAAAATAGTGATACACATGATTAATTGCCAGAGAATGAATACATATCAGACAAAATAAAAGACATATTTAAAATAAGGCCATGAAGGTACACTGCCAACCACAAATGTGTGTGATTGTATAGACATTTCCATTTGGGAATAAGTCAAAACTATATCCTCCTGATCTAGGATAACAAAAGACAAAGTGAAATATAGTCCTGGAGATGATCATTAATTTCAAGAACATGTGCAATGGCATGGGACCAATAAAGAGCCTGAGATAGAGCTTGGGTCCATAGAGTGGGAGGTCCTTTGAGACTAAAGGACAATTGAACTCCAGGTCTCAACTTTCAAGGTCTTTTGCTTGTGTTTTTAGGGTACTAAGGCGCCATGCTTTTTCATGCCCATCCACACTATGGTCTTGCCCTTTTTGTCAATATTATCATAGGCCAACTATAATTATAGCAGAAATTTGCATATATCCATTTTCATTTAACTGTAAGTGACAAGAAAAGACATGTTTGCACCTCCAACATTTTATTCACTAATATTGACCTATGCTAAATATCTTTGCCATTCATTAATGCATTGGTATAAATAGATGAGATATATGCGCCACTATTTCAATATCCACATTCTTTTTCTACTTCCTCTAAAATGACAGTTTATATTAACCATAATCACTGTCATGCACTTCAATGGGGTGGGATGTGGGGAACTGGAAGGAAATCATGTTTCCACCAAGAGGAGGCAACAGATTGAGCAGAGAGTGAAACAGAAAGAATAACATTTAAGGGGATCATAAGTCAGAATTTTTTGTTCTACTGTTGCAGTGTAAAGCTAGCTGAAATGGAGAAAAATCAAGTACTTAAATGATCTCAAAAGGGAAATATGTGTATTATGGGGTCAGGATTCTAACTGAAAGAATAGTTTTCTTTTAGAGAGGATTTGTCAAGAAATCTCAACTGCAAAAGTTAAATTATATGGATGTAATTATTGAATTTTAGAAAACACAAAAGTCTAATAAGATACAGAGTAAGACGTACAATACAGCTATTTCTTCAGGTCATTTATTAAGTTTCCCAGGAGAAAAAGAATCATTGCTAACAAGACATGTATAATTTCAACTTTTTCAGGACTGAAAAAAATTGCCTAGAAGTACTACCAACACTATGGGATGTGACTAATGAGTCATAGGAATTTCAAATTAGACACCCTGTCTTAGTTAAATTCAACACAATTTACACATAAAGATCAATAAGAAACTAACCAGCTAGAGTAAGAGAACACACAATTTTGATGGCTGGGAACCTGTTTTAGAAAGATGATAGAGTGTTTTAAACATGTCTTAAGGAATTGCTTTCTAGAAATAAAGATATGGAGAAGTGGAAGCAGAAAACTTAGACCATGTTGCTGATTCTCTGGGACTGAGTGAATAAACTCCCTTTGAAATTCCAACTAGAAAAAAATAGAGAGTAATGATAGACCTACACTCCAGCATGGATTTATTTATATGAAATGGTATTTAACACCTGTAATTTTAATAGGATATCTGCTAATACAAATCAGCCACAGCATAAACTCTAAGAGTAGTATTAAAAAACTAGGTTTACTCTCTGTACCTCATAACTCAATTCTCCAAGTTGTGGGCACCATAGAATGATAGACACTTCACTATCCAGTGGGGATAAAGTGCAGAGTACGACAAAGTTCTTTCCCCAAAATATCTCAGAATATATTGTGTTGCAAGGCTTTGGCATTTTATGGATTTATTTTTTTAATTGAGAGTTTTATAATAGGAGTCCTGCTTCGTCAAGATCAGAACATTCAAAATAAGACTACTTGTTATTACAATAGTTATTTCATGAAAACAGGACAAAATTCACAGAAAAATTACAGTTCTGCAAACTGAATCAATTTGGCTTTCTGAAAATGCACGATAGTTGCCTTAGTTTTGTTATTGTGTCATAGACCAGTGGAAAATTCATCAAGAATTTTACTAATTTGAGAATCACTGTTTCACACATGAAAAGGGCTTGTAGTGTTATCAGTCCCATTCTTTCAATAAGAATATGTCACATCACTGAGCAGACAGGGACGGAAGAGCAACAGATCACACAGACGCATACACATCTGCATATCATCTGCCAACAAGAGGTAAGTTAGGATAATATCCAATTTTAAAATGCAACATGCTTCCTGGAGATTTCCTATCCATTTTTAATATCTACATGCAAATTTTAATCAGATAATTATGTAACACCTTGATAAGATCTGATACACAAGTAAAATTTGCATTTTTATTGGGGAACAAGGAAAGGTAATTTTGGATTGCTAGGGACAATATTGGAAGGCTGAGTCTAGATAGGTTTTACAATCTGAGGACTGCATGTGGTTGTAGGCATCTGGAAGGCAGGTCATGAAGAGAATTGAAAATAAGAAAAGATCAAGGAAAATACTGGGAAAGAGCCAAAAACAAACTCATGAATTCCAACCGATTTTGTTTTTCTTCTTAAGATGCTGTTCCAACTCTTTTTAAAATAATCATCTCCTTTATTGACAAGACCTTAAACAGATGCATACAATACAAAATGGATAAAAAATAAGTGGTTCTGGTTGAAATAGGAATGACAGACCCCAACACTCTAGTTGTAGGAGCTATGCCCGCAGCAATCATGGTTGCCTATGTTCAAAACCAATGGTTTTGAGAGGAAAACAAAGACTGGAAAATAAAGAGTACAATAGGCTGAAACTCAGAGAACTGGTATAAATATTCTGAACTCATGAAATGTAATGTGTTCTTAAAACATGTACTTTTGCAAGTGCTTAGATCTAACCTGAATTATACTGCAAGGCTGACAGGTAAATTGTACGGTGGCAGAAAGAATAGAGAGGAGGAAGTTGGATAAAGCAATAAACTGCACTTATACCCTTCCCCAGCACAAAATTTATTTGGTATTATGAACTAAATGTTTATGACCCCTCCAACTTCCTATGTTGAAATCTTAACTCCCAATGCATTGGCATTAGGAGATGGGACCCTTGAGAAGTAATTTGGTCATGAGAGTAGTGCCCTCACAAAAGGCATTAGTGCCCTGAGAAAAGGGACAATAAGAGCTCATTTGCACCTTCCTTTACGTGAGGATGCATCATGAAGACAGCCATCTATCTATAAACCAGAAAACAGGTTCTTACCAGACACCAAATCTGCCAGCACCTTGGCCTTGGACTTCCCAGCCTCCAAAACTGTGAGAAATAAATGTTTATTGTTTATAAACCACCAGTCTAGGGTATTCTTTCACAGCAGCAGCCTGAACTGACCAAGACTTTTAGGTTCTTTAAAAACAGATACAAGATACTAGGGGGGTCGGGGGGGGTGGTGGTGGTGAGAGTGATGAGAAACTTTGGGAAAAAGTTCTGAAAAATAAAAAGCTGAAAAAACAATAGCTAAAAATATCGACACAAGAAAGCTGTGGAGATGTACCATAAGTGTGTCAGGCTTTCAAAAACTCATATTCAGTACAATGGTGAGCAGGGATCAGCCGGAGTAGAGTCTCGGGTAATTAATTAGAAATAATTAATTGGAAATCAGAGCATCCAGGTTGCTTGATCAATTTACAGGTGTTCCATACAGAACTATTAGAAAGAGCAATGGGGAGGAAATAATCAAAGAAATAAGAGTATTTTTCTTTGCCAAAAAAATGAATCTCAAAGTTGAAAAGACGCACATACTAAAAGAAAATTTTAATAATTTAAAAATTGTTATTACAGTTTTTCCCTCAAACTATAAAATCACAATCTATTTGCTGTTATGAACCCAAAACAAACATCTACAAAGAAATATTAAAGTAACTATATCTACACCTCCCTCTCCCAATACTATCTCCTGTGTTAACTAGTGTTATTATGACGTATCCTTCTATGTTTTCTCTATGCTTGCTTAAACAAAACACATACATATCCACCTGGAGAGTGATTTTTCTAATATTATTTTACAAAAATAGGACCACACTATACCATACATTTCTGTAATTTTTATTTTTTTAGTGTGATCTGAACATACCTCTGGATCCATTGATAGGGCTATAAGGAAGATGTTCATTCTGCCTAAAGTATTATTTTCTGTTATTTTCATAAGGCTTTCTCAGTTTCCTCAGATCTCAATTTACCTCCATATCTATCTTTTTCTATCACATCACCCTGTTTTATTTTATTTTTAATATATAATTACTCTCTAAAATTATCTTACTTATTTGTTTCCTTGTTTATTTCCTATCCTCACTAGTATATGAGTCACAAAAGACATACTTTCCTTTAGAACTTGCTTTAATGTCAACACTTAGAACAGAAAATGAACATTGTAGGTATATGTTAAATGTTTCCTGAATGAATAATGAATAAATTCATTTCTTTTTTATGGTTGCATAGCATTTCTCAGCATGAGTGTACCTTAACATATTCAACCTGTCTCCTATTAATTGACAATATACTTTGCTGATTTATTTTTACCACTTATGTAATGCTATAATAAACTTTATTGTACATACTGCCTTATATATCTGTGGTTTTATTTGTTTGATAGATTCCCCAAACTGATATAACATGATTAAAGGATATACTTGTATGTGCATGTGTATGTGTGTGCATGTGCGTGTATGTGTATGTATACATATATATATATATATATATATAATTTTTTTTTCAATTTTGGTAGATACTACCAGATCTGCTCCAAAGGGGTCATAGTGCTTCATACTTCTGCCAGCATATATAAGAATTCCTATTTCTCTAGATTCTCATTAGCACAGGGCATTATATATTAAACACACCCACATACACACATTTTTGCCAATCCAATGGGTTTAAATTTGTAGTCTGTCACTGTTGTTTCTATTTTCATTTTCCTGACTACTAGCGACATTAAACATCTTTTCATATATTAATATCTATTTTCCATTGGCATCTCCCCCTCTGTGACTTGCTGATTTATATCACTGTCAAATTTTATTGTTTTTTTATGTACTTATTATCAATTTATTTGTTATTGCTGTCTATATTACAAATATTTTCTGTCAGTCTTATCTGTTCTTAGACTTTGTTTATGGTATATTTTTCCATGTAGAATGTTTAAATTTCTTTGTAATTAAATCTCTTAATCTTTTTCTGTAATGTTTTCTTTATTACTCCTGAAGGCCTCCCTACCACACAGTTATACAAATATTCTCTTAATTGTTTTGTGAATATTGTGTGTCTTTTATTATACATTTATATCTTTAATCCACCTAGAATTTATTTTTGTAAATGGCATAACAAAATGATCTAACTACTTTTATATAGATGGGTGGATGAAGTGAAATGCCACCTTTATTATATATTGTTTCCATTTATACATTTTGGAACTTTATTCAATCACATAAATCTATGTATTTATTCTTGTTTCCATTGGTTTCCTAGGTAGACAATTTTGATTACTGAAGTTTCACAGTATATTTTGAATCTTGTTGTCTGAGTCCTCCCTCATTAGTCATTTATTTTTTAAATGTGGGACAATTTTCTATTGAAAGTTTAAAATATATGTTTGACCTTTACAAATGGGTCAAATAGAACTGTTAAATTAATTTTATGTAACCATTGGTAGGTTGACATTTTAATGACACTGTGTTGACTTTGTGATTGGTTTTATACCATTTATTTCTCTTTCTCGTGATATGAACTTTAATTTGAATTCAGGCACTCACATGTCCCCTGTGCCTTCCATCAGTGGGAGAGATGCTACATTTCTCTGTCTCTAGGGCAGGAGCATGTGGCACACAGTGATCAGCAGCACATCCCTTCTCCTGGCCCATGTTTATAGACAGTCCTGCAACTCAAACCAGGCAGTGTGGCACCGGAGAAAGTACCTGTGGGCTTTGGAGAAGACATTTCCTTAAGTTCCATAAAGCAGCTCCCATATACGATCTGCTCTCCCTTTCTTCCTCAAGTCAGTGAGGAATTTTTGGCAATGCATAGAGATCCCCAAAGAAAGCAGGATGAAGACGAAACTGCCAAGTGGAAGGCAGAACAGACAAACAAAAAGATATATTGAACCACAGAATCCAACTCTAAACTTCCAGTTTGTAAGTCAATAAATCCCTTTCCCTTATGTTTCTTAAACTTCATCATGAATAAGAATCACCAAGAAAGCTTGTGAAAATGCAGATATGTGGGCCCTACCTTCTGAGATTCTGATTCAGTAATTCTGGGGTATACCCCAAGAGCCCGCATTTCTAACAAGAGCCCAGGTAACATTACTGCAGCGTGCTCACTGACCACAGTTTGAGAAGCTCTTCCCTGCATTGTTGCAGCCAGTTTGAGTTTCATTTTCTTTTATTTGCAACCAAATGCATCCTAACTGATACACTAGCCCAGGTGGTCAGCAAACTGTGGCTCGCGAGCCACATGCAGCTCTTTGGGTACGTACATGTGGCTCTGAAGTAAAATTGAAAATGAAAATAAAACTACATAGTTTCATTTATAAAATTTTTAAAGGATATTATTCACATAATGGTGATTTCATTTGTTTTATGGCTCTCCAATAATTTTTAAATTGTTGTGAGGGACAGGATTAGCTCTTTCATCTCAAAAGTTTGCCGACCCCTGCGCTAGCCGGAGTGGTTATTTGTTTATCTATTTTTAAGGTCATGTTCTTCTTTATCAGTAAAATTTGTTTGCTTATTTATTTATGAATATTTATACTTTTATTCATTTAGGTCCCTTTCTTTTCATGGTTAGTTCATTCTTTAGGTTAGTTGTAAGTTTTGTGAGCTAATGTAAGTACTACAAGTATTTATTTATTTATACATTTATTTGCCTATGTGTAAAATATATGTGTGCACATGTGCATAGTATATATCTATAGTTTTGGAACATTTATTAGTGTTCAGACAATTTACTAAAATGATTATCAGAGATGGTTTGTATTATAATCCCTGCCGAGAGCCGGCTCGACAGCCATGGCCCCTGGATGCGCAGGCCAGGAACCCACCGAACGGTCCCTGAGCAGGATTGATCGGCGCGAGGAAATGAGAAATGAAAGAATGGCATAGACATCAAAGTTGGGATTAGGAGGGTCACTGACTGTGGATGGCAATCAGGACAAATTTTATTAAAAGGCATAGTGCTTATATAGAGAGCAAGTTCCTCTTTTACCAGGAATAAATCTTATCTAAGCATAGGGGTTTTGTTAGGGGGGTTTTGGGGAAGGAGGAACCAATGTTCCTGACTTAGGAGTTTGGAGGTGAGATAATGTCTTGGCAACAGGTTACGTGATCACACAGCATAAACTAACAATATATTTTAAGTAAAGTGAAACTTAATGCAAATAGCAACTGTCAGCAAGTCCATGATGGAAAAGTCCCAAGAGTTCATAAGTTCATGGTAGGAAGTCTCAAAGTTCATAAGTCCATACACAGTAACATCTGAGGGTATGGTGGTTGTGGTTTAGAAGCTTCTGCTTTTCCAAAGCACAGGAGATGAGCTGGACATTGTTGGGTTACTGATTTTAGCAGTTTCCTTTTTGCTGTCAGCTAACAAACAGCTTTGCAGTCCTTTTCTCAGCACACAGAACTTGGGGGTCTTTAGCCACCTGCCATTCTCCACCTGCAGTCAACCTGGAGTCTCAGTACTCTGAGACAGCTCCCAACAAATCCCTTTGGTTTTCAAGACATAAAATCTGTTACATTCAGGATCCTGGCAGAAAATACTCAGCACACTCTACATTTCTATTGATAAGAGTTTAGTGGGCTATTTACAGGGGTGTTAGCTGGCTTGAAGGAACATGATTGAGATGTGAAAACATTAAAGTAAAAGATCAATATAAACGTTTTTCAAACATGCAGAGACTGATAAAGTTTAGCACCATGAACACTCTGAAAAAAATTGAGAATATGCATTAGAAAATCAAGTAACAGCCCTAAAAAAGAAAAATGTTGGAAAAAAATAGAGAATAATAATGTCATAAAAATGGATATTTGAATCTAAATAATTTGATACCATTTAAAATAATAGTCTCATAATATTACTCATAAAACTTCAAATTATCATCACATTTAGTAGTGACAAGTGAGGAGGATGAAGAAAGAAAGGAAGACAAGGTTCTCATCTTATGGTAGAAAATAATGGATATGGCTAAATCTGAATAACATCAGAAAAATGAGTTGAAATATGTATGTTAAGATTTTAAAGATATACATTAGATAGAGAGAAATAGGATTTACAACTTCATCCCACAAATAGAAAAAAAAATAACAAGTAATCTTGATGGATCAAATTAAAAGATAAGGAAAACACAGCAACAGAGCAGAAGAGTCCAGGTGATATAAAAAATAATATGGCAAGGAAAAATTCAGGCAACATAATTCACAAAAAATAAATGGATAAATTCTCTAAGTCATAGGTTTTATAAAAGGTAATTAATCGTATGGTTTGTTTTAAAACATAAGAATGTAGAAATTAATGTAGTAAACTAAAAATTAGTTCATGCTAATTAAGTACTAGGCAAACACTAACTCAAAGAAAGTAGTTATACCAATGTTGAGATTGGACAAAAGAAAATTCAAGGTAAAGGTCTTTGAAGGGGATAAAGAGATATATTGGATGCCAATAAAGTTATAAGCTTGTAAATGATATAACAGTCATGAAATTTGCCACACGGCTTTGGAAATTTTTAAAGTAAAAACTGGTGCAAACATCAGGGGAAATGGACCGTTTCACACTCATAATGGGAGAAATCAAGTAATTAGGGGACAAAAAATTGAGAAATATAAGAATCAAGGGTAGCAAACATTTTCTGCAAAGGGCCAGATAGCAAATGTTTTAGACTTGAAGGCCAGGTAGTCTCTGTCACACAACTCAACTCTGCTGTTGTAATGTGAAAGCAGCCAAAACTAATCCATAAATGAATGAGTGTAGCTGTTTTAATAAAACTTTATTTATAATTGTAGGAGAGCAAAAACAGTTTTGCCTCTACCCTTCTGAGTTCTTGCCTGAAACCCCCTTTAATAAAATACAGATTAATAAGAGAAAAACAAGCAGAAGTTTATTAGCATGTGTACCTCATACACATATATACATGGGAGATACCCAGGGGAAGTGAGTCATTTTCACAGGTGGCTGGAATTCAGGATTAAATGCTATCTTAATTGGGAAGGAAGAGATAGATATAGATAATGTAGGTGGGAGTAAGTTATTTTTAAGAAAGATGAATGGGTCCTTAGACAAATGGATGAGAGTTATGGTAATTTTTGACAAAGCTTGTGTGAGTGTGGTAGTCTCCTCTCCTGGGATAAAAGCAATCTTCCCTTGTTGATGAAACTTCTGGGGAAGGTATCTGTGGCAATTGAGTTTTTTAGAGGATTTATCTTTAGGCAGATAAGGGGAGTTTTGAGAAATCATCTCCCTGCATTTAATGTTTTTCAAGTGCCTACAGTTCAAAATAATCAATATATCAAATTGGTTATTTTAGGGTGTCATGTCCTGAACTCCTGCAGTCATTTTGTGGGGTGGCATGTTCTCCTTCCCTTCATAACTACAGGTAATTTGACAGACAAGATTTGACTTGTGACTGTAGTTTGCCCACCTCTGATAGAGGATATTTGGATAGCACAGCAAGGAAATTGATCTATAAATATGTAAGCACCCAGTGAAGACATGACACTCATAGGATACAATTAGAAAGCAACTACTTCCATCCCAAACCACCACTCTGTGGGGCTAGTCTTTCCCTTTCCTGGAGTAAAATCTATCATTTTTCTGATCTCTCTCTCTGAAACTCAAAGTTATTGAGTCACATTGAATCATAATGCACACTTAATTCAGTAACTAAATATCCAGTCCTATACGATAGTTGAAACTTGGAGCTTGGTTGAATGTTAGAGCTTCTGCCTCACCTTCAGTTGTCTCCAGTCATGATGGGAAGCCTGAAATGGAAAAGCAGAGAGCATGGTAGGTTTCTGTAGTATTTTCCTAGCTTGAAATTCTATTCGTTTCCCCCTCCTATTCACTGGTTTCCTCCAATGCAGACACAGGGAACTGAGGGGAAACTAAGGGAAGAAAAAGCTTTCTTGATTGGTATTCATATAATTCTGGCCATGGGAGATGTTAAATCTTACTCTTTCTTTCATGGATATTATGTGGGTTTTTGAAAGACAACCCATTACTGGTTCCCTTGATTTTATTAAAAGCATATTCTCATCGGTGACTTCTGATTCAACCTGGGGTCCTGTTATGCCTCTTGCCTCTTCCCACAGACGTCGCCTCGCCCAAGCCCCAGGTCTTTTCCTGTGATTTATACCTGGTTACTGGGCTTAAAGAGTATGAGTTCACCAATTTTTATGCTAAATTCCAATCATAGCCACAGTATTTGTCTGAACCAATAAATGAAGATTGTTTAATGTATTTATAAAATTTTTGGTAACGTGGCTGCACATAACAGAATGAACATATGTGTGCTAATAATATCTAGGATTAACACATTAGGATTAGTTAGTTTACATGAGGTCAGTCCATCATAGCAAGGGTCTGAACAGAAACCACACTCCTAGGGGAACTAATCACAGAAAAGGAGGGCCCTGGTTGCTCCTTTGCACTCCCAACACTTGAATAACCTGGCCAGACAAATATAAATCTCATTTTGACTGATGAGTCATTGTACTGGATCCAATCCACAGTGATGGCCTAGACTGCTGGGGAAAGAAAACACCCCTTTAGAGGTTAAAGGGCTTTTACCACTACCCCAAAGTAATATGCATGTGTTATATGCATTAATAGAAATAGTTCATCTGAATTGACTGAATAATATTACATCATGTAATTGTGGGTTTATAATCCCATAGGAAAAGTAAGTAGCTTGGAAAGGTTACCTTTTATCAGTTTTCATATACACAACAGTCGGTGGAGTGAATGTCATGGCTCAGTGTCAGTTTTAGACTACCCCCCACCAATCTAGCTTTGACAATGAGACATGCACATCGTTGGCCCTCTGTCAGGGAAAACGCTATTACCATCCACTATAGCTCTCTACTCTTATGACAAAAGGAGCTTCACACAACTTGCATCCTTTAAATTTCTCAGGAGTGTGTCTGATATTCTAGGGGACACATAGCAAGGGTGGTCTCATAAAGTCTCTTCTACCCAGGGCTTCAGGTAAATTTGAAGCATTCCTTATCCTTTCACAGAGGGGTGAGTGGTGCTCATCATCCATCAACAATTCTCTCCAGAAAAAGCCCCTCTCTCTTTATTAACCTACCTCTGGCTGAAGTCTGAGGTTGCAGCTTACTTGAGTTGGAGGCTGCAAAGCTGATTTCAGCTCTGTCTTCATAAAACTTACTTAACTTGAGAAAGCCCCTCTCAGTACAATGTGAGAGTACTTGCCGCTGAGTTTTCATGACCTCAGCCAAATCTGAGGTAGAAAAAGCTCCAATATAACATTTGTCACATGAAAATTTTTCAGTAGTCATTAAAATTTTACTTAAGTAGACTATGCAATCTTTTACACAAGGAAACTCCTAAGGAAGAGCCCAAATCAGATATCACTAAGGCTATATTCCAGGCAATAAACTGAAAATAAAGGCAAATACTTATTTAGATATTAGAAAGACTTCTGTAAGTAACTGTTGGGTTAATCTGGGAGATCAACGCTAAAATTAAATTATAATCAGAAACGAGCAGTGAGAACACTACCTGGCTCATCATTTGACAATGATTGAAACACTACTCAGAGGAAAATACATAGTCCTTAAGTCATTTATTAAAAAAAATAGGACTAAAAATAAATGTAATTACACTCTGGGAAAGAAAGTGAAGGACAGGTACGGTTGTAGCAATGTGCTGTCAGGTCACACCTGCACACAGTTTGGTTGTCATAGTAACAGCTGAGAAGAAAAGGTGAACTGAGAATATGTGAGATTGGATACAAAAGGACTTGAAGCATTATATCTCATTAATCAAGATTACAAGGAAACATTGATCTTCTTAAACATCTGATGGGATAAAATGCCAAGAGAATCATTAAATTTGGTCAGTATTTTCCTCCATTCCCTATTTGAAGCCATCCTATGGTTTAAAGTAAAACAAAATAGCTGGAACATAGAAAAGCAAGCTTGCAATTATATAAAATGGAATTAAATTGGTTTGAGTAAAGGGCCAAACAGATTGCAGTTAAATGAAATGTTGGTATCTAAAGTTAAGTAATTCCATCCTAATTCACTCTGTTGTAATAAAACACTTAAAGCATACACATTATGGATATAAGGTCACCCACTGTTCTGAGTCTCCCAAAAAGAAGCTCATAGCTAAGTTATAAATTAATTTAAAAGGTTTTATAAAATTGTAAATGTTTTACTGAGCCTTTAGAAATGCTTCCATGGGAAATTACTAAGAATGCAATAAAAATATTTTTAACAGGCTTAAACTGGCAATTTAAACTTTTCTAACGTGAAAGATTGTTATTTTTTAAAAATCAGTTCAGCATCAGGGTTTTTTTAAGATTTGAATCTATTTAAATAACTAAAATAATTTCTCAGAATATTTTTTTTCTTCTATTTTACTCTTAGTAGAAATTTTCAAATAATTTAACCAACATATGCTCTGTTGAGATTAAGGTAAAGCTGATTTTTGAGTTTTTAAAAGATGTTGAGGTCTACCTTATGTTGATCTGAATTGTGTCTGATTCACAAGTTTACAATATCCAGACTCTATTCAGTTTTAACTCTGTATGATTTTTTTCTAAATACAACATTGATTATTATAACAATGCAATGTAGAGAAATGAGTCTGATCCTGCCACAGAATCAAAATATAAATATATTTTAGAATTAGAAATAAATGTAATAAATAATTTAATTAATCAATAATAAATGGAGTAGTTTGGAGTCCTTCCCTTTTTTCCCTCACTCCAGAAGTGCAAGGGAGGGAGAAATAAGTTCAGAAAGACCCCTACAATGCAAAAGACTTGGAATGAATCTTGAATGACATGGTGGTGTTTACCAGGTGGGCAATGAGACTATTGTGCACATGTGACCCTTCTCCCTTGCTCCATCCCCTCAAATTATTCAACTTTCTTTTTAGAGAGGATTAAGGTAATGGAAACTGAACAACTATGTATTATGTGGAGTAAATTACTTTGGGCACGTCTTTTGACCTCCCAGATATGACCCTTATGTTAAGGATACCATCACATGAGAAAGTAGTTTTCACCAGAGTGTGTTAAATGTTGGTTCATGCAGACAGGTTCTGCTGGCATTGTATTTGTAATTGTACAGTTGTTTACTCATTACTGTAATTGTTATATACCACATCTGTTGAAACTAGTGGTCAATTCACAATGCTTTTAAACTTGTCAGGAGATAACATCACACTAATAACCATTTTGAAAGTAATTACAGGAGAGGAAGGATGGATAGAAACTAGAAAAGTGATAATAATATATTAAAAGGTTTCACAAAGCAAAAGGATAATATTTATTTGAAAATATAATGAAATACCAACTATCCACCCAAAAGTGGGCCCTGAATAATTTATCATATTAAAGGTTATTCCTCTAAATTTACCACACACTCTTTATTTTTAAAGGATGCATAATTAAAATTTTCATATGGCTAAAGAAATGTCTTTTAATGGCCACAGTGAAGTCTATTAAAAGACGTATGCACACTTTTTATGCTGTGGCATTACCCACATTTACCCTTACAACTTTCCTTCTTGAGCATAACTTTGGTCAATCTGGGTTTGTTTTGATCTTTTCTTGCTAAAATCTGCAACTTTCTCTCTCTTTTAAAAAATAAGCTGACATCAAAGCATTTTTGCTCATATTGGAAACCCTCATCAACTGCTGTTTGTTTCTCTTTGGTAACATCACCAATCCCCCTGGACCTAGGCAACCTTAGCAGGATATATTCCTTTCCCATGTTCTCCTATTCTATTTCCTGCAGCGTCTGATGTAAAACAGATTTCAAAGTTCATAATAGAACAGAGGTCAACATGAAAGACTCTAGGATCCTGGCCTTTGGTTTTGCTTCTGGTCTTTATTATTACAACAAATAGTTAGTTGAACTTTTATTTTCCATGCCATATAAAAACATTGGAATGACAGCTCTTTCTTTTTAATCATAGATCAGGATTTCCAAAAGAGTCTCAAATATCTAACAACAGGTATAAGGGGGGAAAATAACAGTAACACAACATTATCAAAATGAACTGTAACATTCTTAACATTTTTTAAATCTGGAAAACAATAAGCATGCCATCTAAGTCCATGTTCTTCTGTTTCTCTCCTGTTTTGATCCAGAGTGTGTTTTCAAACAGTCTAAGGCTCATCCCTCCACCAGTTTTGTGGATTGGATTCTATTCTCTGCTGCTTCACTTGGGAACATACACTGAACATTTTCTCCTTTTCTCTTCTATATAGTCAAATTAGATCCTTTCCAGCTTTCAAGAATGCCCTGATTTCATCCACTTCAAAATAAAACTAGCTTTGTCCCATTCCCAAATCACATACAATTTCTGCCTAACTCTCCTCTCTCATACACAACCAGACTTCTCCAGTGGGGGACCTATTCTACACACTTTGATGCCTCATCTTCCTCTCCCTACTTAACCTGCTCCAGTCTACTTCTACCAAAATACTTTTTTAAAGTCACCAGAATCCAAAGGCCAATTATCAATGTTGCTCTTAGCAGCAAACTAAGAATGACCGACCTTTCTTCTTGAAATACTCTTATTCTGGGCATCAAAATCCTACATGAGGGGACAAAAAATTTACTAATTTTATAGCCTCCCTGCAGATCTCCCACTCTCCTGAGTCTTTCCTCTCCACTCCCATGGTCCTCTCCCCAACTTGAGAAATTTGAAGCTCTTCTACTATACCATTCTTTGGGATTTTGAGATGCATAATCTGTAGAAAGAGGAGAAGAACAATAGAAGGACTAAAAGATCAAGATTATATTATGGAGGAGAGGAGAGGTATTTATTTAATAAAATATTGGGTGGGCAGACAAGAATGAGAGGGAAAAAGTCAAATACATTCTTTGTGAACAAAATTGTTTTATCCTTTATATCAAGCTTTTTTATTCTGAGTCATATGGAAAACCATTGAAATATTTTAAGAAAGAGATGTTAGAACAGGTGGAATCTGATGGAGATGAAGCAAGATTAGAAATAGATTTTATTTAATATTTAATAATTAACTGGATATTTGGATATCTTTAAAGTTGTTGACATACTTGCAAATAAGGGATATAGATATTTTGAAAATATTTTTGGAGACTTGACTTTCTCTTCAGATAAAGTTATCCATTCCTAAATCAACATGGATTGGCTTGGGCGATGTCAGAAGCATGGTGCCATGAGAGGTCCCCCCTGATCCCTCTCCCTGAAATTACAACAAGTTAAACAGCTATAATTCAACAAAGCGTTCCCTGCTCAATACACAAACACATCTGAGAGATTTGTGCATCAACACATCTGAAAGTGGATGAATTGAAGAGAACAGGGAGGAGGGAAGGGGGAAGAAGGAAACTGCCACGGAGGCAACTGGAGCTCAATGGGGATCTCCAGAGAGAGGAGGAATCAGCTGTAGGTGTACTCTCAGTAGCTCAGAACATTCCTGCCTGACTGGACAGCACACACTGTAGCCAAACCCAGTGACTAGGGCAGAGACAGAACACAGAAGTGTAGCAGCTGTGGTCTAGCAGCTGCCATTGTCAGACAGAAAACAAATCCATGGAGCCTGGCCACCTCCTCCACCTTCCCAGAGCTTGCCTCCCCAAACTCTACCAGAGCTAGCAGTGGGCCCCACAAGAAACTGTACCAATGGGCATCAGATTACAAAGTAGAATATATACAGCCCTGAGACCTGGAGAGACAGTTCCAGAGCAGGAGATGCACACTGTGGCTAATCCCAGTGACAAGGTTGGAGATCCAGAGGTGAGGCAGCTAAGATCTGGCAGTTGCCGTTACTGGGAGGAGAACAAAGCCACAAACACACCAGTGGCATCTCCCACAAAACCCCACCCCCACCTGTTGCTGTTGATATCAGTGGGGGCACCTGGGGCAACTTGGTCAGTCCAGCACTGCATCTAGCTGCAGGAGATGTGCCAAGTTTTCAGGGTCTCAGAACCCCATCACCCACCACATTCTCCCATGAGAGCCGTATACTGAGACCAAGGCAACCTGGTCACAGAGAGCAGGCCCACCTCCCTAGGGATTAAACACATTTTTCAATGCCCAGCACAGATACCAGAAGCAGGAGCAGTACAAGACAAAATAAAAATTTGTGCTCCAGTGCCACTTACTAGAAAACAAAACAACTCTTCTGATCAACCTGCTGCACAATTCACTCCCATAAATGCCTAAGCAAAGAAATAATCCATCTAATACAATGAACAACCAAGGTAACTAGGCATATCAGAAAGAAAATTAAAAATCTCCAGAAAATAAACTTAAAGGCATGGGAATATGTGATTTAAATGACAGAGAATTTAAGATTGCAGTTTTGAAAAAACTCAAAGGGATGCAAGAAAACTGAAATAGACAGTATAATGAGTTCAGAAATAATATCATTGAACAAAAGAAGCAAAACTTCTAGAGATGAAGAATTCAATAAAAGAGATGAAGCATGAAATAGCAAGCTTAGGAAGTAGAATTGACTAGATGGAGGGAAAAAATTAGTACTATTAAAGATAGAAATCTGGAAATAACACATATAGAAGAAGAGAGAGACTTGAGGGGAAAAGAAGGAAGGAAAGAAAGAAAGAAAGAAAGAAAATAATATGAGAATTATCTGACTCTATCAAAAAGAACAATATAAGAATATTGGGTATACCAGAAGGAGAAGAGAAGGAAAAGGGAACAGAGAGCTTATTCAAACAAATAGCCAGTGAGAGCTTCCAAAACCTATGAAAAGATCTGGATCCTCGAATCCAAGAAGCAAACAGAGGACCTAATTTTCTCAATCTAAAATGGCCTTCTCTAAGGCACATTATATTAAAAGTATAAAAAATTAATGACAATTTAAAGAATTCTTAAGGCAGCCAGGGAAATGAAGATAGTATCCTACTATCTTCATTAAGTAAAGCCCATTAAATTATCATCAGATTTTCAGCAGAAACTCTACAAGCCAGGAGGGAATGGAATCAAATATTCAAACTATTGAAAGAGAGAAATTACCAGCCTAGAATAATATAACCAGCAAAGTCATCCTTTAGCTATGAAGGAAGAATAAAGACCTTTCCAGATATACAGGAGCTGAGGGAATTTTGCACCACAAGCTGTATTACAGGAAAAACTGAAAGAGGTTATTCTACCTGAAACAAAAAGATGAAAGAATACAAAACTATTAGTAAGGTGTCTAACAGACAGAGAGAAGCAGGAAATTACAACCCTTATTCAGAAGGGGGGTACTATATACTTAAATACAAAACAAAGGTTGAAGGAGGTAAGAAAATAAAAAAAAGAAGAAGACAATAGCTACTGCAACTTGGAAACAAACTCACAGCATAAATAGGGATAATTTGTGACAACAAAAACATAAAATAAGAGAGGATAAAAGTCTTTATTTGTAAAGGGGAATGGAGAAATAATGCATGCAGAAGAAAAAGGACTACTGAATATATGAAATTTTCTTTTGCATAAACTTAATGGTAACTACTCAAAAAAATTAAAGTCCAGAACTGAGAATATAATATTTAAAAAAACAAGAAGAAGAATAGAGGGGAAAAAATTATGTAATACCACCAAAATAAAATAACAGACAGAAACACAAGGGCAAAGAAACAATGGAGACCTCGAGATACCAGAAAACAAAAGATAAAATGGCTATAGGAAATCTTCTTCATATATCAGTGATCACCCGAAATGTGAATAAACTAAACTCACCAATAAAATGCACAGAGTAGCAGAGTGGATCAAAAAACAAAACTCAACCATTATGTTGCCTTCAAGAGACACATCTCAGCTGCAAGAATAAATATAGTTCAAAGTGAAAGGGTGAAAAATGATACTTCAAGCAAATGGCATCCAGATAAAAGCAGGCATAGCCATACTTATATCTGACCAAATAGACTTCAAGATAAAAAAGGTAGCAAGAGACAAAGACATACGTTTCATAATAATAAAGGAGACAATACATTAAGAAGACATAACACATCAATATATATGCTCCCAAAATATATAAAGTAACTACTAACAGAAGTAAAGGGGAAAACTGACAAAAGCACAATTAGAGTATGGAACCTAAATACCCCATTGACAACTATGGATAAATCATCCAAACATAAAATCAGTGAGGAAATATCAGCCTTTAATGACACATTAGACAAAATGGACATAATCAACATTTACAGAGCCTTTCAAGCCAGAACACCAGACTACTCTTTTCTAGCACACACGGAACATTCTCAAGGAGAGACCACATGTTGGAACACAAAGCTAGCCTCAACAAATTTAAGAAGAATTGAAATTATACGAAGCATATTCTTTGACCACAATGCTTTGAAATTGGAGGTCAACTGCAAAAAGAAAGCAGGAAAAACAACAAGTATGTGGAGATTGAACAATATGCTACTAAAGAACAACTGGGTCAAAGAAAAAATAAAAGGAGAGATCAAAAAATACATTAAAAACAAATGAGAATAAAATACAACATATCAAACCTTTTGGATACAACAAAAGTGGTAGTAAGAGGGAAATTTGTATCATTACAGGCCTATCTCAAGAAACAATAAAAATTCCAAATGAACAACCTAACATTACACCTTAAAGAACAAAAACACACACAAAAAAAACCAACAACAAAAAATGAAGCCCAAAGTCAGCAAGATGAAGTAAATAATAAAAATTAGAGCAGAACTAAATAAAATAAAAGAACAAAAAGAGAATAGAAAAAAATCAGTGCAACAAAGAGCTGTTTCTTTAAAAAGATTAATGAAATTGACAACCCCTGGCTAGAATCCTGAATGAAAAAAAGAAAGACACAAATAAAAAAAATCAGAAATAAAAGAGAAGTTACAACAGATGCCACAGAAATACAAAGTATTATACAAAAATACTGAGAAGGACTATAAGCCACCAAATTCAATAACCTAGAAGAAATGGACAAGTACTTAGAAATATATAATCTTCCTAGACTGGCTCACAAAGAACTGGAAAATCTAAATAGACAGATTGACAGTAAGAAAGTGGAAACAATCATCCAAAACATCCCCAAAAGTAAAAGCCCAGGACAAAATGGCTTCACTAGTGACTTCTACCAAACATTCAAAAATGATGTTTTTGATACCTATCCTTCTCAAACTCTTCCAAAAATTGAAGAAGTGGCAATAATTCCTAACTCATTTTATGACATTAACATTACCCTGATACCAAAACCTGGTAAGGATAACACACACACGCGCGCACACACACATACACACACAGAAAACTACAGACCAATATCTCTGATGAATACACATGAAAAAAATCTGTAAACAAAATATTAGCAAATCAAGTACAACAATACATTAAAAAGATTATACATCATGTTCAAATGGGCTTCATTCCAGGGGTGTAAGGATGTTTCAACATATGCAAATCAATCAGTGTGACATACCGCATAAACAAAATAAAGAATAAAAATAATATGATCATGTCAATAGATGCAGAAAAAACAAAAATATTTGGCAAGATACAACATCCAATTATGATTAAAGCACTTAATAAAATGGGTATAGAAGGAAAGTACCTACACATAGGAAAAGCTATATATGAAAAGCCCTCAGCTAATATGATACTTAATGGTGAAAAACTTAAAACTTTTCCTCTAAAATCAGGAACACAAGAGCAACAATACAAGATGGCGGAGTAGATAAATGCTGTGCTTGCCTCATTCCATGAACACATCAGAATTACAACTAAATAATAGTACAATCAACCTGGAGAATCATCTGAAGTCTAGCTGAACAGAGGTTTTATAATTAAGGATATAAAGAAGACATGTTGAGACTTGTAGGAGGTGTGGAGATGCAAAATGGATTGGCCCCAAACCTCCGTGTGGTAGATGAAAACTGGGGGGGGAGGATATCTTAGCCATAGAAGTTTCCCAACAGAGGAGAAAGGGACCCCAGACACAAACCAGACTCCCCAGCCTGAAGTACTGGTGCTGAGAACAGGAGGCCCCATAACATCTGACTGTGAAAAATAGTGGGGATTCCGACCATCTGGGTAGGACGGAAGGCTGCGGGAAACCCAGATACTTTCTTAAAGGGCCCAGACACAGGCTCACTCACTCTCAGGCACTCACACAGGGGCTCTGAGGAGAGATGGCGACTCGGGGTGTGTCAAAAGCATGCAGGGGACAGACTGTGGTGTGTGGCTTCAGAGCAACAGGGCTGGAGGATGCTCACCATTTTCCCCATGAGAGGTCCTTCTCCCCTGCAGCCAGGCATCATCTTTCCTGTGTTGAGCCCGCCCCTTTCAGCTAAGTTGAATCTGATTGGTCTGAAGAGCTCTGCTGCTCCACCCTGCTGACTCACTGGGACCCTACCCCACCCAACTCCCCCAAGCCAGAGGCACTTTCTCACAAGCAGCCAGCTCCATCTGCATTTCACTCTTTCTTAGAAAAGTATTGGAGTACATGGACCCCATGTTGGGGGGGCTGCAATTGGCCTTGGCGTGTTCTGAGACTTTTGTTAAGCAGCCCCAGGATCTACATTGGCACCAAACCTGAAGCTACATTTTTCTTTTAACCTGGTGACCACAACTCTTCCCACCTAGTGACTCCCTGAGACCCTGTCTCATCCTATTTGCATAGCAAACAAGGTTTTATCAGTGGCTGAACCTTATGGGAGGCCACAGGTGGCAGCAGGACTCAGGGTGTTCTGGCTTTTTGTGGAGCTATACCAGACCTGGTACTAGTTACAGCTGTCTTCAATTCACAGTGTGGCCTCTCCCACACACCTCCATGTCCAGCACAGGCAGTGACAAACTATGGATCACTTGGTAGCTTCTACCAAGCAGTCCCCAGCTGGTCACAGGTAGTGACTGATCTGAACCTACACTAGAGACCCTCCTAAGAGGCCCCAGAACCAACGTACTTAGGGAATGGCTTCAGATCACAGCAGAATACCACCCAATTAGTCCACATGCAACACACTGAAAGGGCAGTCTCAACAGGCACCAGAGCCCCTGGGGTGAATCCCACTCCATGGGATAAGCCACAAGCACAGTAGCTCATAAGCTGTTGATGGGGCCAAACACCACAGACAGTCAGCCTGAGAATCAATCCCACCCACTAACGTGCCAACCGCACTCAAGGCTCTAATATAACAGGAGGGCACATAAGGGACACTCCTGGAGGACATGGAGCAGGTGACCAGGAAAACTGTGCCAGGGCCCCACAGGGCACCTACTTCATAAGTCCATCTGGCCAAGACTGGGAGACATAGGAGCCCTGCCTAATACATAGAAACAAACACAGAGAGACAGGAAAAATGAGGGAACAAAGAAATACATCCCAAATGAAAGAAAAAAACAAACAAACAAAACTCCAGAAAAAGAACTAAACAAAATGGAGGCAAGCATCTTAACAGAGACAGAGTTCAAAACACTCGTTATATGGGCCAACTAAGTGGCTCAGTTGGTTAAGAGTGTGAGCTCTGAGCAACAGGTTGCCGGTTCGATTCCCACATGGGCCAGTGAGCTGCATCCAAGCTGAGCTGTCTCTAAGCTGCCAACATGTGGCAGGATGGCTCAGCTGGTGAGAGCACGTGCTCCTAACAACAAAGTTGCCAGTTTGACTACGCCCACCCACAAATGAGATTGAGATGACCAGCCGCAAGCTGCCGATGGGAGGCCCGATGGCAACTGGACTTGGAGCTGAGCTAGCTGCACCCTCTACAACTAAGGTTGAAGGACAACAACCTGGCTGTTCCCTTTTCCCAGTTTTTCAACACTGTTCCCCTTACTGCAATTTCCCAATAAAATCTTTAAACAAACAAACAAAAATACTGGTTATAAGGATGTTCAAGAAACTTAGTGAGAACCTCAACAAAGAGATAGCAAGCATTAAAAAAAAGACACAGAAACCAAAAAAATAATGAGTCAGGTGAAAAATACAATAACTGCAACGAAGAATGCACTAGAATTAAACACCAGCAAACAAGATGAAGCAGAGGATCGAATCAGTAATTCAGAAGACAAGGTAGCAGAAAACACCAAATCGGAACAGCAAAAAGAAAACAGAGTTCAAAAAAATGAGGATACTTTAAGAGACCTCTGGGACAACATCAAGCATAACAACATTTGTGTCGCAGGGGCACCGGAAGGAGAAGAGAGAAAGCAAGGTACTGAGAAACTGTTTGAAGAAATAATGACTGAAAACTTCCCTAACCTGGTGAAGGAAATAGACATAAAAGCTCAGGAGGCAGAGTCCCAAACAAGATGAACCCAAAGAGGCCCACACCAAGACACATTATAATTAAAATGACAAAAGATAAAGACAAAGAGAGAATCCTAAAAGCAGCAAGAGAAAGGCAATGAGTAGCTTATAAGGGAGCTCCCATAAGACTGGCAGCTGATTGCTCAACAGAAATTTTGCAGACTAGAAGGAATTGGCTGAAAATATTCAAAGTGATTAAAAGAATGGGCCTACAAGCAAGACTACTCTACCCAGCAAGGCTATCATTTAAAATTGAAGGACAGATAAAGAGCGTCCCAGACAAGAGAAAGCGAAAAGAGTTCATCGTCACCAAACCAATATTACAAGGAATGTTAGAGGGACTTCTTTAAAACAAACAAACAAAATAAAAAAGATCAAACATAGGGATAATAAAATGGCAATAGCTACATATCTATCAACAATTGCTTTGAATGCAAAATGATTAAATGCTTTGATCAATAACATAGGGTGGCTGAATGGATAAGAAAACAAAACCCTTCTATATGTTGCCTACAAGAGACTCACTTCAGATTGAAAGACACACACAGACTGAAAGTAAAGGGATGGAATAACTTATTTCATGAAAATGGAAATGGCAAAAAAAGAGAAAGCTGGGATACTAATACTTATACCAGACAAAATAAACTTTAAAACAAAGGCTATAACAAGAGACAAAGAAGGACAAACAATCCAATTAAAAAATGGACTGAATACCTGAACAGACACTTCTCCAAAGAAGACATACAAATGGCAAACAGATATATGAAAAAATTCTGAACTTCAGTAGCTATTGGGGAAATGCAAATCAAAACACAATGAGATACCATCTCACACCTCTTAGAATGTCTGTCATCAATAAGACAAATAATAAGTGTTGGAGAGATTGTAAAGAAAAAGGAACTCTCATACACTGCTTGTGGGAATGTAAACTGGTACAGCCACTATGGAAAACAGTATGGAGGTTCCTCAAAAAAATTAAGAATAGAATTACTATACAACCCAGTAATCCCTCTTCTAAGTATCTACCCCAAACATCTGAAAACATTTATCTGTAAATACATGTACCCCTACATTCATTGCAGCATTATTTACAGTGGCCAAGATATGGAAACAACCAAAGTGTCCTTCAATAGATGATTGAATAAAGAAGATGTGGTACATATATACAATGGAATACTACTCGGCCATAAAAAAAAAGATGTAATACTGCCATTGTGACAACATGGATGAATCTTTAGATTATCATGTTAAACAAAGTAAATCAGGCAGAAAAAGTCAAGAACCATATTTTACTCATATGTGTGATATAAAACTGAAAGCAACAAACAAAAAAATCATAGTCACTGACAACAGTTCAGTGGTTACCAGAGGGAATGGAGAGTGGGAAAGGTAGAAACGGGTAAAGGGGGTCAAATATATGGTGACAGAAGAAGATTTGACTTTGGGTGATAAACACATAATGCAATACATAGATGATCTATTATAGAATTGTACACTTGGAACCTATATAATTTTATTACCAATGTCACCTCAACAAATTTAATCTTAAATAAACGCAAAAGGTTAGGCAACCTTTTTGAGAATGAGAATGAGAATCTTATACAGTCAAAAACTAATTATACTGATTATACACAAATATAAATTGTTGGTAGCATACAGTTCTAGCAAATAAACATAGCAAGCTATAATGTCATTGAAACATTTGTAATATTTACATTGGTTCAAATATAAGTTGCCAATTATTAACAAAGCAAAACAAAACATGGATTGGCTCTATGCAGATTACATCTAAATATATGTTGTCAACCTAGATACTATCTCTGAATGATAGACTCAGCTATCTACTCCCTAGTTGATATTTCCACCTAGATGTATAAACAGCATTGCTACATCCCAAAAGGAACTCATGATCTCTGTTACACATCTTCTCTCCTCTACTCCCAAAACACATTTTTTTCGAGGGTCACATATCACCTTGAATGCTGTTCCTGTCTGTTGTGTTGTTCCACAAGCCTTGGACTCATCCAATCTGAACCATTAAAAGAAAACACACTCCATAGTCCTTTGGCAGTTAGAATGCTGATAGCTACAAATAACAGGACATCTAACTAAAGTGGCTTAATAATGAGCAATTTCTTATTTCATATAACAAGAAATAAGATTGTTTCAAAAATGACTAACTCAAAGGTGTGACAATACCATCAGCACACGAGCAATTGCTGTACCTCAGCATTTGCCAGTGCATTTCATTAAAAGTTCTAGGTGGTTGGGTTAGTTCTGAACATGTTGTGTGATCACAAAGACAATCTACCAAAATCAGACAGAAAACAAGAAAGTGGAAAAAAGAGATACCAGGAACATGCTATCCAAAAGAAATCTAATGTAGCAATATGAATAATCAGGTACGTTGGCCCTGTGAAACAAAATTTCTTGGGTTTCAGCTCTCGCCCTACCAGATGTTATCTGTGTCACCCTGAGCAAATGACTTAACCTCTCTGTGCTTTCATTGCCTCTTTACTCCAACCAATTGATTCTTGTGAGGGTCAATCATGGTCCGTAGCAGTTTGCAGGTGACGCTGGCCTGATCATAATAGTGCCACAGACCTTGGCCATTGTCTTCAGTCCAGGAGTAACCATGTTTCCAGAGAGGGCAGTCAGAGCCTTCACTAGGATTATTAATACTAAGCCCAGAGGAAGATCACCCTTCCCTCTGGAACTGCTGAATATGCCACAACCTAATTTCCACCCTCCACCTCTATGATAGGGAGGAAGCTTTCTGACTGAAGATAATATGGCCATAATCCAAAGAAAACAAAAATGAGAGATGAAGAACAAGTAGAAGAGTCCAAATAAGATTTTTAAAGTCTTAAAAAGCTCTACCTTCCCATTTAGATGAGCCACAGTCCATGTTCTTTTTGGCTTCAGCTGGATTAAAATGGATTTCATGTCCTTACAGAGAATAGCATTATTTAGCTCTGCATCTCATGGTACAAAGCCGATTGCAAACTATAGTTTTTAGTCCCTACTTGACATAGTAGTTAAACTCTTCCATCAGTGTATGAGATTTGAATAACCCTTCTGAAAGCTTGGAACAGCAGCTGAAACTGACAGGATGTGGACTAAGTAGAAGGAGTTAGATTTGTAATTAAACCACATAAAAATAGGTCACTGGCATTATCCCTGAATACTTAAAATCACTTTAATCAATTAGCATTGTGCCTGGCAATTAGTAGAGGTTAAATAAAGATTTGTTTCCCCTGGTAAAAGTTTTTGAAGATACAACAAAAAAGGAATAGTCCCCTCTCCAACACGTATATAGATATATTATTATCATTAGTCTCTATCTCAGTTTGAAACTGAGTTTGAAATTTGAGTTTGACGATAGGAAAAACAGACATCTTTTCTGGTCTTTTAAGATTGAAGATGCTACTTAAATTCTTTCTTCACAGTTGCAGAATTTATCAGTGTATGTATTCTGTCTTCAGTATTTATCATGTTACTACTTTTAAACTATGAATTTATTTTTACCATTTTCTTATATCCACTCTTTTAAAATTATTTTGAATACTGTTGCAAATCCTCATAAAGTTTGACTGATCTATAGAATATATTCAACTCTCTACTATAGTGTCATATCAATATAGTTTTAAAAACTTCTAGGATATACTAGACAAAGAGGGGGGCAGGAAGAGACAAGAAAATAGTATGAAATAAATCTGAAACTGAAGACTTTGAAGGTGCAAAGTATATTTAAAAGTGTATAGTAGAAAATATTCCTTGAATGTGTTCCTCACAAACTAATCACTCTGTCCCCACCCCAAGCAACACTGACATCTCAAAGATATCCCAAGATAAAAATTGGACTGGGAATCAGGAATTATATAATTTTACTCCTGAATCTGACATTGACCTGTAGAATGAAAGACTCTGGACAAATCATATCCTGCACTTCATTTATTAATCTGATTTGAACAATAATAAATAGTCCCATGATTCAAACATCTCTTTTTTACCTCTTCTATTTATTCAGTATTACATTATTTTGTTTTTCCATGTGGAACTTTTGCTTGTATTAGGTGGTAATAGTAAATAACAGGCTTGCAGGTTGTCACCTTTCCAAAGAATATTTTCATTTTGATAGGAGTGTCTTACCATCATTTAAAGGACTTGGTATCTTAACTGTGGGACTTGGGCCCTACTACAAGGAGACTTCAGGTCAGTTAGGGGAATATTTGGGAAACGTGGGAAAAACAAGAATGATTTAAGTTTATTCTTCCAAGTGTAATCAAACCTGAATTTTTAGTCAATGACAAATCATTATGAAACTTAAAACCTTGATTGAACATTTCATTATCACCAGCCTATTAACTTTTCCATCAAATTTATTGTCATTTTATAAACTGGGATTTGGAATTGTTTTGGACTCACCCTCCCTCAAACCCCACCCCCACCCCCTTGGTGAAGACAGGGGGTGTCTAAGTGAGTGGAGGAAAGGTTGCAGTTCCAGCAGGCACGGCTGGATTTCAGGATTGTTTCAGTAACTGGAGGGAGAATACACTAGCAGGTATTCCAGGCCATAGCTCTCTGAAAGATCCTCCCACATGGCTTGCTTCGCTTTTACTTTCATTTTGTATTAAACAAAAAGTCATTTGAGGGCTATTTAATGCTCTGGTTTGTGTTTTCCAATACCAGATAAAAGTTAAACAGATGAACCATTTGGGGGGTTAGGATTGGGAAATCCACGGCTGCTAAGATGCTTTAAACTTTTAAAATGGTTTTGTTTTTTTAAACCCATTTTCCATGTTTCAGCAGCTGTGGGTTTTCCCAGGGCTCCCCCTGTGGCTCAAAAGGGAGCTGCTTAATGCTTAACAGATGAGCCAATTGAGTTTTTAAATGCAAAATTAAACTTAAAGTGCACAAAGAGCACAGGGGAATCCACAGCCAAGAATAGACTGAAGGAGGAGAGTCAGCCGCGAGCACCCGGCTGTGGGGAGACGCAGCCTCTTTGGCAATGAGCAGCAAATGGCAGGAGGGAGCAGACACATCCGTCTTGTAATCGGCCCTCAAACGGCTGTGAGCACGCTCCATATTGCCCAAAGGTTTTTCATAAATATTTTCCATATAAATTTCCTTTAAGAACAGTAAAAAAGGA
>NW_017731777.1:704086-712866 GCF_001890085.2 Hipposideros armiger
TATGGAATACAGCGACACGTGTTTTGAAGTCCATCAGGTTTGTGGTCTCAATGACGACGAAAGACTGTGGTCCTTTCAGCACGTTTCCCCTCAGGTCCCCGGCACGTGACCTCCTGTGCTCCTGATGCTCAGCAGATCGCCTAGGTTCTCAGAACACTCGGCTTTGAATGTGAGGAGCCAGAACAATTGTGTGCTTTGGTTGGGTCGCAACTTGCCAAGTCAGCAGATAAACTGTTTTATCATTTATCTAAATATTTGAACATGAGAAAGAATTGGCTTTCGGTGCTTGAAAATAAGATTCAGAAAAAAGTTTTTACTAACTTTGATAGTCTTCTCTGATTCAAGATAAATCAGTCTAATACCTTTAAAAAAATCGCTGTTCTAATTGTTAAGTATTTTTACTTACGAGGCTCCCAACATCATCAAGACGAAAATTCCGTGGGTGTACTTTCTTTTATTGAAGGTCATGAAATTAACTGTTAGATTCCAAATTGTGCAAATCTTTTTGGGAACCAACCTCATAATTTTAACACGTTGTTCAGAGCAATAAGTACATTGATTGGCATTTCAGAATGAGATACAGCACCAGTGAGGCTTATCAGACCACATAGCCTTCCAGATTTCTGGCCAGTGCATACTGGAAGCATGAATTCTTTAGTATTTGGGGGAGGGGGAGAGCAGGCTTTGTTGTCTAGTGCATTTTAATTGCATTTGAGGAATATTTAAGCTAATCTGCTAAAGTGTTTTTGAGAAAAGACAAACCCATTGGAAAACTTCTGCTGCTCAGATCTTGTATTCATACTTGGCTTTTAAGCTAGGAAAGCATTAAAAATCCTTTAATAGCTCACTTTTGGAGAAATCATTTTAATGGATAATAACCAAAAATCTTATCATGCCAGCAGAAACTTCCCATTAGAATACCAAGAAGAGGATGATAGAAAGGTTCAAGTTTACACTTGATATACCACCAAGTCCAGCAATGACCAGTGAAATCACAATGTTCAATAAGCCTAAAAAAAGTACTACGCATGTATGTGTGTACACACACACACACACACACACACACACACACACACACAGGCCTAGTTTTCTAACCTTATCTAACCTTTTCTAACCTTTGCCTAGTCAAATACAAATTGCTTTCCTTAGGCGTTTTTACCTCTTTCAAACTTTAAATGTTATTATTTTGGGTTTTGAGAGCTATAATAAACACCCCCCCCTGCCAAAAAGAACAAAACAAACGACTCCCCTCAAAAAAAATCCCAACATACTATAAACAGATCATTATCATTTGGTCTCAACTTTCTTATGTTACTTTGTGTCCCTTAATTGTTTAATGGAATAATCATTTTCTCTTAATCATTTAAATTGAAAGTGTTGATTGTGAATTGGAAACTTCTAAAAAATAGATTGAGGATGAATATTCCTACTCTGCAATTGGGACTGTGTGTTCAGAGACTTGTGCCTCTTAGGCAATCACATCCACTTAAGTCGGTGACTATATCCAATCTTGTCAGCTGGCCTGAAGGAACGATACTGATGAGGCTGGGCTCCTAGAAAGGCAATCATATGGTTAATTGCTTTCATGTGAACCTAGCCATTGTGATTAAAGCCTAGGACGTGTGTTTAGGTAGAGCAGAGTTTCTGTGCTTCAAGGCACTCCTAGGCAGATCTAATACTCTCCAGGCCTTGAGAAAATATGCTGAGGCATCAGAATATTTCCCTGAGAAGTTGAGTGTTTTGGGGATCATTCAATCATTAAACATATTCAAAGAAACAGGGTTAATTTAAATATGTAATTATTGGATCACATATTCATATATTTGTAACCTCTTTGAAAGAGTGATCATCAGAATGCAGATTTGAATAAACAAGAACATATTCAAAACTTGACATATTATGTGCTTGAATTTAATGCAAATCTGTGATCACCCCCAAAGCACCTAATGATTATCCATGCGTCTGTACTGCTACTGATGTTCATGGACATAAACTAAAAAGACTGTCTGCTCTATTCTTTAATAAAAACTATCTTATCTTTTCAGAATTCCAAATTTAGTTATTTCTCATACAATTTGATTATCAACAGGCCACATTTATATATACACAAAGAGACATACACACATGTACAAATGAATGTGTGAATGTATACTTAGACTAACTTTAATGCACATGACATTTCAAAACTATTGTTTAATATTTTTATTTGTAAAATTATATAGAATCAAAATCATTACTCCTTCCAGTGACATGGTGGCTTCAGAGTTCAGTTTTTATAATTGAATTTTTAAACATTCCACAAGTAAGATTGCTATTTTTTTTCTTAAAGTACCCAACATTCTTTTGGGGCTTTCACAAGTGGAAGCTAACATGCATTAATGCATTAAAAAAAACAAAACAAAAAAAACCCAGCTATCCATGTGCCGGTTACTCACATCCAACACCATTTTGAATAGATTTTTTAAATACTCCTGGGAGTCACACAAGGGTAACTTCAAATTACTTGCATCTTATTTATCTTAAAATCTACCCCATAATCTTTGACTACATTATGGGCAATAATATTTTCCATCAATTGTAAAAACAATGGAGTTTTATTAATTTAACTGCATTTATTGCTCTTTTATAACCTCATAAAAACTAACCCCTGCATATATTGGGTATTTTAGAAACCCCACTTCTTCAGAAATTTTTCAATTACTCAATTATTAAGATTTACCATTTTAAGAAATATTAACAAAAAAGGGGGCATACTACGGTACAGTCCCCATCATTTTGCATTGTTCTCCCAACAGTTGCCTTCATTTTCAGGGTGGATCCATGAATGTTAATAGCAGAAGCATCACGTGCAGAAGCTGGGAGCAAGAGAGCCATGGTTGGCATATAGAGTCTTTGTAGGGAAGGATGTTATACAAAGCATGGCACATCAAGTGCTTTATTTCTGAAAAGGAGCCCTTCTCTTAGACCAATTTGACTCAGTATTTCCTACTACTGTAAAAATTTACTCATAAAAGTTAAATATTAAAATTGAATGGGAAGTAATAGAAAAACATAACCTATTCCCCAATGCAAAAATCAAATATGCAAATATGAAAATGAGGGGACTCTGCTTCTTCCCCTTGTATAACTGATTAAATTGTCACTGCTGGAGATTACATGGGTTTTTATTCCCTTTACAGCCATACTCAATTGGACAGACAGAAAAATATATTGCCACAGACGAGACCCACCACCTGGGTACACTGTTTCCAGATGCCTGCAGAGGTCTTGTCCAAAACTTTGCAGCTATCCCTTTAAAAAAAGAAAAGTATTAGATGTGATCATTCATGACAGACTGTATGATCGCTAAAGGTCTTTCCAACTTGGAGATGCCAGTAAGACAAAAACTCCTCCTCTTGTTACCAGATATTAGTGTGCAGTGTACGTCCCATGTAACAAAGCCTTCACTAGCACACCCCTTTTTATAGCCACCCTGAAAAAACATTTCATTCATTTTGCATGAGGGTTTCATTGAAATAAACACACACAAACAAAATCAGAAGCTCTTCCCTTTCTCTGTTTGCACTTTATTTCCTAGCTGATTGATGAATTGATTTCCTGGCTTCTCAGTTTTGACACTGAACCTACCACTCCCTCAGTTTTGACCAATTGTCCCTTCCAGATGGAAATATTTATTTCTCGCCAAAACTGGATATAGAAACAGAAGGATTACCTTTGCTTCCTCGTGTCTTGCTGCGGTTCTGAAATGGTTCTCACAGTCTGCCTGGATGTAATAGAAGTTCGTGCTCAGTGACGATGTCGCCTGTTTGTGTCACTCTGCACTGCGGGCTGAGCAAAGAGCTGCCTCCAGCTGCAAGCAAGGGGCCTCAGTGCTAAGGACACACAGATCTACGTTGTTAATGAGATCTTTTCTCTGGTGCACAGAGATGTAGCCACAAGGACAGAGAGATTTAACAACTGAAAAGGTGATAGGAGGATGTTTCTGAGTTGAAACAATCAGGATAAAAAATAACAGCGGAAAACCTAGTGAGCAGATGCTTCATTGCAAGGACAAGTGAACAGGAACAAGTCTATTTGCCTTTAGATTTGTAGTAGATGTACACATGGTACTTTACTATAGAAGGGAAGGAATTGATCCCCAAAGAATTTTCAGGTGGCTTGATGTATGGCTGAAAATATTTTTGTTGCTGTTGTTGTTTTAGCCATTCAGCAAAATGACACATGGCTATTTTTAACTAGCTACCATCTCTATTCTTTCTGTTGTTATAACTGTAATTTATATCGAGTTGAGTGAATGAGTAAACAATCAAGCTTCTCCTTTCTAGCATCTAGGTGGGTAAACTTATAATGAAATCAAATGACTTCTCCATGTCAAAACCCCAAAATTCCACATGTATATGAAAACACAGACATACATATCATGCTTAAATATAGCATTCTGTTTTAACTTGAGAATTTAAAAAATCATTGCTTTTTAACATTACATATGCCCTTTTTAAAGAGTAAATTGCTCAATTCAGATATCTTTTTTTTTTTTTTTGCTGTCAAAATTAGAAGCAGAGTTGTATGTGTTATACTGGCTTAAACCTATGTATGCTTGAACCCTTTCTCCTCCGTGTTTGGTTTTTTCCTTGCTCGTGTTTCTTTGTTTTTCTTTTCAAGACTTCCCAGGGTTTTTGTTTTATCTTATTGTTCTATTTACATTGTTCAACTGTTTTTGGACAAAAGATCCATATTTAATCTAATTTTCTTGTTTTTGTTTAATTTTCCCATAGTTTTATATTGTTGCTTTTTCTTTCTTTTTTTCTGGGGCACTGTGCTTACATGTGAAAACACAATTCCAAAAGTCAGAATATTACTCTATAAACAAACTTTTCTATTGAGTGCCCTTATCTTTTAACATTTTGGCTTTTGATATGTTTATTCCCTCTCTCAGCACTGGCCATTTTAAACCATCTTTTCATCGATTTCACTGCATTTTTCTATTACTAATATTCCTTTTTTCTTCATTCTCCTCTCAATGTCCTGATTTCCTAGGTCATTACTAAATTGTGATCACCATTTATTCAACACTTAGTATAAGCTCTATGTTCAATGCTTCATACATATTCCCTTGAACTCTTACTATAGCCCTGAAAGATAGGCATTCTCATCTCCATCCAACACAAAGAAAGACAGAAGAGACCTAATGATTAAAGCCACACAATAACTGTGATAGCAAGCATTTGTTACCACACTAGCAGGCACCAAATCACCTTCTCTTTCAACTAAATCACATTGAGGCAAAAAATCAAATGTATGTTTGAAGTTGTTACGTATCAGGGAAAATAAGCTCCTTGTTAAACTTCACATATATACTCACTTCATTATTTGTATGCACTTGTAACTGAAGCAATTAAATAGAAATTACTCTTATGTCTTTCTTTTGATAACATTTCCAACTTTAGTTTTATTTGTGATTGGAAAAAAAGAAGCTCTAAACTCAAATTACTGTCTTCAACAAAAATTTAACTGTCAAAGTTTTCTTTGTATATATACTAATTTACTAACATATGGTTACAGATGTAAACAAACTGATAACATGTTCCTAATAGTAAAATAAGCAAGAAATGGCAACTCTACAAGCATGAAAAGATTGTGTTGTCTGCAGACTGACAGCATGTCAGCCTCTCCAGTAATGACATCAGTGATCAAATATGTTTTTACAGTTGTCAAAGTAGAGGATCAGACATTTAACCCCAGTCTCCTTGCAGCTGCTTTGCTCCATCCTTCCCTCCCTCTATTATATTTGCCTTTTGGGAGAATAAAAAAATTATGTGTTCCTTTATGTTTTCTATTCAGATTTAGAAACTCTCATACTTCTTGCTGTAATGATGACATGCATGTGTCATTCTCTAAACAGGTCAGTTTGCCAGTTCCATAAAACCACCATCTAATCATACCTCCTCCTTCATCTTATTCTTGTAATGATTATATATGTATATAAATCACATACACACACTCACACACATACCGGGGTTGCCAAAAAATGTATACAAGTGGACACTTGGGTCAACGTTGCTCAAGCAGTAGTTCGCCATAATCAGAAGTGTCTGGACACTGATGGTAACCACTTTGAGCACCTCTTGTAATTGCAGAAGTCAAACGTGACTTGTATTCATCTTTTGTTATCAGTATATATTATTAGAATTTTAATAGTTTTTTCCTTTCTTAAAATGTGTATACATTTTTGACACTGTATGTATATAAATAAGTATACACACATACACACACTTTAAGAAACAGACACATATTTGATATTCTATAGAAGTCTCTAAAATTGCTTTAGATATTACTATGAAAAATGTTGTATTTCTAAACTTTGGAAAAGAGCTTAACAAAATTTTCTTTGACAGATTGCAGTCCTGAAAGCTGTTCTTAGATTAAGCTCTACTGTTTGTAGCCAACAATCTCCTAATGAATTGCAGAAAGAATAAAGTTAGCAATTAGCAGACCTGAAGTAACCAGAGAACTCTGACAACAAGGATAGGATAACAGTAATGCATTCATTATGAGGAGAAACTGGGGACCGAGGGAAACTTGACTTTGAATTTCAGCTCTACCATTTGCCACCTCTCTGGCTTGGGCAAGTTATCTCATTCTGCTAAACCTCAGATTCTTTATCTGCAGAGTGGGGATAGTAATGCCCACCTCCAAGGCCTATGGGGAAATTCAATCAGGTAACGCATATAGAGCATTCAGGACAAAATTTGCTGTTTAGTAAGCCCAGGATAAAAGGCAGCTGTCATCCTTATCATCATCATCACTTTTATCATCAGTATGCAGTAACTAAAAAATGGTTTCTCTTTCTTTCCTCCTTTTGGCACTATGTACTGAGCCATAGAATCCTTTATCCACCAATGAGTGGTGTTTGAGGTCTTAGTATTTTCTTGTTGTTGTCCCCACACTACAATAACTTTATATGTAACTCCTATAACAACTTTAAGATCAAAATTAAATCTGTGCTAAATGAAGCCTACATGAGCCAGCTCTTCAGCACCCATTAGAGCACTTGAAAGTTATGTCTATTGGCAAGTATTGAAAAGTATAATCCATACAATGGTTCTTGCCTTGCTATATCAACTTATACAATAGTTTATCTCCCTAACGAAATTTTCAGTGCTAGACCCAATGTTTGGCACACAGAAGGTGTTCAATAAATTACTATTAAGATGAGCTAAACTGAACCTGTATATCTTATCTACCTAAGATAAATCATGAATGTGTTAAGGGTATGCCTTATTCATTTATTCATTCACATATGCATTCATTCATTCAGTAAGCACTTGTTATGTGTCTACATATGATAGGCACTGCCCCCCCCCAAATAATCCACTCAAGGGCAGGGGCCATTTCTTATGCATAACTGTATCCTCCATATTTAGCACAATGACTCGCATATGATAGGTGCTCAAGAAATACTTGCTAATTAGATTGTGGTTTTGGATGGATTGCCTTTCAGGATACATAGGAACCACCTGGAGAACTGCATGGAGAAAACAAAAAGGAGCAAACAATCCAATGGTAACAAGAGCCATCTTTCACTATTACTTGCCAAGCTAAGGGTAATCAGGTCTCAAAAGTTTGCTTCAATGTTTCACTACCATGAGCCAGTATATATTTCCAACTGAGTGTATCAGAGTTTTCCTAACCACAACTTTTTCTTGAAATAAAATAGAAAGAATGAAAAAAATAGTGAGTGTTATTAGCAACAGTTATAAATATACAACCCTGGGAAATATATAAAGATTGGGAAATCTAATTATTGAGAGTAGGGGAGGTCCAGGTATATCAGCTTTATTAAGAGTTCCTTCTATAAGAAATAAGTACTATTTTGGTGAGAATCATAGAACTTTATTGGTTGGAGACTTCAGAAATCAGACCATTAGTCTAATTTTTACAGATGAAAAAAGAAGACCCCAAAGAGATTCAGAGAGAGACCAACCCACGGTCTCCTGGAGCCAGAACTGGGTGCTGATCTCTGATGTCTGAGGAAAGAAATGATCTCACCACCATATCACAAGACCTGTTACATATAAATGCTAACATGCATAATTTAAAATGAATAGCGACATTTTAAATTATCTGTAAGACATCAAAAATACTAATCAAAAGTAGGAAATGTGCAAGAAAACATTCAACATGTTGTTGGTGCTATTTTCTATTTTAAAAAGGTTTCATAATAATAGAAACTTCAGTTATTCAAGCATAATGTACTTTATTCAATTGAGTCTCTAAATCCAGATTAAGACCAGAGTAAATTCCGATGGCCTTACATTTTTTCCTCCTAAGCCATTCATACTGAGTTTTAAATTCACATTAACAACTGCCTATACAATCCTGGGAGGAAAGGGAGAAGGGAATATAGGGTTAGAAGGGAGTATATTCTGAAAAAGTTTCTGAATATAAATCTGCAATTCAATCTTGGAAGATGAAACTTTTGAAAGGTTCCTATGTCTAAAACAAACACAGAGTTGTTTGCAAATAGCAATTTGGAAACATTTTTAAAAACTCAAAATTGCAAAATTGCAATGAACCCTTTTACAAATAATCACACAGTGACAAAAAACGTAATCATCAGTTCTTATAGTAGATTTATTCATCTGGAACTAAAAGGCACAGATTGGGGTACACGTATTTATAATATTGCTATATGAAAGAGACAAGGGGCAGTTATGTTAATTTCACAGAAAGTTACCACTTTGAAGTAGGCTATAATTAAGCATTTATTCAAAACTATG
>NW_017731777.1:716541-722073 GCF_001890085.2 Hipposideros armiger
TAAGAATAATGAAAATTCATGTTTGCTGGCTATAATTGGTGTTTATCTTTGATCAATAATGTATCATCGCCTATGTGAAACATCTAACATAGAGTATATCACATGTTATCTCTATTTAGCTCCTCTAGGCCAGAATATTGTATAGGGAAAAAATCCAAAATTACTGTTTTTCTTTATTGCCGGCTCTCTAAGGAATACACTGGAATGAGCTCTGTCTGCCAATTGATAATTATTTAATTAGCAATTTATAATGACAATGGGATTTTACCCCCCACCAGTCCACCTCTACTTTAAGACCCAAGTAGACAACCTTATGGAGTTTTGCACTCGCTTCTGGGAGCTAACACCAGCCAAAGTGTGTCCTCTCAGAGATTTCCCAAGTTAAACTCCAGAAGCAGTGTGTGCCACCAGCTCCTTTAAATCACAGCATTTCCTTTTCCCATTACAGGGATGACTGGCACTTCAACAATACGTGTGGGTGTACAGCCTTGCTGTGTCACTGCGGACAGTTCTAACAGCAGCTTCATTAGTTCTTTTTACAACAAAAGATGGGGCTTTTCCTCTTGCCTTTTTCTTTCTTTCCCCTAGTTGGCATGGGGGTTGAATTTTCCTTGGACCCCCTGCTCGACTTTTTTTATTCTAGAACTTCTTTAGAATGGTGCAGCTATTGGAAGACGTGGAATTGTAACTGATAGACTGTTTTCAGGGGAACTCATGAAAGTTCTCTTTGTTCTCCCTTCTTTAACCAGGTTTACCAGCCCCTCCCTCCCACCAACCAAAAAGGAAAAGGAAATCCACTTTTAATTATACATTGATGGAAATCACTGCGTAGGAAGGGAGCATTCACTGCAGAAGGCCTATTTTATACTTTATTACAAGCAAAAAGGGGACTTGCATCAGAACAGCAGTTCTCAATCCTGAGCAAAAGCTCAAGTTAAAATATATCATTCTCCATAACAGTAGTGCTCAGTTTAAGATTTCTCAACTAATGAAAGCGTTCTTGTTAAGAAACAAAAGAGGGCAGTGGCGTATATAATACAATTTATTTTGTACATTAAAATATATGAAATAAAATATATTTTATTTTATTATATATACTAAAATATATATGAAATGAAATATATTTCATTTTTTTATGTATATGAAATATACATGTATATAGGGGGACATTGTATGATAAAAAGAACGAAAAGAGTTAATACATCTCTAAAAACATTTTAAATAGCTATTTATCTGATTGAAATTTTGGACAATTTATTCTTTTGGTTAACTTCCATGCAAAGAAATAGCATGGAATCAAAAAGGTTTGAAATGGAAGGAAATGGAGTTGTGGGATCTAGCTGGGAATAATAGGGGAAAGGTATATTTTAATGTTAATCAGTGATTAATAAGGAAACCTCAATATTCTTCCTAGGAATGAAAAGAAGAAAAAAAAGGAAAGATCAAGAAATAGGCACACTCCTGAGAGAGGATTTCAACTGCAATTGCCTCTTTTGGTTTGTTTGGNTTTTTAAAAACTCAAAATTGCAAAATTGCAATGAACCCTTTTACAAATAATCACACAGTGACAAAAAACGTAATCATCAGTTCTTATAGTAGATTTATTCATCTGGAACTAAAAGGCACAGATTGGGGGACACGTATTTATAATATTGCTATATGAAAGAGACAAGGGGCAGTTATGTTAATTTCACAGAAAGTTACCACTTTGAAGTAGGCTATAATTAAGCATTTATTCAAAACTATGTTGTCTTCATGCTGCTGTTTAACTGGGTGCATAAATGTTCTTGAGAAATGAATTTATGTGTATAATCTTCTATAGACATAACTGTGAAGGGTGACTCAGGATCAAGGCTTTAAAATGAATGAATGTAATTATTTCTTTCAGCTTGATAACATTCTTGCTGTTAACAAATATAAATGTAACATTTACTAGGAAATAAGAGACTGCAGACGGAAATAAACAAACCTACAATGTAGTTCATCTAAGTAAACACTGAGGTTATAAACCTTCAAACTCAAATATCAAGAGCCCTGCAAATTAATGCTACACACAATAGACCCTTTGGAAACTAGCTTAATCCACCCCCCTGAATCTACATGAGGGCCATGCATAACAATGCAGGAGCTGGGTTTCCATTAAGAGTCTTCTGCAGGCTGTCAGCTGTTTGAAGAAATAACAATTTCCTAGGCATGAAAGCTTTTTCAGAAGGTTCCCACTGATGTGTAATAAAAGTGACTTTCCTTTTTTTTTTCTTCCTTTCTCCCGTCCCCCCACCCCTCCCCATGTAACTTGTAGGGAGGAAAGGGGTGGACTAAGGCCAGGAGCCCCCTACTAGTTTACCTTACGTGGATTATCAGTGCAGGTGTTAGTATAATTGAAGGTGTGGTAGCAGATACAACCCCCTAATAGCTTTTCCTATATAGAGATTACCTAGGTAGAGAATGCCAGAGTACCTGAAGAATAGGCAGGCGAGTATCTTATTAACATATCACCATTCAGCGGCAGCTGCATATCTGGAAGAAGAAGAAGGAAAAAAAAAAAACCTTTAAAGAGCCTATTCATCTATGTTAATGGGCCCATTGCACAGCACATTGTGTGAGAAATTAAGTCTCTAGCTGTGAACTTCCTGTGCTGTGCAAGCTGCCTTGACTCTTTTTTATTGCTTCAGTGTTATTATCTCCTCCTGGAAATAAAAACAATCATGTTCTCGCATTTGAGAAGCCAAAACATTCTGAGATAACAAACGGGGGACGCTGGCTGAAAGTTTCTTTTGTCTCCCTTATTAAGTGAAAAAATATGTTTTGAAATTAAAGCAACCCCCAAATTTACATCAAAGCACATCAAATTAACTGAGCTGCCCTGTAAATGACAAAGTTTTTCTCTCTTATAAAATACACAATTAAATTGCTTTCTTAGTTATTGTTCCTTATTTTAGAATAAATTTTTTGACAACAAAATATGTTAATTTATTCAAATTAGACATGATTTTTAAAGATATACAACTAGCAAAAGAGCTGCTTTCCTCCTAGAAGATAAATATAATAGACATTTAAAAAAATAGTATTTATCCTCAGCAAACAATTTCAATTCAGGACAGGCTTGGCTAACATTTCAAACAAGAAAATTAAAAAGGTAATTTAAGATTAAAGAAATTTCTCCTTTTAGATTCATTCAAAGCCCAGAATATTTGCTCTTTCCTTTTCATTGGCTGTTACCAGGCCACTGTGTAAACCTGTACACATTTGGCATAAAAATGAGTCCTCTTCAGATTAAAATAACACATTTCCATCACTTTGTGTTTACATTACATCATCATCACCACTGCAGTCATCATTAACTTCCTCATCATAAAAGAAAGGGCTAATGATCAATACCTATTACAACTCAATTAACAGTTCAATTTTAAAAAACCTAGTTTCCTTCAGACTTGAAGTATTTTCAAGTTAACCTATTATGTTTTACTATTTAACAGGTTTAAAGAGTATGGGAGACAATAACGAGAACACTGTCGTTCAATCTGCTGCTGAACTTGCTTCATGTACATTTGTCTCCACTGGCAAAACTTGTCTGAACAGAATAATATGTGTTATCTGGTGTTTCCAGGTTTTGTAATCATAAATCTATGTTTTAAGAATATGGCAAATCAGCCAACGATGGGTGTATGAGCACCACAGAGTTTGTCAAGTCAATTCTTGGAACATTAAAGACTTTAGGTTGCTTATAGAGTTTGGTTTGCTTTCTTTAAAAAATAAACAAAAGTTTGTGGAAGCAAGAAATAGTCAAAGAAACCTGTGAATGATATGGTGGTAATGATGGATTTCTTAGTTTGTATAATAAAATCAGAGTCAGTTATTTGTAGTAATGTGCACTCTCAAACTTTTTCTTCAAGGAGAAATGGGCAAATATTCCAAATTACTACTTAGTAATACTTCTATGATACACTTAATTATTTATTAACATACTTATTTATGTGAAACATTGGGCAACATGAATCTATTTGCTCTGGAGTCAGCTTCGTTAGTCCCTGTAGGATGTCTGTAATTGGTACATTTTGATGGGCTTTGGGAGGGCTTGCTTACTTTCTACTGGTTTCTTAAAGAGAAGACTTATTTGCTTAACCAGAGATTTTGTTATTCAAACAACCCTTCTTTAGTTGGGGTTCCTTTCATAAAAGGAAACATTTTTTTCAGACAAAATGCCATCTAATTTGGGGGTCTAACAGATTATAAGTAATAATCTGTTGTGGGTGCACTAAAAACAAAAAAAGAGCTGAACACTATGTTTTCAACATCAAGGGAGTAATTGATATCTCAGAAATTACGGAGACAAGTAATTTAAAGAGGAGTAAAAACAAAACAAAACAAAACAAAACAAAAAACTAGTTACCTTAAAATAATTCAGATTAATGGGCCATTCACAGACCTATTAACACAAAACAACTGTATGTGCCAGGTAATCAGGGTGACATTGTTGCAGGCACAGAAGTAGCATCAAAACTTGTCTTCATTGGCATCAGAAACACCAGCCATATCACCTCTGACTGCATGGCCCCACATCTATTAACCTTATTGATTTGGAATCCTGCTGTGACTCCCTGGAAAACTGCTTCCTGCTGAAGGGCTGAAGTGGATCAATCCTGAACCATGAACAAGAATTCAATAAAAAAAAAAAAAAAAAACAGTTAGGACCTTTAACCATTAAGTACTCCTTAAAGTAAATCAAATTAAGGACCTTGCCATAATGAAGCTCTTTTAAGATTTTGAGATGTCAATTGATTCCAAGTCCCCAAAAGTAAACTATTGTCTGGAAGCAGCATTAGACTGTTACAAGATACACCTTTTATCTGTTGTGAGTTAATTAACTAAATATAATAAGGCGCGTTTGATTTGTGTAATCAAGATGGCTGAAATGAGTAAATATGTGGTTTTAAAGTCAGCCCTTAAAATGTTATTATTTTCATTAAAAAAATGAAACTTTATGTGGATTTACAGTAAAAAAAAATCCTAATATAAAGAAAAATGTTTTTCTCAATGGCCACTAAAACAAATTTATTTTTCTTATTTGTTTTCCGTAACATGCTACAGAATTTTCTAAATTTTTTAGTAAATTTACAACCTTTCTCCAATTCATATTTAACAGAGAAGACAACTGGAGAAGTTCAGAGCTTCATATCTCTCTGCAAAGAGAAAAATTATCTACATATATAACAGAACTGCTACAAACCCATTCATATCTAAATGTAACTGAATTCCTTAGGCGTTCAAATACCACCTTTCTGGATAGCACATTCTTTGGGTGTTGTTTCTGCTCAATGCCCTGATCTAAACTTCCAAAAAAAAAATCTCATGCCTTGAAAACTAAGCAATTATTTTTCACTTGAAAAATATGAGGATCTTACCAATACTTTACCCTTAAGTCCTAAATTTACAATAAAGGACATAGATATATCAGATACATAGATAGATAATAGATAGATAGATAGATAGATAGACATAGATAAAATATTTAAACACATTATATAAATGTAT
>NW_017731777.1:725059-726494 GCF_001890085.2 Hipposideros armiger
CAAAAGGGGAGTTTATTGTCAAATGGGAATTTGTTGTCAAAAGAAAAGTATTGCTTAATTGAACTATTTAGACTTCAGTGATGACTAGATCCTGGAATTTAAATGGTATTGTCAGGACTCATTAAATAGTATTGTTGGGACTGTCCACTCTTTATCAAAACTAACATAAAAACACTCAGGTTTAACTACTTCTTTAGGTCTTCATTTTCTTATGAAGTCTCCTGTGTCACATAAAACTTATATTAAGTAAATTTACATGTTTTTGCATTTTAATCTGTCTTTGTCAGTTTAAATTTCAGACTCAGCCAGGGACCCTAAGAGAGCTAAGAAAAACTTTATTCCCCTCCATTGGAAAAGATTTATCTATCTCCTTTCTGACTTAAATATAGACGATGTCTAGAAGTATGGCAGCCACCTTCAGCCATGAGACAACAAACTTGAAAAGTAAAGTTCATATGCAAAAGAATGGTAAAGCAGAAGAGAAAAAAAATCTTAAAACAACCTATCTCCAGATATGGGGGTAAACAAAGTATTTATTTTTTTAAGCCACACTAAGGTTGTCCCACTTCTAGTCAAATCCATTTTTAACAGGTACAGATAGGAAAGAAATTTACCTGGTGAAGGGTTGAAAAATTATAGGGACTATAATTTCACTAATTACAACACACACATTCACATTTTCATGTGATTCAATGCGATGAATACAGTCAGTCGAAAATATCTTTTCTTTATCACTTAACCTAAAAAGTCATCTATTTAGGTCCAGGTCATTTGTTATTTCACCATGAATATTTCACTGATTACCATATTCAGACTAAATGAGACTTTGGACTCCCTCAAAATGTAGCTTGTGCTCAGATACAGCACTCATTTTTTTCAGGTGGGAGGGTATTGCACTATGATTAGGTGTTTAGATCCATATTTCTCCCCCTCGTCTACAGAATTCCTCAGGACAAAGATGTCTTAATCAATTTTTTCTTTGTACAGAAGAGTCTTACATAAGTCAGACTTTTATCCAGTTTTATTTAAATAAACTGTGTTGTAAACTAAAAACAGAACAAAACAAAATGCAGTGGCACTATTTTCCATTAGTAAGTGGGATCTATCGCTTCATTCTTGAATCTGTATTTTGTCCTATGATTTGGTTTGTCCATGGGATGTAGCAAGTGAAACACAAGTAGAGACTTGAAAAGTTATGGTACACTGGGGCTTATATTCTCTCACTGCTTTTTAGAACCCAAAAACTCCATGTGGAAAAGCCCAAGTTTGCCTATTGGATAATCAAAGACCACAAGAAGCAGGTGTCTGTCCCAGCTGAGCAACCCTCTCAACCAGATCTAGCCACCAGCTGACCTATCACTGACCTCAGTTGCTTGAGCGCTTCCAAGACAAGCGAAACAATTGCCCAACTGAGCAGCCCAAATTAATGACCCAC
>NW_017731777.1:727934-728958 GCF_001890085.2 Hipposideros armiger
TTAAAGAGTGTGGATGTCATTGTATTAGCAAAGAGAGGAAACAGTGAAAAGTGTTTATCAGAGAAGTAAAATGATGAAATTAGTGATTTAGAAAATAGCTGTTCTGAGTTCAGCATAGAAATAGATTGAATGGAACAAGAATGAGGTAGAGAACCCAGTTAAGAACTTCGATGTCAATATAGAGACCTAAGGATAGGTCGAGGAGGAATATGAGAGGAGAAGAATTCATGTTCTGAGAAGGTGGAGTTAACAGGACATTTCAGATGAGGTAAGAGAGAGAGAAAGAAAAAAATTAAAAATAAAAACCTGGTGTCTGACATGATTTTCAGGATAGATTGGGGCAAAATTTACTGAGACAGGTAACACAAGTAAGAGAGCAGTTTTGTTGGAAGTAAAGATAAATTTGTCTTTGGTCTTTTTGAGAGCAAGACATCTGTGGGATATAATGTGGAGGTGGCCAGTTGAATCTCAGGATATCTCCAGCTGGCGACCAATCTTCCTGGTTTTTCTGGTGTCTTGCTGACTTTCATTGTTAAAATCAGAAAAGTCCTGGGAAAGCAGGGATGAGTTGGCCACTCTATAGGCTAGAGATATGGATTTGGGTATTGTCCTCACACAGGTGAGTAGGTATAGGATTATCTTTATGTCATTGTCACTACCTCAGTGTATTTTCTTTTAGCATGCAACTTTCATTGCCACTAATATTTTGTATATCAAATTTTATATATACGATTTGATGTCTCCCCACCCAACATTTTATGCTTTATAACAATAAGGATTATATCAATGTTTTTCTTTCCAAGGACTATTCAGAATATTGAAAAAACCTTTAGTAACTGGGAATGATTAACTGATATAGAAAGTTAAACCCTAGAAGGTGCCTATTTGAGAAAGAAATAGGTAGGTGAAAGGACAGCACCACAATGATATACGCCAAATTCTTCAGAATTTTCCTAATTTTTGAGCAAAGGCTTCTGTAAGGATTGCAGGTGTAAGAATACATAGAATGAGATATTTCAAATTA
>NW_017731777.1:732626-736492 GCF_001890085.2 Hipposideros armiger
TTCTTCTCTATTCCATTATTGTCTCACTATCATTTACCATGTTGATTATTTATTTGTTTACTGTTTTTCTTCTCCCACTAGAGTGGAAGCTCCCTAAAAACAGAATTCAGCTTTTGTGGTCACTGTTGTACCTCTATGCCTAAAAAAGTGCTGCACAAAGAGAAAGCACACAGTAAATACTTATTGAAAAAATAAATGAATAATATCATTCAACTTATACACTATTAGAAATATTATAATACATGAGCTACAATTTTGAAAACAAAAGTTAAGTAGAAAAAATAACTTAGAATCTCAGTTAGCTTAGATAAATGTAAGCTCCCTCAACCCCATAATGCACCTCTCTGATTGAAAAACTAGATATTCTGTCTGATTTGCACTGAACATGTCCTCTGGGTCAGAATTGTTTTCAGAGCAACCACTACTGTTCTGGTCCGTTGTGTCTCCACTTCAGAGCTGAACCTGATCGGCCTTCTCTCAGCTTGTATGACACCATAGGCACTGTGGAAGCTGAAGACCAAGGACTGAATCACATGAGCTATCTAACTTTAGGAAGTCTCCATGTTTCCTTTATTATAACATCGCAGAAGACAGTGTGGTGAGGACAAAGTGGTCCCTGACGTCTCTGACTCTTGGACCACAGTTCAAAAGAGCCATATTAAATGTGTTTCTTGAGCTCACTCCTTGAATTTTCTGTGTCTTCACAACAGGTAGAGGGACCAGTTTGAATATCAAAAGGCAATATAAAATTTATGCTTAATTGCTTTACATATAAAATGGCTATTATTAAGTGAATATTTTACTACCTGTCTCTTTTTTGTCTAATTCCTGGAGAATACAGGAACTATATGTGGACACTGAACAGCTGGAATGTTTTGTGAGGTTGGATGTACCCATTTTAAGGTTCTTTGGTTTAAGCTGATGCTCTTAAAATAGTATACTTGTCTCATGTCAATCTGTTTAGTCCAGCTACGTCTAGAATCTTTGTCTATTAATTACCAAAAGGCAGTTGTTACTTTGAGATTTTCTGTTGCTGTTATTTTAGTTGTTTTGTTTTTAATGGAGTAAAGGAACATGTTTTTGAAAAAATAAACACACATGCTACATTTTTTTNCAGGTCGTCTAACTTTTTCATGCAGCCTTTTCAGCACTTCCAAATAGTAAACTTGGTTAACTGTTGGTCCAGTTGGCACAAATTCATAATGAATAATCCCTCTGATGTCAAAAAAAGTTAGCAACATCATTTTGACTCTTGATTTGGACTCATGGAACTTTTTTGGTCATGGACAGTTGGCTGACTTCCATTGTGCACTTTGACACTTTGTTTCAGGGTCGTATTGGTACACCCATGTTTCATCACCAGTGATAACACAGCCCAAAGATTTTCCTGGTTTTCTATCGATGTTTACTTGGTTTGCTATGCTTCTCATAGTCAGCCAATGATTTTGACGCAAAATTCGATGAATTTTTGCAATGTTTTCATCAGTTCTGCTTGTTACTGGCCGCCCTGACCTTTCTTCAACAGTGATGCCTTCTCTCCCCTCAGAAAAACATTTAATCCATCTGTACACTGTTGTTTTCTTCTTGGCGTTATCCCCATAAACTTGGACTAACATGTTCCTGATTTCACTTCCACTTTTTCCAAATTTAACAAGAAATCTAATGTTTCTTTGTTGCTCTAATTCAAGCACAGCCATTGTCATGACAGCACAAAAAACATGCAACAACAATAATGAACTTCACTCAGCAAGACACTGCCACACGGCGACATGAACACAGCTGTGAGACACCACTATTCCAAGGTTATGAAACCTTACCGAGCTATTTGTACAGTGTTGCCTGCCCATGTAAGCGCACGGTGGCAAGTTTGTGACCTCAATTATCAGACCTCATAGTTATACACTTCTGACGCTGTAATCTGGGATGAAAGCATTATGTCTCAGTCTAGATGAGTGAGACTCAATGTAGTTCCTTGCAGATGGAAACAGTTTTGTTTTTGTTTTGTTTTAATAACTCTACCTGAGATTTGGTGTTGCTATTTTTTAACTTTGTATTAACATCATGATTTATAAAGCAATAATTTAATCCTCATTAAAAACTCATGACATAGATATTATCTCCATTACACAGAAGAAAACATTTAGGCAACACTGAAAATAATGAAAACTAATAATAATGACAACTACAATGTACTGGGAATCTATTACACACCAAGCAGTGTGCTAAAGTTTATACACATATCCATTTCACAATAATTCCATGAAGTAAATGCTTTTATTTCCAGGTTGCAGTGAGGAAACTGAGGCTTAGAGAAGTTAAATAACTTGTCTAAGTTAATATACCTAAAGTGAGTGATGTTGACATGATTTGAAATGGCTAACTTCAAAACTTACCTACATCAAGTTCCTATATTTGTCATCCCCCTCCTTCAAAGTATTTGATACGATGAACACAAACACACAAACATACATACTTGCATATCCATAAACACAATTATATTGACTTTCACATGAAAAAGCTTAATAACTGAATAGATGCTCTTTCTCCAGGCACAATGGAAGATGTACACATGCTTTCCTGAGCTTGCCCTTTGGATCTCATCTCTGCGTAATGAAGGATTTTGCTTCTGCCATTACACTCTTCTGCATCTTCAACAGCCCTCCTCTCCTGGACCTTCCTACCAGAAAATATACATACTGTCCAATACCTCTCTAGCTACCACTTTACTCTCTGTTGTCTTTTAAAGCAGGACTACAGATAAGAGTTGTGTAAATTCAGATTATCCTCTTCCCATCTGGCTTCTCATAATGAGTTCCCCTCGGGCTTCCTTTTTTCCACCATTCATTCCATGACATGGCTTCAGCCATCAGCAGCCCTGAACTTCCCAAATATAAGGGCAGCATGTTAACCAATCCCTCAGTAGTAACTGGCAGACTTGAATCCTTCCTTTCTGTAATACTTTCATTCCTGGATTCTATTTAACTAATATTTATTGACAGCCTGTGTGCCAGGGATTGTTCTAGGTACAAAAAAAACCCCAAATAAACAACAAGATTCCTGCCCTCATGGGGAACACGGGCAACAAATTGTAAACAAATGAATGCAATTTATAGTGCATCAGACATTGCTACATGTTATGGAAAAATGAAGCAGGGAAGGAAATTAAGAAGAGTATGTAGGCGGGCTGCCATTTTAAATGGGATGTTCAGGGAAGACCTCACTTCAAGGGTGATATTTGAGCAAAGAACCTAAAGGAAGTGAGAAAACATGACAACTTATGGGGGAAGAGCATTCCAGGCAAAAGAAGCAGCCAGTGCCAAGCACTGAAGTGGGAGAGGGTCAGCTGTGCTTAGGAGATAGTAACGAGGCCAGCATGGCACAGGCAGAGTGTGTGAGGGACAGATGGGATCAAGGAGATAAAGGTGCCAACTGTCAAAGGCCTGGTCATCATGGAAAGGGGTTGACTTTAACTCCAGAGGACATGGGGGTTCTTATATTTACCCAGTTGATATCTACTACATGGGTGTCTAACAAAATATTAAACCTAACATATCCAAAACAGAATCGTCCGTTCTCACTCTTTGTCCCCAATCTTAGTCCTTTGATCTATTCTATATGAATAATTTATTCTGTTACTCAGCCTAGAAAGCTGTTTGATGTAATCTTAATTTCTCATGTACCTCACATCATTACATCTTCTATACAAATAAGCCCTTGGGATTATACCTTCAAGATACCTGAATCACAAATCTGTTCCCTTCTACTCATCTCCACCTCCACTATTTTTTTTTAAAGATTATTATTGGGGAATGGGGGGGATGGGAACAGCGCTGGGGAATTGGAGGAAGGAGAACAGACAAGTTGCT
>NW_017731777.1:738806-749339 GCF_001890085.2 Hipposideros armiger
TTTTTTCCTCTTTTTCTGTCTACTTCTCATTTGCTGTAAACTACAACCACAAACTCTTTTGAAAAAAACATGGCCACTGTCCAGCCCCATATTTTCTGTGACTGATATGTCTGATCAAGGAAAAATTCGTATATGCTTATTGTTAGACAGCAGTGAGGAAGAACCCCTCTCTCACTGTTTGTTTTCTAGTCACTTGCTCTTCTATTGGCAGCTGTAGCTAAAGCCATTTTGATGATTTGCTCCTTTTGCCTTCTAGCAAAGATTACCAGTTTTTAACCCATCTAGGTACTTACATGACTGACTTCTTTCTTTTGAACTGTTGTGGGTTTTTTTGCATCACAATCTATTTCAACATTCACACTAGAACAAAACAACAGTTATAACACTGCTACATTTTCATTTCTGAACACTATGTGTTGCAATTTACTCATTTGTGTTCCTATATAATAACGAGTGAGTTCTTAGAGGACAAAGATACTTACAGAAGTATCTTTAGGAGATACTTATAAAAGCTATACTTAGATATCTTATAGAAATATACTTATACATGAAAGTACATATTAATATCATGAACATTTTATCTATGTGGTTTTAAGCACGTTAAAAGTTTAAAATATAAAATTATTTTGAGATTTTTTTTAATTATAGGAAACTGCTTGTATCTTTTAGAAAGAAAGTAATTGATATCAGAGGCCAAGATAAAAACACAATGAAGTAGCTATGTTAAAAATTATGAAGACTAGATACAGGATGGGAGGAAGAAGGCAGGATTCAATTAACCTGTGATATAAAAATGTAAATGTATTCTCCTGTGATTGAAAAAGATGTCCTCACTGAATTTTTATGCAAACTAATAACACTATACTGCCCCTTAATTTTTTCTTTCTTTTTTATCTTTTCCATAAGATGAAATAAGGAAATGTATATATATATATATATATATATATATATATATATATATATATATATATATGGGAAACTTAAAAAACTGAATCCATTTGGTCCTTTGATCAATTTTAAGTAGGAAATGATCAGGCTTTCCTGTTCAAATCCAATCTAAGGACATATGTGTTTGCCTACAACTTCCCCAAGTAGTAGTCAAGCTGTGCACACACTGGCCCACTTAGTCATATGTTTACTCTCCCCCTGTCTTACACAGAATTAAGTCATCTTGAACCTCCATGACTATGGATAGAGCCACTGTTATGAAGTCCTTCAGACTACAAATAATTGTATCCTCTTTTTTGGAGAATCTGGGCAATGTGAAAACTTTTTAGTAGGCGTAACTCAAAGCATAAAACAATTCCAGTTAGGATTACGTGATAAGTAAACCAATCAATGAATGGTGTTTATACATGTGCTTGAAATAATGGTTTGTCCAGCTGACAACTCTGTTCATCAGAAGTGGCAATGCTATTAGATTCTTTTTTGACTTTGATAATTTCTCCACTTAACCTTGCACTATGTTTACTTTGAACATCTCCCTGCTCAGTGTTGCCTGTGGAATAGTAAGGACCTTTCCTGGGTTCCTGAGATTTTCAATGCTTTCTGAATAACCTCTTGAAAAATATCAGCTCTGTTTTTACAACTGAGATTGCCACTAGTGGGTTCCCTATTATACTCTCCCAGCCCTTACAATTGTTTTTTTTATGTCTCTAATTTCTTGTATCAAAATCTTTAGTACTTAGAATATAATGTGGCTTGTACTTTCCTGATTAGGCTCTGATGGATAGAAATAATGAGTATTGTTTTATGAGATTTTATATTTTGCACAAATGGCAACCTCCTTCCTCAACTTTCTTTTTTCATTTATTTATGCTTTTTAGATGAACCCATGTTAATACACGTAGTTTTAGTTCACTTACTTTAATTGACATATAATATGCCATTTTTTTATTTACTACTATTTATTTACCCATTTTCTGATTAATTACATTCAATGGGTTGCCAAAGTTTTACTATTACCAATAGTGCTGAAACGAAAATCCTTGACCTTGTCTTTTCTACATAGCTAAAGTACATTTTAGGATCTAAAAGTATAGTAGGAGCAGCACTGATGCCTTCTATAGTACGGGGGTTTCCCACATCCTACATTCTCGTGAAAGCCCGGTAATCTCAAACTGTAAAATATTGTCAATATGATAAGCAATTGTATTGCTTTATTATTTTAATTTGAATTTTTAAAATTCCTTGTAAACAGGAACATAACTTCAGCTACTTTAATGTACTATAAATTTATAAATTTTACTTATATGTATATTTTTCCTTGAAAAGCTATTTTGTGGCAAAAGCTGATGAAGGCATTAATATAAGCAAGCTATTAAATATTATACCATATAGCATGTAAAATAAGATTGTTTCTTTAAGAATTATTTCCTCTCACTAGACTATGAAGTCTTGAAGACTGGCTTCATATTTTTATTTATAAATCTTTTGAATTAAACTTCCAGTTAAGGATGGACCTCGCTATTCCTCCTTTTCTCTAAAACCAGTCAAATATTGAAAATAACAAATAATTATAAACTCTACTTCCAAATGAACTATTGGGAAAAGTCATGACATATTTTTTTCTATGTTCTTAGTTGCAAAAATGCGTCATGACTTTTCCAAAAACCCAATAGCAAACAGTCACAATGCCCAATCAGATCTATTATAATTTCCAATTTGGATCCATTTGAGGGAGAACGTCAAGTAGGAAACATAGCTCTATAGATCAAGTGCAAATTTCAGAATTCTCCTAAAGTAAAAGGGACTGTCTGTACTTGGTCCTGCAAGATATTTGGGAGGTTGAACTGAGAGAGTGTCTCTGTATTCAGCACATATCACAGGGTGTAGATAAAGTAGAGTGAGGAGAGAAGCAGCATCTCTTTAGGACAAAATACTCCATTTAACAGGGTGGGTAAGAGATGGAAGAAACTTGCTCTGAGCTGATGATAGGCAGCCCATAATAAGTCACTGCAAAGCCATCACACAAAAATGAGTGACCCTGGAGATTTTGCTGTGATCCTAACATGTGGGGAGCTGACTGGGATCAGCTAGGGACACTGAGGCTATAAGCTGGCAAGCTACAGGCCTCCTTGTGATGGTGAGCAGCTTTAGAGCAGCTTTAGAGCAGCCTAAAAGTTACACACCAGAGCTGCAGTAAGGGTTAAGCCTGACAGCTGGCAAGCTGACAGGCTCTCAGGCCTTGGGGAGCAGCGTGGGAAGGTTGCTGGGTAGATCTAATCTCCGCTGTGCCCCTGAAGAAAGAACAGCCAATGTCACAGACAGCCTTAAAAGTTACAGAGTGGAAGGCCATCCTGTTAACAGTTTCTACTTGCTATACTTTGTTTTCTCTCGCTTTGGAAAAATTGCTTCCAAGGAGTTTGTTCCCTGAGAGGAGGGGCTACTCCCTCAAGGTCCCAAAACCCATTACCTTAGGAAAGTTACTTTTGCTATTAAAGCTGTATGCAAATAATAAATGAAGCCACTCTCTGCCAGCAGCATTGAGCAGCCTTCCCATTCCCAGCTTTTTGTCTCTATCTCTTTATTTCTCATCTCCCACCCAATCCTCCCAGGTGCGTTCGGTCGAGCCAGCTGGTCTCGTTCACTAACAAATATTCCCTTCTTTGGGGAGCAATGAGAAGATGGAGTAAAGACATGTCCCTAAGGCAGAAGCCCCAAAATATTTGCCAACAAGTTCTGAGACACCATAGCTAGAATAGATTTGCCTGATTCTCCTGATCAATCACCTTATATCACTCTTTGTCTTTTCTTATACAATAAGCTGATTTAGATAGAATTGGCCATATGCATAAAAGTTTAAGAGGATTACAAAAAAGAATAGGTATGGAAGACAGATACCAAGGGTGAAACAGGCACTTAAACATCTTATCACTGAAGAAGAATACAAATTGGACCTTGACAGGGTCTGGGCTGAGTCATTTGTGTGCAGGCTGGTGTACGGACCCTGACCTTATATGAGGTTTGGGGTGTCCAGATGAGTGCAGGCTGATGAACGGACCCTGGCCCCAGAAATAACAAACCTTGACTCAGGAGCCTGCTGCATAGGCCCTGGGCTTCAGTGAGGAAAGCTTTTTACATAAGCATGATTCATAGCCATGGGAGGGAGCATGTACACTTTCATTGTGCTCTCCTCCCCCAAAACCTCTATATAATGGTTGCTATTACTAAATAAAGCTGAGAGTGAGCGGGCTAGCTAGCTGGTTCCTCCTTATGTCAGCTTTGCATGCTTTCTTTTTCCTGGGCATCTCACCGCCAAAAGCTCCCCAGCAGCCCCCTCGGTGAGGACTTGACGTATTTGGCAGGATAGCGAGATGAGTGCACATTCCGACACTTGGCGTAGTCCACAGGACCATGGCAAGGTGAGAATGCCCTTTCCACCCCATAGAGGAACCGCCCTAGGTAGATGGGATGTGGTACCAGACATCCCCCTGGTATCTGGTCATGGCGTACCTGCTGGTGTGGACTCCACTGGAAGATGTCCAGGAAGCACTAGAGGCGTTGGAGCCAAATGTCCCGTGGGCACCAGGAGGCAGCTGGCAGGGTAGCTGTCTTGCAACATGCTAGTCAACACATTCAGGAGTACGCAAACCAGGTACAGCACTTACAGCGCCTGGAGGAGGACTTGGAGCAACGCCTGGCAGTGGCTGAACACATGCTCCAAGGATCCCCTGAGTCGGAAGTGCCCTTCCCGGCTAGCAGCCCAACGGAGCTGATGCGGCACACCCTATCAGTGGTACGATAGAGGCTAGAAGTCAAGGAGCCGCGAACGTGCCCTGGACCAACCCCCAAGCCAGTAATCAGACCCTGATTAACTGGCTCATGGCTGCTGCCCGCACAGTATGGGACAATGCAGGAGACTTGCCGGAACATGTAAGTAAGTGGACCACTTACTTGGACTTGGTGCAAGTCATACGGGAATTGGGAAAGCAGTTCCAGCAAAGCCCCAAGGAGAAGTCAGGAAAGGTGCAGCCAGTGACTCTCCAAGGATAAACGCGACCACCCAAGGCTAGGTCCTTCTGGTTTGACTAGGGGATATGCCAAGATACCTGGTCGGAGAAGATGACTGGGGACTGGAGGCCCCATGTGAAACTGTCCATATGGTGGTCCCTGTGTTAACTGTTGTCTATGAGCTTTTTGCTCCCTCACGTGAGAGACTAAATGTAGGGTGATGGTTAGCTGAGAGTTAAGAAAATCCTTGGTTTGGGGTTGAGAGAACTCCCCCCTTGTCTCATTCCCGGCAGGGGAGATATGAAATAATAGTACTTTCTGTCTGTGCTGCCCGCAGCAGCAAAGCAAAGAAGTAGTCTTGTTGCTAAGCTTCAGAAGGCCTTGAGCTAAAGGCCCCAGGCAAAAATCAACAGGTGTTGCACGTCTGGACTGAACTGGTCCTGGTTGACACCAGCACTGACTGCAGCCTCATTCATGCAGCCTCATTTATGGGAACCCAGTGCAGTTCCCTGGACCAGTAACCTACATTGATTGACACTGCCAGCCAAAAACAGTTTGCCTTCACCTGGGAGGCAGGCAATGGACCTCCCAGGTGTTGCCACAAGGGTACCTGCACAGCCCAACCCTGTACCATAGGCTGGTAGTGCAGGATTTAGCTACATGGACCAAGCCCCTGACTGTACACTTGTTTCATTATATAGATGATATAATGTTAACCTCTGATTCTCTTGCAGATTTGGAAATTGCCCCCCACGGTCTCCAAGATGCCCTAACGGGTTGGGGTGGGCCGTCAACGAGGACAAAGTCCAGGGCCCTGGTTATTATGTCAAGTTCTTGGGAGTTATCTGGTCGGATAAGACCAAAGTTATGCCAGAAGGCAGACGGGTTGCTGACCCCACCCTTCCGTACCTGCTGACAGTTCAGGTACAAGAGAAAGACTTTGGTTAGGGTTTATGGCGGACCCATGGGACCTGGAAGGTGCTCTTGGGTTTCTGGTCTCAGCCCTGGAAAGGAGCTGAGCAATGATACTCACTAATTGGGAACTATTTGCAGCCATTTACGCAGCCCTAATGGCCTGTGAGGTCATCACAGGTCCTGCACCTGTAACAGTGCAGTCCACATACCCTGTTGAGGGTTAGCTACGTGGCCCAAACTCCCACACTGGCCAAGTGGGGAACATATGTAGAGCAACAGGTCATGTTTAACTCCAGTCCGCTGTCCCAACAGCTCCACGAGCTGTTGGGCCCGGTAGCCTTCCGAGCAGACAAGGAAGAAGCACATCCTGAGTACCCTGTAGAGGCGACCAGCCCATACAGGGAGGGAAAGCCACCTGTCCCTGGCGGGGCATGGTACATGGATGGTTCCTGTTGGGGCCAGCCCCCCTCATGGACTGTGATGGGGTTAAAGCCAGAGTTGGAAGAGTTCTGGTATGAAACTGGCCCAGGCCACAGTAGAAAATAGACTGAATTTAGGGCTGTTAGATTAGTGCTCATGCACAAAGCAGGTAATGTCCATATCTATACTGAAAGGTAGCTTTACCCCTTAGCCATTTGATTGCCAGGGAGTGGAGTAATAGACGGAGAGCTACAGGTGAAACTCCCTTAGCTCTTGATGGTGATGGGCAGGCATTATCTTGGCAGATATTGCCATCAGCCTCATGGTCGTCTGTTACTCTATGTATTGCTGTTGTAGCCTTTGTGCACAGGGACACGCTCTTTGGGTCAAGTCCCGAACCGCCATGCTGTAAGGGAGGGACTGACAGGGCTCGGGCTGAGTCAGTGGTGTGTAGGCTGATGTATGGACCCTGACCCCAGATGAGGTTCAGGCCCACACAAACGGGGGCCATCCAGATAGGTACAGGCTGACACATGGACCCTGGCCCCAGACATAACAAACCTTGACTCCGGAGCCTGCTGCATAGGCCCTGGGCTCCGGTGATGTAAGCTTTTTATGTAAGCATGATTCATAGCCACGGTGGGGGTGGGGGGGGAAGCATGCACACTTCCATGTGCTCTCCTCCCCCAAAACCTCTATATAATGATTGCTATTGCTAAATAAAGCTGAGAGTGAGCGGGCTAGCTACCTGGTTCCTCCTCATGTCGGCTCCATGTGTTTTCTTTTCCCTGGTCATCTCACTCCCAAAAGCCGCCCCTCCCACCCCCCCACCCCATCCCCGCAACGACAGACCTGAAAATATCTGATACAGTAGAATCTGAATACCGAAGACTGCATTATATTTTAGAAATACATTTGGTATAAAATAATTAACATTTAAGTTATGTATTTGTAAAATCATCAGACTTCAAGGATTAAAAAAAAAAAAGAATCCCAATAAAACAACAAAAGTTACCTGCTGAGTATCAAACTTAAGTGTCTGTTGGATCTTTGAACAGCAATTTCAGTACCAGAAAGTTGTAAAGCAACATTAAGCATATACCTGGGAAGGGAAATATGATTTAAGAATTTTATATTTAGTCAAGTTGTTGTTCACAAATTAAGGCAAAAGCATACATTTTCAAACATGCAAGAACTCATGGCACAATGATACCATCAAGATGATGAAATCTGGCCAACTGATAGAGGGCTAGAGAAAACAAGAAAAAATATTTGGAAGTGATTATTGAATCCACTTAGGTACAGAAATAAAGCTAAGTAATTATGGAAATTTTGGTTATAGGATAAAATAAAGTAAAAAGAAAAATACTTTTAACCATGAAAGCATGGCCAGAAATCATGAGAAAATCAGAGTTAGACAGACCTGTGAGTTCTGGAACTCACAGGGCACTTGAATCCAGTGTAAGCATTATTTTGCAATAAGAGCTAAAAGGATTTTTAGGTTGGGAGCTGTGGAGAAAAAGACTGATCAGGAAGGACTCCAAATGTTTGGCATGAGCAATTTTGAATGAAGTGTCTATACTGAAATGAGGATGCTTAGGAGAGAAGCCAGCATAGGTTGGAGGCCATATAAAAAGTTTGGCATATGTTATGTACTAAATGTTTGTGCCTCCCTCAAATCTGTATTTTAAAACCCTACCCCCAATGCAATGGTATTTGGAGATGGGGTCTTTGGGAGGTAATTAGGTTTAGATAGGGTCATGAAGGTGGGAACTTCATGATGGGATTAGTGCCCATATAAGAAGAGATACTAGAGTTCCTTTCCTCATGTACATTCTCCCTCCCTCCTTTCCTCCCTCTCTGTCTCTCTCTGTCATGTGGGGACACAGCAAGAAGTTGGCAAGCCAAGAAGAGAGCTCTTACCAGGAATCAAATCAGTCAGCACTTTGATCTTGGACTTCCCAATCTCCAATACTGTGAGAAGATAAATTTCTGTTATTTAAACCACTCTGCTTATGGTATTTTGTTATGGCGGCCCTAGCAGATTGACAGTATGTGTTAATTTTGAGATGTCTTCTGTACATCAAGTAAGGAGTTGGATATACGATTTTAGAGTTCAGGGGTGAATTGGGTCCAGAAATATGAATTTGGAAGGCATCATCATTCAGAGATATTTAAAGCCACTGTGTTCTTGGTGTAACTCCTCTTTATAGAGAAATTAACAGGATTGGCAAGTTGTGATTGGAGTCTAATTTATTTAGAAAATTCACACCAAGTTCTGTCTGCTCTTTTTTCAGCTTACTTGGTTTTATGCGCAATAACTAATTTCTAGATATAACTGTTCCACAAAATACTCCTACTGCTTCTCTTTCTTTAATTCAGTAAGTCAAATCTCAAGAGGCAAAATCCCATAATCACTGTATCCAGTCCTGGTTATTAGGCCACAGGACTAGCTAAGTCCAAATATTGCCTTGGCCTAGTTGTTATATGACAAAATGTTACTGCAAAGCTAAATATATACTCAGGGTACCAAACAATACAGTCTGCACAGGACCGATTAGATTTAAACCTAATTTCCTGGCATAATCATTAATGGAACTCCCCTCAGTCTCTAAAGTGTGTTGGTAGTTTGAGCAGTAAATTTTATGGTCATCTTAACAAGAGTAAATATTTCTTCTTCATTAGATAAGTGCCAGTTGTAGATACCAAACTATGTTGGCCTATGATTGTGTTTCATATAGTTGAGTAATATCAAGCCATTTTTCAAGGGAAAATGTTCTTAAGGACTCCTGATTTTGATTAAAATTAAGTATATATTGATAAATAAGACAGCAAATATAAAACTCGATATAAAAGTCTTATTATACTATGTAACAAAGCAAGGTTTTTAAATTAAATGCCAACAAAATCTCTATTAAAAAAATAAAATTCAAGCCACTAATAACAATTTAATGTGAAAGATGATGTCGTTTCACAGAAACTAAATCTCTCAGAATATGACTATAGTACTTACGCAAGTTTTTTGTGTTCTCATTTTTTTCTTCTTAAATTAACTATGGCATTATTACTCATAGAGCACATCAAAACATCATTTGGTATGAAAACATGACTTCATTATTAAGTCTGCCTTTGTTCTTTTCTCACTATTGATAAGTGAAGTTGTGTTAAGCAGTTCCTTTTTTATCATAAGGCAAACAATGGTACTAAAACCATTTAGTGGGACTTGATCCTATGGTGGTTCTCCAGATGGCTAGAATACAACTGTACATTTTTTTTACAATTTTATCCAGATGAAACATAAAATTTGAAAAGTACTGCAGATCTTCAAGTAGAAATTTGTGGAATCTCAGGAATCTATACATTTCTATATGTAAAATGTTGCTGAAGGATTTAAATCTGAGAATTTACACAGTAAGTACAAATGATCAATAAATATAAATATGCTTTGTTACTAGGAACCAAAAATGACAATCAGAGAGTTTGCAATTATAAATATTATAAGGCGTTCAGGGAAAAGGGTACTTACCCCTATACATTGCTCTTGGGCACAATTTTTCTTGAAAACAAATTGATAATGTGCATTAAAAACATAAAACTGTATAGAGTCTTTGACTAAACTGCTGCCACTTTGAGAAATGTATTTTAAGAATGTACTTAAGAAAATTTATGTGGCCACATTATTTAGCTGATACATGGTGTATATTTAATAAATATTTTATACACACACAGGCGTGCATACACACTATGTGTACACTTGTGTCAGTCAGTGTGCTAGGTGCTGAGTACTCAATGATGACAAGTCCCTGCCCTCAAACAATTATAGTTTATTGCTGGAGAGATATTAAAAATCATACAAACAGGTGGCAGGTGCTATGTAAAGGAGATATGAGTGCTGTTAACAGATGTATTTAACACAAAAAGATGAAAGATAGCTTCTCTCAGGAAGGGCCCTTTAAAGTGAAAGATGAGTGATTGACATGTGTTAACCATAAAAGTGGAGAAAGCAGGTTTCAAGCAGAGAAATAACATGTGCAAAGGTCCTGAGGTAGGAAGACACATGGTGAATACAAAGTATTAGAGGAGACCATTGTTGTTGCAATGGCAAGAGAAAGGGGAATGCTGGTGTGCAGTAAGGCAAAAGGGGATAAGAAAAGGGGAATGAACCAGAGTTCGTTCCCTCTCTCTCTCTTTCTCTCTCTCTCTCTCTCTCTCTCTCTCTCTCTCTCTCTCTCTCTCTCTCTCTCT
>NW_017731777.1:749404-768463 GCF_001890085.2 Hipposideros armiger
GTGTGTGTGTGTGTGTGTGTGTGTGTGTGTGTGGTGGGGGGAATAGATTGTTGAATATTTGTGACATGAATGAAATTAGCTATCATTGTGGATTTTACACAATCATATAATCACATTTTTAATCGGAATGAAAAATGAAAAGGAGTCCACATGTGCAACAACAGGGGTTTATTTAAATGAACTTCAGTACTTTCATACAATGAAATATTTTGAAGTTGTTCAAAATGATAATACTGTAGAAGTATTTTTATTGGCATGAAAAGTTGTCTTCAATATACTAAGTGAAGTAATCATGTGACAATAAAATATATTTTTCTTGCCTCAAACTGGCATGGTTCTCATGATAAAATATAACCAATTGCATTAAGTATACGCAGATCTAGAGGGGAGGAAAGAATAAGCTTGGCAGTTATCCAACGAACTTGTGGCTTTTCTTCTTTTAAAGGGAAATAAAACAAATTAATAGCCTTTGCATCCCTGATGTACTATCTGATCCACTTAGAAAGTTTTATTTTCTTTGCCTCTTAGAAAAATAAGAGCAAAGAATATTAGAGTTCATTAGTACAACTAATCATTTGACTGAATAAATAAATGTGCAATTTTATTCTGAGATAGTTACTTTCCTCCATAAAAGTGTCCTATTTTGGTTCCCTCAGAAGAAAGGGAAAAAGGAGAATATCCAATAATATGACTTTAGAATATATAAATAACAGAAAAATTTCAAAGCAGAATGAAGGAGGCTTTGCTTTGGAACTAGCCAACCTTGTTGAGATTGCAAATCGCACAGGAACAGAGAATCGTTTCTCTTAGGCATTTTTTTCCCTATTAGGAAGAAAATACACGAGCCTTTCTCATGGGTTTCAACGTATCTAATCATATACATGGTAGCAATGTAGAAGAGAGTATATGAAAAATTCATAAAGAATTTATGTACATAGTATGCTCAGCTCAGCTTTTTATTATATACACAAATCTGAAAGAAAAAAGTGAGAATTATTTTGATGTAATAAATTATATTGTAATTCATAGTGCATAAATGCAACTAACATAAATCAGTGTGTAAATTACTCTGGGATGTCATTTTGTTTAAATGTTTCTAATGCAGGAACATTTTTCAAAATATTTTTTCCAAAGAGGGTTGTTTTCTATTATATCTTTTTTTCTGTGTCTTCATGCTTCATAATATATTTCAGAAGTCAAACTATGATATTACTGATAAAACAGATTCTCTTTAAGTAAAGATAAACTTTGATATAAACCAAGCTTTCAACTTAGGATTTGATTTAGATAATAACATCAAAAGTAAGGCAGTGCTCTGTAATACAGATTGGTGAAAGCTCAAGCTTCGGAGCAGAACAGATCTGAATTTGAATCTCAACTTCACCAACTTAGAAGCACTGTGATCTGGGAGAATTCACTTAATTTCTCCAAATGTATTTCAGATCATGTCATTGCCCTATTTAAAACCCTTCAAAGGCTCCTTATTCCACTTAGAATAAAATCCAAAATCATTTAAATTTCATGGGTTTCATGCAATCTGGTCCCTGATCATCTCTGTGAACAACCCCTTCTAATTCCTAACCCATGGAAGTATCGCTCAGGGTACCTTCACATGTTCTTCCAATTTCCCTCTTTTCCAATGGCCATTCAAGCCATTTATATATAATCATGCACTGAGTCTTAAATATTTATTTGGTTTCCTGGTAACCTACGAGTACAGCATCCAGTACATATAGACCCTAAAAATGCACTTAAACATAATGAATTCTAGGCTGAGATATTCCCAATAACATATTGAGAACAAGAAAGAATGTGTATTCAATGCTCCTTATCTTGTACTCTCAGTAGTCCCATTCCTCAGGCTGTTCAGTCTTGAGTTAATGATAAATTTAGGAATTGATTTGAAAGAATGAAAAAGTCAGTGGGGCCTCTCTGTATGCATCAGATTAAATCAATTATTTAGCAGAAAAAGTAGTTATAAATACACAGAAAATAACTTTTTTTCAAACATTAAAAGTTGTTGCTTTTTTTTGCATTTTATATTATGCACTATTATTGTCAAGAAGCTCATTAATCCATCAGTGTTTGAAATATATAATCCCATATTTATCACAGTATTATTGCAATAACTAAGATATGGAAACAATCCAAATGTGTATCAGTGGATGAGTGGATAAAATTAGATGTGGGACATACACACAATGAAATATTATTCAGCCATGAGAAAGGAGCTATCCTTCCATTTGTGAAAATGTGAATGGACCCTGAGTACATTACACTAAGTGATATAGGTCAGACAGAGAAGGACGAGTACTATATGATATCATTTATATGTAGACTCTAAAAAAGTTAAACAATTAAAAAACAGAAAATAAAGTGATGGTCAACAGGGGATGGTTGGAGAGTATAAGCGTGACGGTGTTTAAGAGCACAAAATTGTAATGAATAGAAAATAAGCCACAGATATTTAATGCACAGTATAATGAATATAGACAATAGTATTATACTATAATTATGTAATGTGATAAATATTGCAGCATTGGCAATTATATTGCAATATGAATGTTTCAAAGTAACATATTGTACATCTTAAACTTATACGTTACATGTCAAATTTATTCAATTAAGAAAAAAATTGCTATAAAATTGATTTGCTCTAAAAAAATGAGAGAATAAAAAAATATGACTTTATCCTAAAATGTGCTATTATAGGTAGAGCCCTTTCAGGGTGTGTGTGTGTGTGTGTGTGTGTGTGTGTGTGTGTGTGTGTGTGGTGTGTTTAGTGTGTTTAGAGAAAGCCTAGGCCCCAAAAGTGGCTCACATTTAGACTTTTGATATTAGCAAGATATTAAAAATATATAAACAAGCAGAATCCAAGACATAGACTAAAAATTTTGAGGAGATATGCACAACCTTTAATGTTTATATTAAATAGATCACAATATTTTGAACCCTATATCAGCATTTCTTTATTTTTTACTCTTCTGGGAGCCTTAGAATACAGAAGGGACCTAACTTATCAAACTTTGAAAGACCTTAATTGTGTGCATATTTATTTTATCTTAAATATGTAATGTCTGAATTTCTACACTTTGATTCAGAAATTATATCTCTTGAGGAGTTCAGAAACCCACCAGAGAAATTATCTCTGTGTTTGTTTTCTTAAGTTTTTCCCCCTTAAAGGGCTTAGAAAACAGAAGAGACCAACTAAAGAAGCAGAAAAGGAGTTGGAGGGAGTGGTGAAGAACTGACATCACAGATGACAACAGCCCCATCACTCAGTGCTCTTGACTCCTTTCTTGGAGGAGTTAGAGTTTGTGCTCACGTACACAGTTTGTTAGCGTCTGAGTGGCCATCACATTCTTTACATAGAAAAAGCAGTAACCAGCTCTTATCTAAGACTCCCCTGACCTTTCCATCTGTAGTGAGCAAGCTTTCATGGTATAGATCAAGTGGCCAGAGACCAAAGAGTGGCAGGAGGTTTAGTCTGAGTGACTCAGGCAGCCACAGCACTCAGATCAGAGCTAGCACTTTCTTAGGTGGACCTAAATTATCTGTCCAGGTTGCAACTTTTGTCTGAGACTAATGTTTACTGGAGAGAGCACTGATTAGTCTCTTGCAAAGTGGACATAGCCACATAGGAGTTATATGTCAATTATTCATTGAATGCATGAATAAGTGAGCAAAAATAGAGCCCACCATATGCTGCCTTAAGGGATGTGTGGACAAAAGTCAAGATGCCATTCTAGGAAGTTTCCTATGGCATCCATTGGACAGAAGTTATGATGTGATGGGTTTCAGATTTTCATAAGGCCTAACCTGGAGACTGGGGGAAAAGGATCTGCAACCATTTAAGCTATCAGACAGTATTATAGGCTGTCTTGGTATGTATTAATAGTAATTAAAGATATTCTCAAAGTATAAACATGAGACTTATTTTCAAATAAACATTTACTTCATTAAAAAAATAATAAATAGAAGAGAGTTAAGGTTTGAAGAAAAGGATGCTGTAGAAAAACAGGGTTTATAATAGGAATGTAAAGACCTGACACTTACCCTAGCTTCTTTATTTATCTCACCCTGAATTATCAGAAAACCATTTCTATGTCTACAATATCTTATCTGTAAAATTAATAAAATAAGGCACCTAATAACCCCTGACTTTCGCAGCTTTTCCCATCTACCTAGCAGGGTTATTTTAAAGAAAGAATGACAAATTCTAAGTCAATATCTTCTGAAAATGGAGCAGTGATAAAGATTTTTAAAGGAAAGGGGAAAAAAATAAAGACAGAATTGGCTCAAATAAAGGTAAACATTTTTTCAGACCAGAAATGGGTCATAAATGCAATATAACAATCAGCACTCAGAGCCCAGAAGCAGGAAGTTGTGGTCCAGAATTGGGCCCCACAGGGCAAAAGAAACAGTGCCCACCTGAAGCCGGGGGTTGCAATCAGACTACTGCTTGTGGCCAGTTTGCAGTTCTCCTGGGTTTAAAAGAAGCTGAATTTTTTTCCTACCAATTACTATATATTTGTTATCTGCCATTTTGGTTTTAGGGGAGCTGCAGGCCTAAGGATACAGAGGGACTAAGCACAGCCTCCAACCTGAAGCCAAGGCAGGCTGCCTGCTGAATCAGTCTCGATTTACACTCCCTTAATGTCACTGTGAGCTCTGAACTGCCTTTATAAACCATTGTCCTGGAGCCAGACGAGTGGCTCAGTTGGTTAAGAGCAAGAGCTCTGAGAAACAGGGTCACCGGTTCAATTCCCACATGGGCCGGTGAGCTATGCCTGAGCTGAGCTGCCGTTGAGCTGCCAACAGGTGGCAGGATGGCTCAGCTGGTGAGAGCACGTGCTCCTAACAACAAGGCTGTTGGTTAGACCCCCACATGGGATGGTGGACTAAACCTACCCGCAACTAAGATTTAACACAGCACCTTGAGCTGCGCCATAGAGCGGCCGGATGGCAACTGGACTTGGAGCTGAGCTAGCCGCGCCCTCCACAACTAAGATTGAAGGACAACAACTTGGCTGTTCCTCTTCCCCAATTCCCCAACACTGTTCCCCTTCCCCAATTCCCCAATAAAATCTTTAAAAAAGAAAAAAAAAGAAAAAGAAACTCATTGTGCTAGCCTAAGGGTCCAGTGAGCAGAGTACAGGCAAGTGCAAAACCTTCAAGGGAAGCGAGGGGTAGGCAAGAGGGGAACTGATAGGGGGCAAGAAATGTAAGAATTCATTCAAATGCAAATTCCAAAACACATGAAAAAAACTAAAGCTAAAAATGACCAAACAAAATAAAGAATTGGAGAGGGAATTCATTCTAGTTAAGTTTCGATTTGTAAAACAATACAACAAAAGCTTTAGAATAAATATACTATGGATTTCCAAAGAAATGAAATTGTTTCTTTTAAAAAGAATGGCAATTTGTGAAACAAAACAATCAAAAGGAATAATAAAAGGAAAATAAGAAAAAAATAAGTTTAAATTCTTGAAAAAAAAGTATAAATGGTGTCAAATACATGGTGATAGAAGAACTGACTCTGTCTGGGTGAACACACAATGTGATATATAGATGAGGTATTATATAGAATTGTACAGTTGAAACTTATGTAACTTTACTAACCATTGTCATTCCAATAAATTTAATTTTTAAAAGTAAATTATTAAAATTAAAAATGAGGCAATAGATGGAATAAATTGAACAGTGGGTATGGTCAGAAAGGAAATTAGTAAAGTGAAATATGGTACCATAAAGAGTTAAATACATAAAGATGTAAAGCACAGTTAAGAAATATCATGGATTAATTTGAAATGCTCAAATCAATATTATATAGATGGAAAAAATAATAAGAGTTCTAGAGGTCTACTAAGAGTTCCAGGAGAACAGATTGGAGGGAATGGCCAAAAAAATTAGTTAGAGTGATGTTTACTGGCAATTTCCCAGAATTAAAATTGTATTCCAAATAAAAGCAGAATAAAAAAATAAACCTTACCTTGATACATTAAAGTTATACTTTAGATAATCAACTATAAACTGATCATCTAAAAACTGCTGGGGGGGTGGTGGTGAGGGAAATATATATATAACAAAAGAATTACAATAAAACTAACAGAAGCAATATTTTGCCAGGATTATTTGGCATCAATTCATGCCAGAAGTTAGTAGAATTATATCTTCTATCATAGAGGGACTATATCTGTCAAGATAGAATTTTATTTCTAGCCACATTCTCCTTTAAGAATAAGGGGGGGGGGAATGCTTGCAAACATACAAAAAATAAATAAAGGCTATCACTCAAATAATTATTAAAGAATGGACTTCTGGTAAATAAAAGTAAATGCAGATGTAAGGTGTTAAATATATGAAATGGTAGTGTGTACTAACATTGACAAAATGTACCTGAAGCTTATTAAACATTAACTATTCAACCTAACATTAAACAGTTTTATTTGTTTGATTAAAAGGAGGCAAAACTACAACTCTGAACAACAATAATATGATGGTAGTTAGAGGTTGTTAAATGGCAATGTAAGGCATGCTAAAAGCCTTACTGTGTTTGGAAAGATAGAAAATATAAAATATAGATATGCAGGCATCTTAAAAATCTAAAAATAATCCCTAAGACAATATAAATAAAAATAAAAAATGCCTGGCACTTAGTAGGTATTCAAAGAATGTTTCCTGAGGGAATGAACACACAGATGAACAAATTAGTGAAAGAATTGATAAAACAACAACAACAAATCTATAGTTACCCAATCATTATAGACAAATAAATATATATATTATACAGGGTGTATGTATATTATATATGATATATTCATATATTTAATATATATGAATAATAAGAGAATAAAATAAAATGTCAGGAGTAACTTAAAATCTGTCAGTAATCTCATTAAAATAGATAAGACTATTCTATTACACAGATTATCAATCTGTAAAGAGAAAAGGAAAGTAGAATCCACTATGGTGTGCTGATAAGAAACATCCCTAAAGCAAAAGACTGAGTATAAAGTAATGGAAAAAGGCATACCTTGCAAATTATTAATGACAAAGTAGTATAGCAATATTAATATCAATCAGGTAGAATTTAAATAAAAGAGCATCAATAAAATAAAAATTACACATTGATAAAAGAAAAAAACAATCATGAACTTATACATGTTTAATAATGTAGTTTCAAAATATATAAAGCAATAATTGACAGAAGTACAAAGAAAATGGAGTAATCTATACTCATAGTGGATTATTTTAACACATTTAGCAGAAACTGATAGATGAAGCAAATTAGTAATGATATGGGTTGTCAACATGGGAAATCATAAAAATCCCCTAACAGGGCTTCCTACTTCCACTCTTAACTTCTTTGTGACAATGTTATATTACTTAACTTACTGGTTCTATATGATATGTTATGCTATCCAAGAGGAAAAGTGTTCTCATTGCTCTATTTTTTTTCTTTCAAAATATTCTTAGCAATTACATTTTCCCTTTCAAATCTAAAATTTGCCTTTCAGATTCCAAAAATGAAATATCTTGTTATAAACTTTGAGAAATGCATTACATTTTTAGATTAATTTGTGGAAAATTGATATTTCCCACAACATTGAATCTCTCTATCCAGGAAGAGTATACTTCTGCTTTTATTTGGGTTCACTTTAATGTTCTCAGCAAAGTTGTATAATTGTCTTCATATCATTATTGTGTTGTCCAGAAGCAGAATATTAGATGTTACAATGGTTTGTAATTAAAAGTATGATATGGCAGTTGACTTTACTGTGTCCCTTGGACTAATAATGCTATAAAAGAGGTTTATCCAGTTTTCGTAGTTTCACTATAAAATTATCCTTATGACTGCCAGTCTTTCCATTTATTACCATTCAATTGTTAAAATATACTTATTTGGGACGTATTACACAGTCTGACTGAAACCTGTGATATAAAGAAAAAAATATATGGTCTCTACCCTCAAGAGGCTTACAAATCTTAGAATAAGGAAACTAGAAATTAATAGATCCAAAAGGTAAGTAAGAAAATATAAAATATATATATACCCAAAGAAGGAAAAGAGAAAAAATGAAAAGGAAACTGCTGACTGCATACTATGGATCCAAAAGTGACTTCTAGATTCCTTTCGCAATCTACATTAATTTAGTATAATATATAATTCATTAAGGGCTGCTACAAAATAAATTTAAGTATATAGACAAAATAATTCTATTAGAGAGTTCATACTTAAAAATACTGTGATAAACTGAGAAAGAACAACCTCTGAACCTTATTTTTAAACTAAAGGACATTTACCTCTAAATGTTTTTATTCAAGTATTTGAATGATTTATTTTTAGTTTAATATAGTTGATTATAGATTGGAAGTTGGCTTCACCTTTAAAATGTAAATATCTAACAAGCATCTGATTTACTGGAATGATTATAATCCACCCCCAAATGAAACTATTTGTTGACATTTTTAAATGGCTTGTTGCTAAAATGCTGCCAAGGACTTTTAAAAATCAAATTGTGCAAAGATCAGCTTGAAGTAAGCGAACAAAAATAATTTACATTACTCAAAAAGACATTTTTCATTTAATACCTAGGGTAAACTAATTGAAAATCTAAATTTATACTGCTTTCCTACAGAGTACATAAAGGGATTATAACATGAAAAAAAAAATCTCTTAAGTCTAAATGCTCCATACCTTTCTTACTTACACTTCCACTGTCATCTCTTCCTATCAGGTGATATTTAGCTCTGTGTAATGGATTAGGGTCCATTGATCTCAGTTGGAAAATATGAGTCACTTTTGCTGATCACTGTGTGCTACTGCCAAAGTCGTTTTCCTTGCTAGCGAAGTATGATTTTATTGAAGTCCGTCCCAAATAATCATCTGTATAAACAATGATATGTGATTTTAAACTTGAAGCACATTTTCTAACCAGCTGAACTAACTATTTTATTTAACTTTTATTTAAGAGCAATGTTACATGCTGTGACCTTTTTTAATGAAAAAAAATTTGCTTTCAAATGAATTCTAATGATGGTTTATTTGATCAGATGCTGACTGTTCATCAGAGGGACAGCAATTTTTGGCCAAGATTCAACACCATGTTCAAAAATCTATGTTAATGGGATCCTTTTGACTTGTTTTCGGTGAGGTTAAATCAGAATAATAATTCATTTATTCATTTAACAAACTTTGATTGAACATGTATCAACCAAACAGATTCCTTCATGGGTTTTTTGGATTGAAAATGGAAAAAAAAATTGTGGTTCTTGCCTTATATAGAATAGTTCAGAAATTATCTATGCAAAAACAAGTACATTGTAGTGAGCTAAACACCAATAGAGTTGAGTACAAAGTAAATTTTTGAAAGATTAAAATTTGGGGAGTATATAGAGAGAAATAAGAAGCCATTGGTGAAATGTTGTTTAAGCTGATTTTTGAAGGGGTGGGTCAGGCACTGAGTTTATCAACTGGAGGTGTTAGAATCAGATGAACTGAGTTTACCGTCTGGTTTCTGTACATAACAGCTGTGTGACTTGGATGTTATTTCATTCACCAATAAAACCAGATTAATAATGTCTGCCTCATCAGATTCTCTGAGGAACAAATTAACAAATGAAGGGAAATGACTGGTGTAGTGTCTAACACAGTAAATGTTCAACAAATAGTAGCTAAAATTATTATTGCTCCCAAGAGCCAAGAAAGGGAACAGAATGTATAAGGTGTAAAATATGTTTGCAGCAGCTTAGGCTACAGATGAATGAGTAGTGGGAAGTTAGATTGGGCCAGAGTGTAAAAAGTCATATGTGTCATGATATGAAGCTGCTCAATTAACCAACCTTGGAACTGCCTTATTCCTCAATTCCTATAATGTCAGGTAATGTCCCTGTTGTTTAAGATAATTTTAGATAGTTTTATTATGTATAATGAAAGTATTCCAACAGACTTAGCACCACTGGCAACATGTGACACTTTACATCTGTAGCAAGGGTGACCAAAGGCATAAAAAAACAGTGATTCCTGAATGACTAGGGATGTAGGGGTAGTAGAATCTCCACAGCAGGGATAAGCAAGGGCCAGATCATGTACTATTTGTGACTTATTTTCTGCATTTTACAAATTGTTTGCAATTTGAAAAAATGTCTATTATAATCAGAACACACACACACACACTTATACATGCATGCTAATTCCTTAAAACTAAAGTTAGCCTATTAACTTTCCTTCTTGGTCTAATTTCCTTTCATTCCAATTTTTTCACTGAGACTTTTCTTTATTCAAGATGTCTGCATAAGCCCAAAATCTCTTAAATGAGCAATAAATTGACATGTCAGAGATTTTATTGTATACTATTGTTGTAATCTGAAAAACTGATAAAAATTGCAAACTCAGAGAAAATGGTCTTATGTTGCTATTTGGGGACTGGGCACTCAAATTTCCTCTCATTAGCATGGTTTGTTTTCTAAAGTTTCCTGTCTCTAAGGCTTACATTTTAACTAAATGTGATTGATAGTGGTGTAAAATAAAACATGTTTACTTTAAAAAAAAGGACATTGGGTTTTCATGAACAGTACACACAGTTCCTCTTAGAGGAAAATTTCATTATTTAAAATTCTCTGTATGTTTTTTTCCAGTCAGGATGGTGGGGTAGGTAAATGCTGTGCTCACCTCCTCTCACAACCGCATCAAAATTACAACAAAATTACAGAACAACCATCACTGAGAATCTAAAGACATACAAAAGAAGCAACCTTGAGGCTAGAAAAAGGGGCAGAGACACAGAACAGGGTGATCCCACATGCATGCATGGAAATTAAAAACTGGGAGAAATACCTCAACTGTGGAGATCTCACCAGAGGAGCAAGAGGTCCCAGCCCCATACCACGCTACCTAGTTCGAGGTCCCAGGGCCAGGAAGAGAGGCCCCCATAATGCAAGCTGTGAAAACTAGTGGAGATTATAGCTGAGTGAGATGTAGGGCAGCTGGAGTTCCAGGTGTTCCTCTTAAAGGGCCCACACACTGACTTACTGACAGACATACTCCTCTCTGAGCTCCAGTGCTGAGGCAGCAGCCTGAAGGGCACCAGGGACATACAGGTAAAAACTAAATTGTCTGACTTGAGGGTGAGGGCTTGGAGGGGCAGCTTTCTCCCAAACAGAAGTGTGGCAGAATCCAGTTTCTTTATAGACCATCCGCCCCTCACTCTGGTATTCAGACATGGGCAGCCTCTATGTCTGAGTCTCCATTAACCTGGCTAACATAACAATGTTCTCCCTGACTTAGTGATTCCCTGAGACCCTACCCTGCCCAATTTTTGGTCCCACCCAAGCCATTTCCAGTGGCTTTTCCACACAAACTGCCTGTCTTGGCTCATGCTGTGGACTCTCCTAAATTCTCTCAAAGTTTCACAAAATCCAAACAAAGAACATGGATCTTTGGCATGTCCCGTACTTCTTGTTGAGCAACCCCAAGCTTGGCAGTATCAGCAGCCAGCCTAGGTTTGGGGCTTGGCCTCTTGAGGCAACTCCAAGTCCAGCCAGGGTGGCAGCCATCTGAGGATTGTTTTGTGGCTCATGCCAGGTAGCTTCAAGTAGGACACAGGCTGCAGCTGAATTTGGCCAGGGTCAGGGTCCCTCCCAGGAGTCCCCAGGGCTGGTACACCTGGTGGTCAGCTTTGGATAAAGACAGAGCATCACCTGGCCACCTCCAAGGATGTCACACCCAAAGGGCAGACGGGGCAGGTACCAGAGCCCTACTAAAACATATTCTACTTTATAGGGTCAGCCTTTGCACAACAGCTTCTCCACTGTAGTCAAGGCCGATCCCTACAACCAATCAGCTAGAGGATCAATCCCTCCCACTGACATGCAAATATCAACCAAGGCTCAACTACAACAGGAGGGCACACACAACCCATGAAAGGAATACAACTGGAACACCTGGCTCAGGTGACCAGGGAGACTGCACCACTGGGCCCCCTAGGATACCTACTATATATGATCACTCTACTAAGACCCAGAGACATAACAGCCTTACCTAATATATAGAAACAAGCACAGGGAGGCAGCCAAAATAGGGAGACAAAGAAACATGTCCCCAATGAAAGAACAGAACAAAGCTCCAGAAAAAGATCGACATAAAATGGAGCCAAGCCATCTACTAGACACAGAGTTTAAAATGCTGATTAGAAGAATGCTCAGTGATCTCAGAGAGAACTTGAACAAAGAGACAGGAAGCATAAAAATGAAGATAGAAAACATTTTTTTAAAAAATCAGAAATAAAGAATATTATAACTGAAATGAAGAATGCATTAGAGGGAATCAACAATTGATTAGATGAAGCAGAGGATTGAATCAGTGATTTAGAAGATAAGGTAGCAATCAGAACAGGGAAAAAAATGAAATCCTCCAAAATGAGAATAGTTTAAGGGGCCTCTGGGACAACATCAAGTGTACCAACATTTGCATCATAGGAGTACCAGAAATTGAAAATATATTTCAAGAAACAATAACAGAAACTTCCTTAATCTGGCATAGGAAATAGACATACAAGCTCAAAAAACAGAGTGCCAAAGAAGATGAATCCAAAGAGGCCCATACCAAAACACATCATAATTAAAGTGCCAAAGGTTAAAGACAAAAAAAAGAATCTTAAAAGCAGTAAGAGAAAAGCAGTTAGTTACCTACAAGCAAGCTCCCATAAGACTGTCAGCTGATTTCTCAACAGAAACTTTGCAGGCCAGAAGGAATTGGTATGAAATATTCAAAGCGATGAGAATCAAGGACATATAACCAAGATTACTCTACCCAGCAAAACTATCATTTATAATTGAAGGACAGATAAACAGCTCCCCAGACATGAAAAGACTAAAGGAGTTCATTACCACCAAACCAATATTGCAAGAAATGTTAAAGGCACTTCTTCAAGAAGAAAAAAGAATGAAAAATATTAATAATAAAAAAGGCAATAACTACATATATATCAACAATTACATGTAAATAGATCAATGCTCCAATCAAAAGATAAGGTGACTGAATGGATAAGAAAACAAAACCCTTACATATATAGCCTATAAGAGACTCACTTTAGAATGAAAGACACACAGAGACTGAAAGTAAAAGATGGACAAAGATATTTCATGAAAATGGAATCAAACAAACAAACAAAAACTGCAGGAGGAATACTTATACCAGACAAAATAGACTTTAAAACAAAGGTTATAACAAGAGAAAAAGGATAGGACCCAGTAATCCCACTTCTGGGTATTTACCCAAAGAAACCCAGGACACTACTTTGAGGAGACATGTGCATCCGTATGTTCATTGCAACATTATTTACAATAGCCAAGGTATGTAAGCAACCTGAGTGCCCCTGAATGGATGAATGGATAAAGAAGAGGTGGTACATATTAACAATGGAATATTACTCACCCATAAAAAAAACACAATGAAATCTTACCAACTGCAACACCAACAAATGTTGTTGCATGATGAAGGGTATTGTCTTGAGTAGAGTAAGCCAGACACAGAAAGACAAATGTTATATGATTTCACTTATATGTAGAATCTAGAGTACAAAATAAATGAACAAACAGAGCAGAAACAAATTCATAGATATAGAGAACATTTTGATGGTTGCCATATTTGGGGGGTAGGGGACATTGGTGAAAAAGGGAAAGGGATTAAAAATACAAATTGGTAGTTACAAAGTAGTCATGGGGATGTAAATTATAGCATAAGGAATGCAGTAAATAATATGTAATAATTATGTATGGTGTCAAATTGGTACTAGCTTTATCAGGGTGATCACTTCACAAGTTATATAAATGTCTAATCACTATGTTGTACACCTGAAACTCATATATATTGTATGTCAACTATAATAAAAATTTAAAAATTATTAAAAACAATAAATAACATTCTCTAATACCTTTCTCCTAGAGACTTTAATATTATTCTTATTTTATGTTATTTTGTAAGATTTTATTGGGGAATTGGGGAAGGGGAACAGCCTAGTTGTTGTCCTTCAATCTTAGTTGTGGAGGGTGCAGCTAGCTCAGCTCCAAGTCCAGTCACCATCCAGCCGCCTGTGGGCAGCTCTCGGCCACTCAGCTCAAGGTGTGGCATTCAATCTTTGTTGCATGTGGGTGTAGCCCACCATCCCATGTGGGAGTCAAACCAACAGCCTTGTTGTTAGGAGCACATGCTCTCACCAGCTGAGCCACCCTGCCACCTGTTGGCAGCTTAGCAGCAGCTCACTGGCCCATGTGGGAATCAAACCAGTGACCCTGTTGCTCAGGGCTCTTGCTCTTAACCAACTGCGCCACTCTGCCAGCCCAATATTATTCTTATTTTAGAGAAAGTGTTTTTAAGATTAATGGACTTAAAATTCTTTATGAATTTTTAGTTTATTATTTTGATTTGGGTTTAATGGGTAATAAAAATTCAAAAAATTTATAAATAAGAGTTTGCTATATATATAGTGCAATAATAAAATATAATAATAGTTAATATTGTTGAATACTACAAGTACTACAGCAATTCAATTGAGTGAGAACTGTCACTTTTTTCCTAAAGATAAGAAAACAGATTTGCACAAGTTTTCACAAGTTACATAATGATTTATTGGTGCTTAAGGTTGTTATCTTTTCACATACTACCCACTTGACTCTCTCCCTCAAACTCAGGGCATTCCTCCAACTAAAACTCTTTACCTCTGGTGCTATAACTCAGGCCATGTTCTTTGTGGTACTATATTTCTTATTAAAAAAAACTTGTGTCTGCAGGTTTTGAGGACAAACATAAAATTATAAGCAAAGGTCATATCTAAATTTTAATATATAAGTATCTGGCCAGAGATTTGAGTATACTACAAAATTGCAGAGTCATAGATTCAGCAAATAGTGTATCCTTGGCAAGTTGTAAACATACTATTTGACTTATTTTATGGTCTATATATTTGCTTAGAGGAGAGCCTAGTAAAAAAAGTAAATAAAAATATGAATCATATACTGACAACTTTTTAGTATTTAATTGAAGGATCTACTAAAATATATATTTTTAAAGGCTGTAAACAAATACTCATCATTAACTTAAAAATGTTTTGCAAAACATTTTTTAAAAATGAAAATATACTACATATCTGCCAAAAGATTGAGGAGAAATTGTTTTTCTGGGGAGAGGGATAGAGTCCCTAGAACTCATTGTAAGTGAAAGCTGTAATAGTTAAAAATTAACTGCTTCAGTTATTCATTCAATAATCAACTACAGTAGTGATGTCAGAAACATGGCAGTGTGAGGGGTCCCCTTAATTTCTCCCCTTGATGTTACATGTTAAGCAGCTATAATTCAACCAGGAATTCCAAAAAAATCTATTAGAAACTATAAACAAAAACAACAAAGTTGCAGGATACAAATCAATGTACAAAAATCTATTGCATCCCTATATACTAACAATGATTCTCAGAAAAATAAATAATAAATACAATTTCTTTTGCAACTGTAAGGAAAAGAATAAAATACTTAAGAATAAACTCAACAAAGGATGTGGAGGTGCTATACACCAAGTCATTATTAAGAGAAATTGCTGAAGACACAAAGAAATAAAAAGATATTCTGTGTTCATTGATTAAAAGAATCAACATAGTAAAAATGGCCATATTACCCAAAACAATATACAGATTTAATGCAATCCCCATCAAAATCCCAATGGCATTTTTAAAGGAAAAGAACAAAAAAACATTAGATTTGTATGGAATAGCAAAACACCCCAAATAGCCAATGCATTCCTGAGAGGGAGTGGGGTGAAAAAACAAACAAGGCTGAAGTCTCTGACTTCAATTTGTACTACAGAGCAACAATAATCAAAACAGCATCCTACTGTCAGAAAAACAGATACACAGACCAATGGAACAGACTGAGAATCCAGAAATAAACCCACATATATATGGGCAGATAATTTTCCATAAAAGAACCAAAAACACACAAAGGAGAAAAGAAAGCTTCTTCAATAAACGGTGCTGGGATAATTCAAAAGCCACGTGCAAAAGAATGAAACTAGATTACAATCTGTAACCATATACAAAAATTAACTCAAAATGGATCAAAGACCGAAACATAAGACCTGAAACAATAAATTGTGTAGCAGAAAGAATAAATACTAAACTTATGAATGTTGGTCTTAGAGAGGATTTTATGAATTTGACTTTAAAGGCAAGAGAAGTGAAAGCATAAATAGATGAATGGAACTCTCAAAAGCTTCTGCACAGCCTAAGAAACCATCAATGCAACAAAGAGGCAGCCAACCAAATGGGAGAAGATTTTTGCAAACAACACCTCCTATAAGGGGCTAATATCCAAAATGTACATAGAACTTATACAACTCAACAACAAAAAAACAAACAATCCAATTAAAAAATGGGCTGAATACCTGAACAAACACTTCTCCCAAGAAGACTTGCAAATGGCCAATAGATATATGAAAAGATGCTGAATTTCACTATCTATTAAGGAAATAGAAATCAAAACCACAATGAGATACCACTTCACACCTGTTAGAATGGCTATCCTAACAAGACAAATAAAAACAAATGCTGGAGAGGCTGTGAAGAAAAAGGAACCCTTATAGACAAAAACGCATAGACACAGACAACAGTTTAGTGGTTACCAGAGGATAAGTGGGAAGGGGTGGTGGTAAAAGAGGGTAAAGGGGGTCAAATATATGGTGATAGGAGAATTGACTCTGGGTGGTGAACACACAATGCAATATATGGATGATGTATTATAGGAATGTACACTTGAAATGTGTATAACTTACTAATGTCACCCCTATAAATTTAATAAAATGTTTTTTTTAAAAAAAAAGAAAATAAATAACTAACATAAAACATGACAGTCATGGAGGAAATGAGAAAAAAAATGACATGAAAAAAATCAACTACATTTAGACCCACCTTGTTCTAGGCAGTGCATAGGGAAGGATGAACAATGCAAACATTGTCACCAGTTGTATCAGTGAGGGTTCAGAGCAGAACCTTTGGCACTGTAAGCAGAAAAGGATTTAACAACTGGCTTAGGTGCTTACAAAATCATGGAATAAGCTGGAGAAATGGATTCTAATCTACAATTTACAGAACAACATAGAAAGGTCTCAATGGGAATAACTACAGTCAGAAAGGCGGGGTGTGAAGCGGGCACCCTGGAATGACTGCAACCTGATTCATCAGTGTACCTGCAAATTGAAGGCAAGAAGCCATTGGTGGTTCTGCCACAACTCCTTCTTAACCTATATGAAATAGTGACTGGCACCCAGGCAACCCTGCTGCACCCACTTCTGTACACTCACAAAGCTGGAGCCTGGACACTTAGACATTGCTGCAGGAAAACCTGTCTTCACTACCTTGTTGACTGTAACCTTGCAGTTGCCGACTCGAATGCTCCTGTGCACTGTTCCTTTGAAGTCATAAGGAAGTGTATTGGAATGCTAAGACCCGAGGGAATGATCTTGGTAAAACTTCCTTATCAGGTGGTCTCGGAATGCTGATGCCATCCAGGGGATCATACACATGTGTGAAAGCACAACTGCGCTTAATCACAATGAGTTTCCGTGAAGCAGCTGCCCGTAATTGAATCAATTAACTGGGTATAGATATTCAAATTTACCTCTTTGTGACCGTTGTAAATAAAAGTTTTATGCCTGCCAGTGTCAGGGCTGCTCTCTGGGTCTGCAGAGAGGAGACCCCTGTCCCACAGAAACTCTACTTTTGACTCTTGTGATTCCTTAACCCTTCCGTTGGCCCCCAGCCCTTGTCACGCGGGACGTGATAGTTGACAGCAGACAATGCCAAAAGCAGCAGAAAGTTGGATTCCATCTCATGTTCAAATCTCACATGTATGCATGCAGTGTGATCAAACAATATGGTGAATGTTTAAAATATAAAAAAATTATTACAGGAAAACGCATATTGCCATTAATCCCCCTCAAAATATCCCCCCTCGAATGTTCCCCCTTTGAACGCACTTATCCCATTGTTCTTGCCACTTTGTGAAGCAGTTCCATAAGTCCTCTTTTGTGAGTATCTTTAGTTGTGCTGTTGTGGCTGCCTCGATGTTCTGAATCATTTTGACTTTGGGGAAGAGCCAGAAGTCGCACTGTGTCAGATCTGGTGAATAAGATGGATGAGATTATTTATTATTTGACAGAAATTGCCATATACCAGAAAAGATTGTGACATGGAGCGTTGTCATGATGGGGAATGATTTGCGGCACACTTTAAAACACACCTTCTCTCAACCATAGCTCACACCCAACTGGCAGTACAGAACAAGTTGAAACTTGTCACACACTGTTTACTAAGGTTCAACGTGATGCTTCCTGTATTAAAGATCCCTCCTTTTCTGTTGGATGGCACGCAGCAGCAGCATTCACCGTATTTATTGATCACAACTCATATTTCATTGGAAGACCATAATTCACTTGCAAAAGGCTAGATGTAAAGAAGCCTGTTAACTTTCTACCCCTAGAATGGAGGGTGGCAACTAGAGGGTACAGGTATAGATGTGATTGCCAGCTGACCACTGTAATGGGGCCCCCTCTATGGGAGGTTACATTTTAGCATATAACCTAAATACATATGTAAATATATAATTACAAATAATGGTAAGTGCTATAAAGGTAAAAGGGACAGTGCTTTGAGAGGGACCTAATTTAGATCAAAAGGTGTGTGGTTTCAAAAATCCTCTGTGAGATTTTCTCATTTATACTGAGATCTGAAAGATGCATAGGAATTTGTGAGGTGGAGTGGGTGGAGAGAACAGCAAGTTCAAAGGCTTGGAGACAGGTGAACAGATGAGGCATTTCAAGAAATTACATGAAGGCAGGGCTGGCCAAGTGGCTCAGTTGGTTAAGAGCTTGCTCAGTTGGTTAAGAGCTCGCTCAGTTGGTTAAGAGCTCGCTCAAGAGCTCGCAACAGCGATTCGATGCCCGGCCCACGCTGAGCTGCCGCTGAGCTGCCAACAAGTGGCAGGATGGCTCAGCTAAAAAAAAAAAAAAA
>NW_017731777.1:769268-783892 GCF_001890085.2 Hipposideros armiger
CTAATGTGTACCAGTTAAAATCAAGAAGGAGTTTTTTTCCAACTCTGCAAGGCTTTGGATTTCCAGGCTTTCTCTAGATCGTCTCATTTCTGTTTAAAATTCAGCCAGTTCTTCCTTGAGCACATCTCTTTCTTATAACACTGGACAAGCACAGCCAAAACCCAACAACACTCACTGCTAATGTCCTCTTCTCCTATCTCTTTCCCTAGAGCTACAAGTTCATTAAGTATAGGACTCTTCTCTCAAGTAGACACATGTGACCATCTTTCGTTTTTTGACACTCTTTACTGCCATGGTGGAAGAGAGATAACACTTTTACAATCATTTCATTGCCTAGAGTAAGTCATAGCCCACCTAACTGTGAGGAGGTCGAGAAGTGTTGGGGAGCAGATAGAATGTTTAGAGTCACCTGCACCCATTATCCCTTCCATCTATTCTAACACAAAATAAAATACCATATGCATAATTATATCTCCCTTAATATCAAGTCTCACATTCTTATGTTCTAATTTTTGTTAGTTATGATTGTATTATACCACCCCCTTTAAAGTCTTGGAGAACAGAGATATCAATTGACTTGTCAACTGGAATCCCAGCTCCACTCTCTGAACTTTATTTTTTCATAGTAGAATCTAGAGTGGAAAAAGATAAGAATTATGGAAGTGTAACTTAATTTTAAGGAAAGAAAGGCCTTACTACACAAAATTTATTTCCCTGAAAGGAAATAGAAAGTTACATATTTCTCCTCCAGTGCCCTGTGTAACCAAAATTATTATTCAGAATATTCACTCTCTCCCTCAGTTTCATGGCACAGTGTTTCCCCATCCTTTGATTCTGGGTTTGGTTATGTTTCTTTCTTTGCCCAATGGGACATAACTCAGCTGAGGCTTGGAAAACTGCTTGTAAGATTCGGTTTGAATCCCTGTGAAAATACTTACGACTCTATGCACTGAGAAATGTTATTATTAGTTACACTTTGCTTTTTGAATCAATATTGACCGATACCCTCAAAATCACATGCATGTAGTTGGACCATGACTTTTCCATGACAGATTGAGAAGGTGCATCATGTGTGACTTTTGGATGTGAATTAATTTCCGCTTAAAATCATGTTCCTGATTAGGTGGAGTTTCAAGAGATGGAAATGTCATGGTAACATGAATTCAGGATTTGGGCTTATTTCAAAGATGAATTAGTTTTGTTGTTCGTTTTCACTCTTATTCTTAATCTGTTGAAACAACACACAACAACAGATAATGAAGTCTTCTCACCGCAGAATGGAATCAAAGACAGTGTCTGTCTCAGTCACTCTAGGTGCCCTGCCCAGATCCCCTGGACACTCACCCTTCCTGCACAGACCAAAGGCTTCACACCATGAACACCTGCAGTTATCTCCCTGGGGCTGTCACTGGGGGCAGTAGCATGCACAGCTGTGTGCAGAGCAGGCAGGGCTGCTGGAGGGTAATAGCCCATGGGAGTAGCTGTCAATGATGACGTTTCAGAGCTGGTAGACAAAGAGCCCAGCTTTCTCATTATTGAGTTGGGACAACTCTGAGATATGCTCTATTCTGTCTCCCAGAGTTTGCCAGGTACTCACTGCAGCATGTTCATTAATGCACCCTGTATTGCCTCCTTCCCTCACCTGTCTTACACTCCTACAACCTCACAGGTGGTTTCTGTAATCACCTTCCAAATAAACTACTTGCCCTCAAATCCTTGCAATAAGAAGAAAAGAAGGTAAGGGAAACTTAAAGAATAAATTAAGTCAATCAATTGCTTATTTAGGAAAAACTTCACTTCAATAAAGTGAATAATAATTCTTATGCATACACACATATTTTGGACAAAATTATGAAAATAGGTGCTGCTTTCAAAAATAACACGTGCTAAGAGAAATCCTGTAGTCTCTTGGTCTTTCTATCTCTTAGGGATGGAGCATAAAGAAGAAAGTACACAGGCTTTGAAATCAAGCCAACCCTCCTCCCTTCCTTCCCCAGCCGTGTGGCCTGCAGCCTCCTCACCTGTGAAATGGAGGTGGTATAAAGATAAGTGCTGAGAGCAGATGACTACAGTGATGGGAAGCAATAATCATTGGCTCCCTCCCCTTCGGCTAATTTGCTACAGTATTTGTGTGCTGGATTGCATTCCTTTTTGGAAGTTGATGGGTCTAAAACAAAAACTGAGTGACTGGCTGGACTATCAGGGCCTGAGAGATGACATTTGACTAAAGGATTGCAATATCGTTTCTTAGAATTTTTTTCTTAATTCTTTGGAGATATAGAAATGTATCAAATTTATCAGAGACTGAAAATATCCTTAATGGCTGTTTTATCTTTAGTAAATGATTAAAAACTTATGAAATATCCTCTAAAGAATCCATATACTTTTCTTATATGTTCCATGTATATTTCATTTATTATTCTCTAAATTAATAATTTTTAAAATGTAGCCCCAAAATTTATTTGAAAGAGTAGGCATAAAACATATTGTGTTTTTCTAGTTTTCTAGCACCATTGGCTGAGAGGAAAAAAGTTTGAAGTACTACTATTTGGTTATAATGAGAAATCTTACCTCTATTCCAAAGTCTGGGTAAGGAACTGGACATACTAAAATTATGTGCTTTTTAAAATTAATAATTAAATCAACAAAGACTGATTGATTGCATTTTAGGAATGAGAGATGTGTGCTAAATGTTGTAGAGGACTACATGAATCTTTTTTAATGTTTGCATTTTGTAGGTTACTCTACAGATTGCCCCCAGGTGGGGCACGGTACACAGACAGGTCTTATTAATCCTACTTTACGGATAAGAAAATCAAGCTCATGGGGAGTAAGTGACTTTTTCAGGATCCCAAAGCTTGTGAAGAGCAGAACCAGGAGCTTGAGTCTTCAATCTAATACAGTTTGCTCTTTGGCATGCTACCTTGTTAAGTTTTCAACTCAGCATACTGAAATATTCTTATAAGAAAATGTAATCCCTTTCACAATTGTGTAATCCCTAACACAATTCTTTATGGACTGTTCTTATTGAAATAAAGTAAGAAACCAAAATGCAGAGAGCTGAGTTTCAGTGTCTGATAACAGCAGCAGTTTTCTTCCATGGACATTAAGAATGCTTCCTTTAGACTGAAATGACAGGAGATGGGAGGGTGTGTGGGGTGGGGGAAGCTCAGTGATAGGTCCTCGCAGGCAGCTCCATCTCCACTATCCCTGGTTTTACACTCCTGGCATCTGGAACCTGATTAGTTTTTGCCCAGAATAAGATTTCTTATCTCACTGGTTTTGTCTGTGAAAACTCTGTAGTGTGAAATTTAACAATTTTTTTTTCAAATTACATAAATTACTCGAATGTTTTTAGATGTCTCCTATATGGTCTCACAGGCCTCCTCTCACATCTCCAAAAACTGGATCCAAATACTGATTTTTTTCTTACATTCTACATTTAACAATCTGAGTTTCAGCACCAAATTCACTATTGAATCTTTTGTGCATTCGTTCCCAATGCTTCTCCCAAAGACAAAGGGCAGAAATAAAGGTAAAGTGTTCGTAAGAATATCATTGTAAAGGAGAACAGAAAATGAATTCTTGCCAAGGGTACCTGACTTGGGTGCCCCATGCAAAGTGAGGGCACGTTTGAGACTGTCTTATCAAGAGATCTGTCTGGCACTCGTCAGGCTGTGTTACTTGATCACAGTGGGATAAAAATGAACACCCAGAGCAAATCTGTAAACACCATCTTAATCTGCATGGGAAGATTCACTGTCATCTCCTCTGACAGGAAAGGCCCCCAGGACACATTCCAGCAGTGACAATCACCTCGGTGTCTTAAAAATCTTGTCGAATTTATCCCAGAACCATTAGAAATGTTAGAAAGCTGCATGGGGGGGAGGGATGAGTATTTTGTTAGCATTTCATTTATTTAAAGGTAAATCAACTCCCTATTTTACATTGTGATTAAAATAAAAATAGTTGCATTACCCTAGAAGCTGCAGTGTCTTCAACAGTATTGTATAACAGGATCATTTTTATGTACTATTCCACCTTCAATCAATCTGACTACTACGTATTCTAGCACAATCCATGTAATAGATCATCAAAGATGATCACCCCAGTATTTAACATTACCTTCTTAATTATCACCTGTCAGTACAAAAAATACAAAATGATCTGGGGTAGTACTTAAGGAAAAACAGGAGCAGACTTATAAATACTTGGAAAAGAATTCTCAGATGTTGATAAAAATTAAACTGCATGAAATAATGAAATATAATTAACCTATACAGTATTATTTTCTCTAAGTCCTGGCAATGTTGCCTGTGAATCTTCATAACACCAAATTCAGTGAAAGACAACCACCACCTCCACCCCACACACAGAAACCTAGAGAATCCTGACTTTTGAAATCTTACTTCTGAGTAAAATGTGAATTCTTGCCATCAGAGGTGGTGGTAGTGGCATCATCAAGAACACCTTGAGAATTTGATGAACGTTATGAACTTTCTTTTCAGGAAAAAAAACTTTACACAGAAAATTTGGTATAGAGTTTCAGGGAATTCACCAACCCCCTACAATCTTACTATCCAGAGTTAAGAACACCCAACATACACATTCAAGTGAATGATCGATTCGGAATATGGCCCAAGTACTATGGCGGGCAGGGCAATTCCCACAGTCATTCTGAGCTGTCATCACAGGTTGGAAAATGTGAACTTTAAATTTTCTCTTAATGCCCTGCCTGAGTTCACCCAAGAATTGCTTAACTTTCGGCTTTACTTTCATTTAATTCAACATCCTGGCTAATTCTTGAGTAAACATATGTTTGACTATACATATATGGAGCAAAACATATTGAAAACATTAAGCATAAAAAAATCTTCTACATTAGTTACTTCCATATATGTTCATTTGAATAAGGTGAAGCATCAAGAAAACTAGTTACCAGGAGCCTTATTTATCCAAGACGAATACCTAGAGATATTCCTTAGTATTAGTGTCAGCGTTTGCAAGAAAAAATTATCCCATTAAAACAGCCATCATGAATAATTCAGAGAGTTCAATTTAATGGAGAAAGGGGGAGACAGAAACAGGTTATCAAATTTGTTGGAAACCCATGTTGCTGCACAGCATTTTTTTATGAGCAGTTATATTGTAGGTTATTCTTTGTTCTCTATGTATGTGAAGAAGTAGATCTCAGCATTTAAATTTTTTACCTTTAGTCTTCTGTTTGTAGCATTCATAAACATATTTTTTGGAAATAACATTTTATGAAAAATGTGTTCTGAACTACGGATTCCTGAAATTAATCTTTTTCTCTTGTTGTTGATAAGAAATATTTGTCCATGCTGAAATACTAACTGGCTGAAAGGAAATGGATGAGGGATGGCAAACCTTCTGTATGGTAAAGATGATCACGAAGATGACTGTAGTGGACACTGGTTGTTTACCTCCCGTACTGACCAGGGGACAGTATACAAAAGCCAGAAGCCACTCTAAGAATTCCTCGGATGAAGGGTTAAGCTCAGATAAGTAAGCTTACACCACGCTTGGGAGAGCTGGGGCAGCAGTGGTTGAGAAGAGAGACAGATTAAGGAGAAAGAAGGACAACAGCGGGATTGAGGAGTTCACCAAGCATGAGAGTTTCTCTACCGTATGAACCTTTCAGGGACCACTGTTCTTCATGTAGAGAAGCCCAATATGTAGGATGTTTCAGATCTGAAACTTAATAACCAAAAGTTTCTGTTTTTAACTATTAATCAACAAGTACTTTTTTTTAAAGATTTTTTATTGGGGAATTGGGGGATGGGAACAGCGCTGGGGAATTGGGGGAAGGGGAACAGAGAAGTTGCTGTCCTTTTGTTCTTCAGTGTAGTTGTGGAGGACGTTGCTTCACAGGCCCAAGTTGGCACCATCATTGTACTCTTCCCAGGGGAGGCAGATCAGTCGCCCGTTTCTGGACGGCCGCTCACGGCAGCTCCTGGCCACTCATGCTGGCTGCTGGCTACACGGTAGCCCATGGCAACCCACTGCAGCAGGGGCTGCAGCCTACGCCCCCATTGCAGGCGACTCAGGACAGCCCAGTTCCAGGTTGAGCTGTTGTTCAGCATCTCAGCTGTAGAGGGCAGTGTTGCTGGCCCTCATATGTGGGATCCGAACCGGGCCCTCTGGTGTCCCAAGCCAGCTCTTAACCAACATGTCACTCTGCCGGCCCAATCAACAACTACTTTTGCTGTTGTATGGATAGCATAGCATCATTCACTCTGGAAAAAATGAAAAAACATATCATGTATCGTATTTCCTGTTTTTCTGTGTTTGGAGTGCCCACTGTGTAACCATATAAATCATCTTACACTTATCGTATAAAGACAAACTACAAATGTTAATAATTATGGACCAAATAGCCACTAAGTGGTATAGTGCCGAGTATTTTAACTATCTCCTCTTTTTCCTTATCATCTTCATTATAGAGGCACTAAGACATCAGGATGGGAGGAAATTGTGTAAACTATAAAGGAAAGAGCTTTGTGGAAGAGATGGCACTTCACTCAGCCCTTGTAGGGAGTTTTTTTAGGGTAGATATGGGAACAGTGAAAGGGCAGTTTTTAAAAGGGGCAGGAATGAGAGGGTTATGAGTTGGGTTTCCTAGGAAGCAGAGTCTGAGAAGGAGATTTGTGTGCTGGACACTTTCCATGGATGCTTTTGGAAGGAAAAAGAATAAAGCAAAATGGATGGAGAAGTCAGGCTGAGAGGAAATAGCGTCACGGGAAGCCTCAGCCTCCCCAGTGAGGAGCTGTGAAGGGGGAACAGCCCTTGAGAGCCATCCCAAGCTGAGGCCAGGAGGCCACTTCCATGGTTTGTAGTCCCATTTTCATTATTGGGTGTGGGTTGCCTGGGAAGGGGCCACGGCTTTGGGTAAGTTTTCTCTCTTCAGCTGTGCTGAACCCTGAAGGCAGCTGAGATCTAAGGGCTATCTGCCGGAAGCACTGCCAGCATCTGGGAGAATAAGCCTTAGATTCACAACGGAAATCACAGGAAAGATGAGGTGGTCAAGTATTAAAACATTTCAGGCAGAAAGAAAAGTACATGAGGGCAGACTCAGAAGTAGGAAGCAGCAGCACAATGAAAAGAAAAACCTGTATGTAAACAAGATATTTCTAGGTGAAATTTGGGCAAGTATAGTTGGGCCAAGTTATGAAAGGGAATTAAAAGTCAGGCCAAATAATATATTAATAGTAATATATGGGAGGTTCTATCTGGCTTTGAATAAACAAGCCATACATACAGAGACTCAGTCTGGCAAAGCTGTGCAGTGGATGGATTAGGAGAAATTCTTAAGTTAAGGAGGGTGTGGAAGAGACTGGTGGCGGCCCCTTCTATACTCTCATGTTTTCTCTTTATAAATAGAGGCTTTGCATGAAAAGAGATGTGATGAATGAGATATAAACATAAATCACTAAAGAAGAGTTCTCCTGTCCCCTTCTTTTTGCTTGGAGCTCAAACATGATGACCAGAGCTCCAGAACCCAGCTTAGATCATGAGGAAAAAGCCAGGAAAAATTTCAGAGACTTCAGCTTGGACACTTTTAAGCCACCAAAACAATGCTAGTTTGTATTAACTTCCAGGTTTTTCATTATGTAAAATAAATAAATAAATAAGCCCTTATGTGTTCAAGCTACCATTGTTGGATCTCTGATACCTGCAGCTAAATGCAGTTCCTACTGATAACCAGTAGTTTGATAATAGTCAGGACCTATGATTCACCTATGTCAGTTGGGAGAGAGTAAAGAGAACTTCTTTGACCTCAAGGGGGTTACTATTCAGTTAGAAAGATAAAACTTCTACCTTGAAACAATAACAAATATTATATAATATACTATCAAGGACCAATTTATTTTCACACGTTAGAAAATATATCATATAGGAGTTCAAAGGAGAGGAAACTAGTGAGGACTTGGTCATCAGAGGCCTCCCCATGAAGGGAGGATATGAGTAGTGGATAGGACTTCACAAAAAAGAAGACAGCAAGGGATTTAGAAAGAGTAAAACCATCAAGTTGGGAATGAAGATGGCATGCTTTATGAAGAAGAATGTGACTGATAAAATAGAGTCAGAAATATCATTGGGTAGCTAATGTATTAACAAAGAGATGGGAAGCTGGCAAGTCACACAGGGAAGGCTTGATTTAACATGCAAGAAAGTAGGGAGTCACTGAAAATGTCTGAACTTGCAAGTCAGTTTGAAGAGCTTGGATGCAGCATGAAATTAATTTGAGAGAAGCTTAGACATGAATAGATCAGCCAAGAGACTATAACAGTAAATCAGAGGCAAGGTGCTAAGAGTCTAAATCATACTGTGCCAGTAAGGAGGGATAGGAAGGTGTGGATTCAAGAGATATCTCCACTTTTCAACCAATGGGTAATTTTTACCCATATGCTTGAAAAAGCAAAACAAAACAAGACAAGAACCAATCATGAGCAACATCCTAGCACAAACTGTATTACTGCTTTGGGTAAAAGGCTGCCGTAGCTCTCCACTGATCCTTGAGGATAGAATAAGCCTTCACTAAGGAACCCCTCTAATTGCTTCAATTTTCTTTAAGTCCATCAACAAGATTTTCTAGCTTTATTGACATATAATTATAATTTCCTTGTTAAATGCATTATTTGTTTTGTTGTTCTTCTTTTTATCAGATTATAGTTAAGACTGGCTCCACAATTGGACCACTTGTTTGAGTTCTGCCTTTTCAAAGTCCCAACTCTATGACCTTAGCCAAGTTGCTTAAACTCTCCATGCCTCATTTCTCTGGAATGTAAAATGAGAATAATACTTGCTTCGACTGAGTGTTAAATAAGTTAGTACATATAAAGAATTTAGAATGCCTTGAAATACAAGTGTTCAATAAATTGTATTATTATTTTAAAGTTAGCTGGTTTCTGTCTGGTTCAGTAGGCAATGTAATGTATTATTTAATAAATAAGGCTAATATGACATGCTATCTATCTGGAAGAAATAATAATTTATAAAAACAAAAAGAGAAAGCTCTTCTTTCAAGTCTTTAAAACAATTGTCTCCTCCATAAGTTTAATTTTTCCAGGTTTCTGGGCCTTGGGCCCTCAGGGTTCTCTCTGCATCTTAGCTTTGATTCACTACTAACTGCCATCAGAGTAGCTCGCTCATTCACCACCGGATGGTGGTTCAGGTTTTATAGCATTGATACATTGAAACATTGAGAGGGGACTTCCCCTAACACTCCCACAATCCACTTTCAAGTCACCTATCTTTTCTCAACCTTGATTTTCCTTCTGTAAAATGTGTGTCCAAACATATGCTGAATCTATCTCACTTATTGTCAAGAACTTCAGAGGAACAGATATATTTAGGAGTGCTTTATGAAGTCTAAACTACTGTTCAAATGGACTTCATTTTCATCACCAACATATTCTCCATTGTCCACCCTTCACATCCAGCACAGCTAGCTTATAATAAAATCACTTTACTTTAGGACCTTGTCTAATAAAGCCAATTTTGGGCTGTTGCAGGTGAGAAATAGGTCATGTATGTGCTGGGAAGCCTTCCCTATCTGAATTCTCTCTCAGGCACAGTTGTCTGTTCTGTGACATTACTTCTTGGAGTCTGCCTCTGTCCTTCTACTTGTGTTGTTTCTTAAGCATCAGTGGCCTTCTGTTGGAATCAGACTCACAAAGAAAATGTCCCATTTTGTTTTCAGAGAAATTAAATCCATCCTTCAACTATCTGGAGAAAGGTTTCTAGAGAATCTAAAATACCTGGTGCCAGGAATCCATTTTGAGCCAGGTCAAAAGACCAAATCGGAACACAAGAGTTCTGCCCCCCAGGGCCACTGAAAATGCCTGAGGTGTTCTCACTGGCCAGTAATCTGGAGGTCAGTTTGTTTCACGCAATTGCTAATCTCTGTCATGCTTAGCCCTCCAGGTCTCCAGTAAATTCACTCTGGCATTATCTCAACCCCATGCTACTATATGTTCCTGGACCTGACAGCTTCCTTCTTCTGAGGCCTGTGAAATCCCAAATGTACTCTGAACAGCTCCTCTACTTCCTGAGATGTTCCCTTCACCTACAACCTTAAATTGAATTTGTCTCTCTCCACAGGACAGTGCTGCCCTCGCTTTCCTCGTGAGTGGACAACTGAGGTTGGCTTTCTGCTATCTATGGATAAATCACTGTTCGTTTAACTATGGGGAAAACTTTGTGACACAGGGCTCTTGTGTCACTTTTTTTGTTAGTATGAATGTGGCGGTGGCTATATCATTATTATTATTATTATTATTATTATTATTATTATTATTATTATTATTTACCTTACCATTACAATAGCCAATATTCAATTACACCTTAGGCAAGATTTTTTTAAAATGTAAAGATAAGAATATGGGAAAGAGAACTGTAATATCAAAGTTGTAAGTTTCCAGGCCAAATGTCTATGAAAAAAATCACTATATCATAAAGTACTATACTATATAGATACTTGGTAAAGTGTTTTCTCATGTATTAACTCTTTTATAAACCTAAAATTGTGAGGAGAAAGGGCAGCTCTTAATTATTGTTATTTTTTTAAGAGGAAATTGTGACTCCAAGCGGTAAGTGACATGCCTGAGTTTACCTGGCAAGTGAGAAATAACCCCCTTTTTAGACACCAGTTGTCTGATGCTTGTTCAGCACCTCTCTATTCAGCTCCAGGTTTTCCTGGTTTAAAACATTAATTTTTATCATTTGAATGTCATATAAATATGGAATTTTTAATGCATGTAATTTTATCATAATATTAATTCATTATTAGTACTTTAAGAATATGGCCTTGCACTGCCTCTCTCTGTAATCTTACACTTAAATAAAATGACCCACTAAGAATGGTTTCTGCCCAGCACAGCCCTCTTAGCTGTCAAGCCCAGACGCTCATTTTCCATTTAATGGAAAGGGCTTGCATGGGTGAAATGGTTTTATCCGAACCTAAACCCTTGCCATCAATAAGTGACTGGCCCGAAGGCATGAAGTGACAGAGTAATACTTTCACAATTAATTTCCTTAACTGGCGTTGTTGGTCTTTGGAGACTGGCCTCTTCTAAGGGGCATTGCTTCAGAAGCAATAGTGAACAATTTTTAGTATATAGCCCTCACTAGTTTTCTTTACTCCCATGGGGTGAAGTAAATCTGTGTAAGCTTTGCAGTTCTGTGGCTGATTCAACACAACCTTAGAGAAGCCTGTTCTTCATCACATCTTAAGAAAAAAAAACAACATTTTTTTTTCTTTTTCTTTTTAGAAGAGAAGACCAAATCACCTATTAGGAGAATAAAAGACTAAGAGAATTCACATTTTTTTGAGAGCCTATGTACATTATTCCATCTTAATCTTCACAGTAGCCCTTTGAAGCTGGCTATTATTCTTCTCATTTTTTTACATGAAAAAGTCAAGGCTCAAAATTAAGTAATTTTGAACAGAGCCATAGAAATAAAACGTGACAGAATTCTTTTAAACCCTGAATGTCAGGTTTTCCCCACTTTGCTGCATAGTTTCGTGAAAATTCTATGTGGGAGTGACTTTTCCAGAGCCATCATGTACTCATTTTCTCTGAGTACTATAACACCAATCCAAATTTCTAATTTTAAACAGCTTTACAATTTAAAACATTACTGAAGATCAGTCAGTGTTTTTTCATGTGCGTTACAAGGCTGACGTATCCTGTCAATGAGCAGTATGCACTTTTCTTTCTTTTTTTAATCTTTTTTTTTTTTAGAAGGCACTCTATCTACAACATTCTAATTTAAAAAAGAAAATCTACCTTGAATTTATACTTGGTACCAATTTCTGTTGTAACATTACTGACAGTGTCACTTAATTTGCCTAGTTGCCTATGGTCTAAATGTAGGTAATTTACAAACCTTTAACAATTTTCAGCTTTGCTAAATGGTACAGAGGACTGCAATTACATTTAAAAAGCACTGGCTCTCTATATGTCAGTAAAAAGCACCTACAAAGACATAATTACAATGTAATTGCCCACAAGTTCATGAAGTAAACATACATTATTAGAAGGCACTCGTCTGTTCAACTTAAGTAACATTACAGCTAACATATTGCATAAACAGGGAGCCATTTTGTGACTAGTTACTGTAATAACAGGAGTTTAAATTAAAAGGTGGTACTAAGTATATATATTCTTAAGATCATTTTAAATATGTTACTTAATATCCAGTGGCTTGATTTTAACCTTTAAAAACTGCATTTTAAATATTATGTTTATGTTTTGGAAATATTTACAATCAACGTGTGGAGTCAGATCTGATTGAAAATTGGTGTTATGAAGAAAGCTTTTCAAAAAGTTTTAACCCTGGGAAGAGATACACAGATTCATATTCACCATACATTTATGATGCATATATATATATATATAAATATATATATATATATATATATATATATATAACAGGCTGGCCAATTAAGATCTAATGCTGTACAGAACAAACAAATCAGTAACTTGAAATCATTGAAACATTTTTACACTGTATTATACATATATCATTCCAGGCTTCATATTTTCATTTATCACATCAAATATGCATTATTTATGCCAAAGAATTTGAGTTGCACATTTTGGAGGTAAAGCTCCTAGAAATCAGCTTTCCTGAAAACACTTTCATGACTCCCAGGAAATGGCTGGCTGTTCTTTGTTTGAAATGCTGAGGAAGAAGTGAGTGGTAGAAGTGGAGGGCAGAGGAAGGAGGAGACCACAGAATTGAAGCTTATATATCAGCATGATATATTAGTAATAATTACATTTGTAGCAGAGGACCTTTTGTCCTGAAGCTCCCCAAAACACTTAGCAAACTCTGTTTCAATAGCATTTTGACATACATCTAAGCCTTGTATTGAAAAACAATAGCAACAACAACAAAAAAAGAGACGAGGAAACAAGATGCCTTGTCCAGCTGTAGAGGTAGCCAGATTTTAGCCAGAACAAAAGACAAAAAACACCAAAATAAACCTTTGGCAAGATTTCATGAGCACTTTCTAAATAAGCGGGGCATATACTATTGCAACATAAAAATAATTCCTTGTTTACTTTTCTCCATGTTCATTTTCCCCAAAGATGGAGTCAATTCCTATAGGATAGCTCTAGTCATTACAAGAACTCCCTTGGCTAGGCTAATTACAGAAAAATAAGCAGATACTTATGCAGACACGTATTTTTCTGCAATTTATTAACCTACTTGTTTTTACTTTATTGACACGTTGAGGTTTTAGACACAATAGTTGAGTTGTATTAACCTATGTAGGAACTTGAATATAACTACTGCCTTACCAATTACAGTTTGGACCTATAGATTTGGGCCAATATCTGTTCAGCCTTGCACAAGGCAAAAGTCCTTCTCATTTTTAACCATATTTGATAAAAGTAAGCTTGACCCAGTAGAATTGGAAAGGAGGTTTAAAAAATAAACTCCTATGAAGAATACAATAAAATAATCTTTCTTGAATTTGTTGTGAAGTTGTTAAACTTGTCTACTGATTCAAACTAACGATGGAAATTTTGAGAGCTTTCTCTCTAGTTGGAATGTGGACAAACCAGCATTAAAGTACTGCTTACAATATGTATTTTGCTAGTTTTACTCTATTCTTTGGTGTGAATAGAAAATTTGAACACTGAGTAACTTCTATAATCTTCCATCTCCATTCACAATTCACCAGCACTCTCCTAGTTATTGGCCTTCACCTAGAAATAACACTTTTTAAAGATTCGTTTCCAGCTACAGCATCCATATTTATATGTGGAGAAGAACAGTGAGTAGGCCGTGACACCATCTCTAGATTAAGTCCCCACATTTGTTCTGACTTCTGACCAGCCACCCGGATCCTGGCCGGAGTCATGACCTATACCCACCAGATGGCTCTGAATATGGCTTCTATCTTGTTCTAGGCTACTTGTCAGGCAAATTAGTGAATGAGTATAGCTTCATTATAATCCCACTAGGCAGAGAGGACAGTTTTTTTCATTTATTATTAATATTATTACTATTATTAGTTTCAGGTGTACAAAACAATGCAATAGTTATCCTTCTCACCCCTCACAAAGTGACAACACCCTTCCCTCCATCCACTGCCTCCCCACCCCTGATATCATACCTATCTATTACAATTCCATTGACTCCATTCCCACACTCTACTCCACATCCCATGACATTATCGTTGACATATAATATTATTCAATGGCAGCTTCAGATGTGCAGTGCAGTGGTCAGGCCTCTACACCATCCATGAAGTGGTCTCCCTGATAAGACATGAGACCATCTGGCCCCCTAAAAAGATATTTACAACATTATTGATTATATTCCCCAAACTGCCTTTTCTATCCCTGAGGCCATATTGTAGTTACCAATTTATGTTGTCTCGTTCCTTCCCCTTCTCCCTCATCCCACCCCCATCCCATCTAGCAATCATCAGTTTTTCCTCTGTGTCTCTGAGACTATCTCTGTTTACATTACTCATTTATTCAATTCTTTAGATTCCACATATAAGTGAGATCATATGGTATTTGTCTTTCTCTGACTGACTTATTTCACTTAGCATAATGTTCTCTAGGTCCATCCATTTC
>NW_017731777.1:784262-795918 GCF_001890085.2 Hipposideros armiger
ACATTTTTTCATATGCCTGTTGGCCATCTGTATGTCCTCTTTAGAGAAATGCCTCTTCATATCCTCTGCCCATTTTTTAATTGGGTTGTTTGGTTTTTTTCTTGGTGTTAAGTTGCATGAGTGTTTTGTAAATTTTGGATATTAACCCCTTATCAGATATTTCGTTGACAAATATCTTCTCCCATTCAGTAGGCTTTCTTTTTGCTTTATTGATTGTTTCTTATGTTGTGAAAAAGCTTTTAATTTTGATGTAATCCCATATGTTCATTTTTTCTTTTACTTTTCTTGCCCGCTGGGAGGTATCAGTAAAAATATTGCTCAGGGTAATGTCTGCAAATTTACTCCCTATGTTTTCTTCTAGGAGTTTTATGGCTTCAGGTCTTACATTTAAGTCTTTAATCCATTTTTAATTTGTTCTTGTATATGGTGTAAGGAGGTGGTCCAGTGTCATATTTTTGCACGTGTCAGTCCAATTTTCCCAGCGCCATTTATTAAATAGACTATCTTTACCCCAATGTAAATTCTTGCTTCCATTGTCGTAGACTGTCCATATATACATGGATTTATTTATATTCTGTTACATTGGTCCATGTGCCTGTTTTTATGCCAGTACCACACTTTTTGATTGAGAGTATATATTTTTATGCTTGTGCATTAGAGTTATGCTTCTACTTGGGGCACCTCTGCTCTATAACTATATTTTCCCTGAAGAAGCTTGCCACCATTTTGTTGGATGCTAAAGAAAACATGATTCCTACAGGCAAAGTATTCACTGGGGAAAGAGAAGGAAGGGGATAGATGTTCTAGTTCTTTAAAGCAACTAAATGTCCCTTTTTTCTAGTTTGAATAGCTTTTGAGATAAACATTACAGTAACATGTACTGCAACTGCCTTTGTGGAATGATTTCTAGGCTTCTGGGAAGAATTTTTGTCCTCTGAATACCTTGCATGCGTGTATGTGTAAAATGCTCACTCTCAATTAATCAGACCTAAAATTCTACAGCCAGAGATTATGCTGAATGTCTTAAGGAGTGATTGCTTTTTTAAAAAATTTTTATTGGGTAACTGTGTTTTTTCCACCACCCATCAGCTCCAAGTCAAGTTGTTGTCCTTCAATCTAGTTGTGGAGGGCGCAGCTCAGCTCCTGTCCAGTCACCATTTTCAATCTAGTTGTTGGGGGCCACAACCCATCATCACATGCAGGAGTCAAACGAGCAACCTTGTTGATAAAAGCATGTGCTCTAACCAACTGAGCCACCCGGCCACCCCAAGGAGTGATTGCTTTTAAGGTACAAGTCATCAGAAGAGATGTATATGACTTTAAGCCTAATTAGTATCACATGGTTCAAAATTGAAATTTCAACTCAAAAGCCAATATGCATATAATATTTTAAAGTGGGCATGAGAAGAATGTCCTTATAATGATTTTATCAAAGAATAATTGCAGTGTAAATGCAAGGGATGCATGAGAATTTTATTACTCCAAATGGATTACTAATAAGAAACATTTAGTATTATCTTGGGTCCTGTTCAAAACAAGGACCTAAGAGTTGCAACATGAAGCTGAAGTCAACTTGGATCCTACCACGAGCAGAATGATTTGCAATGGACCATGGACCATGCAGCTTAGAATAGTGTCCACCTGGGGTCAGAGGAAATTTACGAGAGTGGTCCAACTGACACAAATCTCCAAAGAACCCTTAAATCCCCACTGAGGATTGACTTTTACCATCTTTCAGAACCAGAAAGAGGAAAGCCACTCAGCCTAATGAGAAACCCCCTGTCTCTCACCTTTCTTTCTTAACTTCTTGAACCTGCAATGGCTTAACACAGCAGCTACAAAGTGAATAAGAAGGTAAGTAGGAAAAAAGGGAAGAAATAGAACCATAATGCTGTTATGATGGTACAGGCAACTACTAACCAGTTGTGGAAAGGGAAAGAAATGTTTAACTTGGGGACAAAATTGAAATATTGATTATCTTCTACTGGACACTCTCTAATTACTGAACCAAGGTTGTATCTAAGAGTGAATACAGAATCCATTGGATCTTCCCAAGTTTCCATCCAGGGAGAGAACCATTTGTTTCAATGAACAAATTTTAAACTGATGGTGAGATATGAAGATAAAATTGCACTTTGATTATGTCACAAATTATGTTTGTTTAACATATGTATTATAACAATTATTTATCCCCTTTGTGAAAGTAGGTTCTCCCCAAACATCCCCACATAGGTTTGTTGTGAGGTCAGTGGCGAGGGGAGTGGGAATGGAGGTGAGTAGGGGAAAGTTGGGGGAAAAAATTAAGAAGAAAGGAAATAAAAGAGAGCATCTTCTGGGCAGGAAAGGGAGGTGCAAGAAATGTAAAATTAGCAAAGTAAGATGGGAGCATTGAAAGAGTTTATTGAGAAAATAAATGAGTGGATGTGTGAATAGAAAAATTTGTTTAGTGAATAACTAGCAATCCTGCAGGATTTTCTGGAAAGAATATAAAAGCCACAGTACTCTAATAAATTGCCTCACATTGGAAAGACTTGTAAAACTAAAAACCAAGCTATTCCTTGATTTAAACATATGATGATGTCATATTTGATTCTGTAGTAAATTCTTAACTGGCTAATTCTTACACCTGATGTGAAATTCATAGGAGATGAGCCATGTAAAACTATACTTACTGGAAAAAGGTCAGGATCTGTAATGTATAGACATTACATTGGTACATGTTTATTTTTTTAGAAGGCCAACTGTGTTTTCATTAGATACACAAAACAAATAAAAGGCTTTGGCAGATTATGTGCATAAGTAAGCCAAAAGGGACTTGTCTCTGTCAAACTGACAAATGTTTTTATTTGCCCTAAAAAATGCAATGGTATCTAAATTTGAATGTCTTTGCTCAAAAACCATTGCAGAGACATGCAGTGCCTCCCTAGAAGATTGAAGATTGAAAGCTCCTTGAGAGTAAAGACTGTCTTACTTACCCTTTTTCTTTTCTTTAAGTAGCTTTATAGAGATAAAGTAAACCATGCATATTTAAAAGCATTCTTTGATAATTGTTACATGTATACACCCATGAAACCACAATCAAGATAGTGAATTTATCCATCATCCTCCAAAATTTCCATTGCCCTTTTGTAATATCTCCTTTCTGCCCTTCTAGGCCCTCACTACACACAGACAAGCACCAATTGATGCCCTGCTGCTATAGATTGGTTTGCGTTATTTAGAATTTCATTTCCATGGAATCATACAGGATGTCTTTTTATCAATTATTTTGAGATTCATCCATGTTGTTGTTTGTCTCAATAATTCATTCCTTTTTATTGCCAAATAACATCGCTGCAAGATAAAACCACAATTGTTTATCCATACATCTGTTAATGGGCATTTGGGTTGTTTCCACTTTGGCACTGCTCCAGATAAAGCTGATATATGTATTGATAAAGTTTTCATATGGACACATGCTTTCATTTTTCTTTGGAAATATCTAAGAGTGGAATGACTGAGTCCTGTGGTGGGTGTATGTTTAACTTCTAAGGTATTGCCAAGATGTTTTCTAAAATGCTTTTGCCATTTGATGTTTTTATTAACAGTGAATAGGAGTTCTAGTTGTTCCACATGCACACCAATACTTGATGTGATTAGATTTCTGTTTGTTTGGGTTTTTTATTTATTTATTTTATTTTAGCCATTCTGGTGGATGTACAGTATTATTTCATTATGGTTTTAATAAACATTTCCCTAATAAATAATGATACTGAGCACTTTTTCATACGGTTGTTTGTCATCTGTATATCTCGTTTGACATAGCTTCTAAAATATTTTGACCATTTTTTATAATCAGGTTTTTTGTTTTCTTGATATGGAATTCTGAGATTTCTTTATATATTCTACATATGATTTTAAAAATTTTCTCTCAATGTGTTGTTGGTTTTTCTTTATCCTCTTGGTAGCGTATTTTGAAGAGCACATATTCTTAATTTTCATAAGTCAAGTTTTTTGATATTTTCTTTTATGGATATTGATTTGGGTGTTTTAGCTAATAAATCTTTTTATCCTATTTCATTCTAGAAGTTTTACAATTTTAGGTTATACATTAAGGACTGTTAGTTATTTTATAAATAACTTTATTTAATATTATATAGTATAAAATATGAAATCAAGTTGTTTTTATTTATGGAAGTCCAGTTATTCCAGCTTAATTAGATAAAAAGGATATTTTTTCTTCATTGAATTGCTTTTGCATTGCATCAAAAATCATTTGGTTACACATGTGTAGGGCTATCTCTGGACTCTCTCTTCAGTTCCATTAATATATTGTCTATCTTGATGTCAATATAGAAACTCGATTTATGTAGTTTTAAACCAAACCTTGAAATCAGGTAATCTTAGTACTCCAACTTTGCTCTTCTTTTCTAAAGTTGTTTTGTCTATTCTAAGTTCTTTCCATATCTATATGAATTTTTGAATCACTTTGTTAAGTTTTATGAAATAACCATACTGAGACTTTTTAAACTGAGATTTCATTAAATCTAAAAATCAATTTGGGAAGAACTGATGTCTTAATAACTATCAAGTTTTCTGATCCACGAGCACAGTATATCTTTTCTGTTAGTTAGGTCTTTTTAAATTGCCCTCAGCAATATTTTGTAGTTTTCAGTAGACATAGATCTTGTATACATTTGTCAGATTCATTCTTAAGTATTTTATATTTTTGTTACCATTTTAAATGTCATTATCTTTTAAATTTCATTTTGATTTTTTTGTTTTTAGTATGTAGAAACACAATGTAATTTTTTGTATTGATTTTATATTTTTTCACCTTGCTAAACTTACTCATTACCTCTTATTATTATAGACTCCATCAGATTTTCTACATAGATAATCATGTAATATATAAATAAAGACTTGTATTTTTCTTTTGAATTTGGATGTCTTTTATTTCTTTTTCTTTAGTTTATTGAATTGGGTCCAATATCCAATACAGTGGTGAATAGAACGGGTAAAAGTGTACTTCAGTGACTTGTTCTTGATTTTAATGGCAAAGCATTTAGTGTTTTACTATTAAGCACGATGTTAACTGTAGGTTTTTGTAGATTTCCTTTATCAGTTTAGGGAAATTTGCTTCCAGTCTTAGTTTGCTGAGAGTCATTTTTTAAAAAATTAGTTTCAGGTGTACAACACAGTGCAATAGTTATAATTTTTACCCCTCAAAGTGACAGCCTCCCTCCCCCAATCCGGTTAGAATGGCTATCATCAATAAATCAACAAACAAGTGCTGGCGAGGTTGTGGAGAAAAGGGAACCCTGGTGCACAGTTGGTGGGACTGCAGATTGGTGCAGCCATTATGGAAATCAGTATGGAGGTATCTCAAAAAACTGGAAATGGAGCTACCATATGACCCAGCAATTCCACTTTTGGGTATCTATCCAGAGAAACCCAAGACACTATTTTGAAAAAATATATGCACCCCTATGTTTGTTGCAGCACTATTCACAGTAGCCAAGACTTGGAAACTATCGAAATGCCCATTGGTAAACAACTGGATTAAGAAACTGTGGTACATTTGTACAATATACGCTATAAAGAAGAATTAAATCGTACCATTTGCAACGATATGGATGGGCCTAGAGAACATTATGTTAAGTGAAATAAGTCAGTCGGAGAAAGACAAATGCCATATGATCTCACTTATATGTTGAATCTAAAAAACTGAATGAGAGCCGGCTGAGTGGCGCATTGGTTGGGAGCTGGCTTGGGACACCAGAGGGCCCTGGTTCGGATCCCACATATGGGGGCCAGTGACACTGCCCTCTGCAGCTAGGATGCTGAACAGGCAGCTCGACCTGGACTGGGCTGCCTTGGGTTGCCAGCGACTGCGTGGGCTGCAGCCGCTGCTGCAGTGGGTTGCCATGGGCTACCGTGTGTGGCCAGCAGCCAGCGTGAGTGGCCAGCAGCTGCAGTGAGTGGCCGTCCAGAAGCCTGCAACTGATCTGCCTCCCCCGGGGAAGAGCGCAATGATGGTGCCAACTTGGGCCAGTGAAGCAACATCCTCCACAACTAGACTGAGGAACAAGGGGACAGCGACTTGTCTGTTCCCCTTCCCCTAATTCCCCAGCGCTGTTCCCATCCCCCAATTCCCCAATTAAAAAAAAAATCTTAAAAATAAATAAATAAATAAATGAATAAAAAACTGAATAAATGAGCAAAGTAAACAGGAATAGTCTCAGAGATATAGAGGAAAAACCAATGGTTGCTAATTGGAAGGGGGGGGGGTTGGAGATGAGGGAGAAGGAGAAGGGATTAGACAGCATAAATAGGTAACTACAATATTGCCACAGGGATATGAGAGACAATTTGGAAAGTCATTATTTTTTAATCAAGAATGGATTTTGGATTATGTCAAATACTTTCTCTCTACCTATTGAGTGATCATATGTTGTTGGGTTTCTTTCTTATTTCGTCTGTTAATTTGCTAAATTATGCTGATTGAATTTTGAATGTTAAACTTTATTCCATGGGTAAACCCCACTTGGTTATGATGTAGTAAACCCTTTTATCCATTATTGGATTCCATTTGTTAAAATTGTGTTGAGATTTTTAAAAATCTATGTCATGGATGATATTGATATGTCTTTTTTTTTTCTTTATAGTGTCTTTTTCTAGTTTTAGTGTGAGAATAATCTTGGCCTCATAACATGAGTTAGGAAATATTCCCTGATCTTCAAATTTCTGGAAGAGTTTGTGTAAAATTGGTGTTATTTCTTCCTCAAATGTTTTGTAGAATTTTTCAGGGAAGCCATCGGGCCAGGAGCCTTCTTTGTGAAGGATTATTAACTCTAAATTCAATATCTTTAATTTCTTTAATAAATATAAAGCTATCAGGTTATTTACTTTCTGAGTGATTGCTGGTAGTATTAATTTAATCTTAATTGCTAAATTTATTGGCAAAACTTGTTTGTAATATTCCCTTATTATAATTTTAATGTCTTTAGAATCTTTAACATGTCTCCACTTTTGTTTCTGATATTGTTTGTTAATTTGTGTCTTCTCTCATATTTTCTGATCTGTGTGGCTATACATTTATAAATTTTATTCATTTCAGAGAAGCAGCTTCTTTTTGTCTGCTGATTTTCTGTTATTTCATTGATTTCCTCTTTGAACTATACTATTTTCTTTCTTGTGACTTTTTTGGTTTCATTTGTTCTTCTTTATCTATTTTGTAAGATGGAAACTGAGGTTACTGATTTGAGATATTTCTTATTTTTTTAACATAGGTGTTTCTCTTTATTTATCTTCATTCCATAAATTTTGATATGTTGTGTTTCATTTTCATTCAGTTAAAATGCTTTCTGATTTGCTTTTCTGACCTATGATTTATTTTGAAATGTGCAGCTTGGTTTCCAAATATTTGGGGATTTTACAGATATTCTGCTATTATTGATTTGTAATTTAGTTCCATTGTGATCAGAAAACATACTTTGTATGAATTAAACCCTTTTAAATTTACTGAGACTTATTTTTTGACCAATTATATGATCTATATTCGGAAATGTTTTATTTGCATTTGGAAAGCATATTAGTCTATTGAGTGTTCAACAGTTTATATTTATAATATACATCTTTAAATTATTAGAGTTTACTTTCAAGTTGTATAATACCATTTCATGAATATGGGAAACTCACAACAGCATTTCTCTATTTCCCCCACTCCTAGACTTTGTTTTATTGTTGTCATAAGTATTGCATCTACATATATTATAAACCCAACAATATTTTATTATGTTTTAATTAAAACAGTTATTTTTTTAAAGATTTAATACTAATAAAAGGATTTATATTACAGTTACTATTTTTTGGTGCTCTTTATTTAGACTCAGAGTTTCGTCTGGTATCATTTTTCTTCTGCTTGAAGGATTTCCTTTAATATTTCTTGTAGTGCAAGTTTTCTGATGATAGATTCTTTCAGCTTTTGTACATCTTAGAAAGTTCTTCTCTTACCTTTGGGTGTTTTTGTTTACTTGTTTCTTTTATTTTGTTCTGTGTTATGGTACTTATTTACCAGGAAGTGTTTTAAGCACCTTTAAGGTTTTCTTTTTAATTTACTACGTTTTTAAAATCATTTTTATTGTGATAATATACACAACACAAAATTTGACATTTTAATAATTTAAAGCTAAAATTGAATAATTACATTGACAACATTGTCCAACTTTCACCACTATCTGTTTCCAAATTTTTTCATCACCTCAAACAGAAACTCTATACTCATTAAGCAATAACTGCCCACTCCTCATCCTTGCAGCTTCTGGTAACTCCCAAACTACTTCTGTCTCTCTGAATTTGCCGATTTTAGATATTTTATAAGTGGAACCATACACTTGTCCTTTTGTGTCTGACTCATATTAATTAGCATAATGTTTTCAAGATTCATCCATGTCGTAGCATGTATCAGAACTTCATTCATTTTTATGATTGAATAATACTCCATTGTATATGTTATACCACATTTTGTGTATCTATTGATCTGTTTATGGACAGTTGGGTTGTTTCCACATTTTTGTTGTTGAGAATAATATTGCTATGAACATTGGAGTATAAGTATCTATTTGAATCCATGTTTTCAATTATTTGGTATATAACTAGCAGAAGAATTTCTAGGTCTTTGGCAATTCTGTTTAACTTTTTGAGGAACCACAAAACTCACCTTTGTTTTTGAAAGCTATTTTAATGAGGCACAGATTCTAGGTTAACAGTTTTGTTTTCTTTATTATTTTGTTCCTTTTAGTACATTAAAGATGTCTCTTTACTATCTTGTGGTTTGCATTATTTACAAGTTGGTATCTGCTGTGAAATTTATTTTTGTTCCTCTAGATATGCCTATAATGTCTTTTTACTTTCTCTGTTTTTAAGATTTTCTCATTATTACTTGTTTAAGCAATTTGGTTATTATGTGCCTTGGTGTGATTTTTTTCTTGTTACTTGTGCTTAGGTACATTTGTCTTTTGGATTTGCACATTTATAATTTCCTACTAATTTAGAAATTTTTCTATTATAGTTTTTCAAATATTTCTTCAGTTTTCTTCTTTTTCATCCTTTTTTCTTCAAGCACTCTAATTACATATGCATTAGAACTCTTGAAATAAAGTTTTATTTCTCACTGAAATGCTATTTTTGTTTTTGTTTTGTCATTTCCTATCTGTGTTTCATTTGGAGTAGTTTCTATTGCTGTGTCTTCAAGTCAATAATATTTTCTTCTGCAATGCCTAATCTACCCTTAATCCTATCTAGCGTATGTTTAATCTCAGACACTATAGCTTTTATCCCTAGAAGATCAATAGGGTCTTCTTTATGTCTTCACCTCACATGTTAAATCTTTTGTCTAGCTTCTTGACTATAAAGACTTCACTTATAATAACTGATTTAATATTGTTGTTTACTAATGCCGTCATCTGTGTCATTTCTAAATGTGCTTCAATTTATTGCTTTGTGTCCTTGCTATGGGTCATATTTATCTGCTTCTTGCATGGCTGATAATTTTCATTGAATACCAAACTTTGTGACTCTTACCTTATTGTTAAAGTTTATTCTGGAAAGTTAATTGGAAATAGTTTAATTCTTACAGGTTTTGATTTTAATTTTATCAGGCAGGACCAGAATAAGTTTTAGTTTAGACCTAATTTTGTCCCACTATTGAGACAAAATCTTTCTGAATACTCTACCTAATGCCCTGTGAATTATGTGATGAGTCTTTCACTCATCATTCTGATAGCAGCAGACACTATTCCCAGCCCTTTAGGATATCTATGAATTGTTTCCTCAAATCCTTTTAGTAGTTCTGTCTGTCATCTTATTTCCTCACTCAGGTGTACTGATCAGAACTCAGCCAAATACTCAAGGGAGACCCTCTGCGGATCTTCGGAGTGCTTTCTCTGGGCGGCTCTCCTCTCCTGTACTCTTGTCTTCCCTAAGGTGGCTATAAACTTCCTAGACTCCCAGCAAGCTCTTGTGAAGTCAAGGAGACTGCCAACTCCTCCTGTGTTCCCCCTACTACACTGCAACCTGGAAAAATAATAAGCTGAGACAGTTATAATGCTCACCTCATTTATTTCCCATTTTTAGGGAGGGATCACTGTCCTATGTTGTTTGATGTCCAGTGTTTTGAGACCTGTTGTTTCATATATTTTGTCCAGTTTTTTGGTTATTTCAAGTGGGATTGTAAATCGAGTCTCTGTTATCCCATCTTGGCTAGAAACAGAAATAAGACACCTTTTTTTTTTCCTTTTTCAAGCTTTACTAAAATTATCTCTTGATGATTGTGTAGGCGAAAAAGCACATACAATTAGAATGCCTTAATAAACCCATTATGTAAATGGAGTCTATCATTTTGATACTTGCTAAAAATTGGGAAAAGTTTAATTAATACATGTCAAATAATCAGAATTAGATTTAAATTAAGAGAGTATCAACTGTACTGTAGCTGGTCACTTAAGTAAAAAAAATTTACTCTTAAACTTCTTTTCCAAATGGATAGTCTCCAGATTTCTGCTTCATCACTTCTGAGCATAGGTAATTCACTACTTTGGAGGTTAATCAATCCCTTATTGAATGAGCTTTAATCTTTTAACTGTTTTTCAACAACCACTTATTGAGTATATAGAATTGGCCAGGCAACATTCCAGGCTCTGTCTATACAAAAATAAATAGAATATATTTTACCATCTTGAGGAATAATTACAATCCAGTAGCCAGACGTGTAAACAAATAATAGTAGTACAACTGCCAAGTTCGATAGTCAAGGCATGTTCAAGGTACACATTCTCTCCACAGGCATAGGGGCCTAAAGACCATGGTACATCAAAGGACTATAAATGGTTTGATTAAGTTTTACTATAAGAGGCATGTTGAAGAAAAACATAAGATTGAAAAGGGAGAGAAAAATCAGATAAAGGAGGACCTTGAATATCATTCTATAGAATCTAGGCCTTAATTATGGACAGAGGACAGAACCCTTGAAAGCTGTTAAGGAGGTGTGCTATGATCAAATTTTCACATTATATTAATTTCCCTGAAAGAGGTGTCAGATGGGTTAACAGGAGTCAGCAAATTATAGTTCATGGGCCAAATCCAGCCCACTACTGTTTTTTTGTAAATAAAGTGTCATCAGAACACGGCCACACTTACTTGTCTACATGCTGTGCTACAATGATAGTCTTCAGTAGTTACAACAAAGACCATATGTCCTGTAAAGCTGAAAGTATCTACAATCGAACACTTTACAGAAAAAATTTGCCGACCCATGGATTAGAGTGAGTCAGAATGATTTTGGAAACTAATTAGAAAGGTTTTGGCAATAATTCTAACGAAGCACTATAAGAGCCTGACATTTAACAGGGTGTCTCAAATGTTTAGCATCATTGGACCACAACTTTCACCATTTCCTTAAAAACTAAATCAAAATCTGGAGGCATTTTGTTAACCACCAACTGGTGTCTGCAAATAAAGCAGTATGTGGGCAAAGCAGGGTGTGGATTGGCAGCGCTCTACTCACTCAGCAGTGCCTTTCTCCATGCACACATTGCTTGCGTTCCCTCAGAAATGAGCCTGAAGCACCTTCTCCAATCTACATCACAGCTCATAAAACAAGCCTTCTTTTCCTCCT
>NW_017731777.1:796023-809959 GCF_001890085.2 Hipposideros armiger
TCCTCCTCCTCCTCCTCCTCCTCCTCCTCCTTCTTCTTCTTCTTCTTCTTCTTCTTCTTCTTCTTCTTCTTCTTCTTCTTCTTCTCTGTTTTAGGTGTTCAGAAGTTAACAGAATAAGTTACTATTGAGGATATATCTTTCCTTGAACATGTATTAAGAATGGATTCCCACTCTAGGTTTTTATTCAACTATAAGACAAAATCTCTTCATAACCACCCAACATAGTATTTCTCTTTGCAATTGTGTGCTATTGATATACAAAGCCAGACAGTGTCATTTGATAATGGAATTTTGCCAACAGCTTGCCTTGTTTTCTTCTGAGCATAATATTTGTCACTTTGCAGATGGTTTTATGTTCTTCTTGGCACTGTGTGCCTTGCAAATGGTTTTACTACTAAGGAAAGAATAAATTTTTGTCATTTCCTATTTTAGCAGAAAAATTCATGAATTTAATGCTGAAGAGCATGATTTTGTGATTGTTCTGGAGAAATTTATCTTATGAGTGAGGCCAGTTTGCTTTTAAAAATGGCAAATAAGTTTTGATAGCTTCATGTTACTATTTGACCATATTTTATAACAGACAGTATCTTACAGATTAAAGTGCTCTCTAGCTGGTTGGATAACTCCCAGTTTTCAGATCTTATGTGTTACATTCTGTATTTCCAGTTTTCTTTATCATTTCTAATACATTCTTTTATTCCTACACGTACAGATTTAGATTTTATAATTTCAGTGGAGCGTTGTTCAACATTTAAAACTATGGCATTTTTCTGAGTTCTGCTATTTGATTTTCAAGACTTTGGCTCTTCAATGGCCAACTTTTGAGCCATGTATAATTTTTAAAAAGTGGGTACTTAACACAATCTATTAGTTAAAATTTTAAATACATATTAATATATGTGAAATATACAATGCTATAAAAAATAATCAAGATAAACTCTTGATAAATAAATGCAGCTGAGGGAAACTAACTGATAAACATCTCCTTTTCAGTACCTTCACAAGCTTTAATAAAGATTATTAAGCAAGTGTTAGAATTTTGATTCTGATGACAATCTTAACCAGCTTTCTTTTCCAAATTTCTGAGATGCATGTGAAGAAACTTGCACACTAAGATTTTTTGGGGTTTTTTATTTGTTTGTTTGTTTCCCCAAACTGCCAAACTCTCTGTGGACCATTTGATCAATTGACCTTTCTTCGAGAACCACAATTATAAATCGTGGTTAATATTTCAGCAATATATGAAAGCTATATTAAAAGCTTATTCAACTGTCTGGCTAAGCTGCCACAGATTTCAAATTAAGTGAGAAAATGTATACAAATCACACCTAGTGAAATATGATAAAAATATTAATGGAAAGAATAAGTAAAATTAAATAAATTGATAGTTATTGATCATTTATATCATTGTTTATATATTTATTTCTTATTTATTTTCACAAGATTTAACAAAGCCTACATAAATATTGATGATTCAAAAGTATAATATTAATAACCTAAGGAATCTGATTGAAGGGAGTATGTGATTAAGGAAAAAAATCCATGAGGAGTTATGTGCACGTAAAAATACATAGTAAATGTTCCTATAGTTAAGAGTACCTGGTCTTGAGTCTGGTTCAAATTTTCTAGTAGCTAAAAGCAAAATCATGGCATTATTTATCTGAAAAAAAATTGCTACTGAATTATTCAATATGAAAATGAGATGTCAAAAATATATCTCTCTTTTGAAATTCCACTGACAAAAAATTTCTCTGATATCCTCCTACAGTAGTTATTTTTATATTCATTCATTGCTTAATACAACATTATATATAATAAATGATACATGTTGAATGAATTATTCATCTGTTATCACCTTCTACTGGCTTGATTTAATTTTTAATTTTATTACTCAAGTTTTAAGAAGACATTTTAAGATAAGCCACACAAAGTACGTATCTAATAAAAGATTCTCTTAGTAAAAATTACATGTTTTGGGAAGGTAATTTTGGGGCTGGTAAGTTTGGGGCTGGTGGGGAAGGTACTTGGAAGTAGCCAGACCTTTCCTTTCATCTTGAATAACATCCCATTACAAAAAGAGTAGGAATATTTCTCTTCCTATATATGAGCATATAATAAATATTTCCATAGAGTTACAACTATACTTTCATACTTCTTTATTAGGGATGAATTGCAGCAAGACAAAATTATGAAAAAGACATGATTGTTAGGCTCATTCTTGAAAACTCAGTTGTGTTAAAATAATCTCTCAATCAAAATTGATTAAGCTAAGTAATAATTTTATATCCAGTGCTACAAGTGAAAGCAGGTATGAGACATTTAGAAGTTAATAATTTGATTGATCAGAGAACATACAAATACCTAATAAATTAATTATAATAGAGCAGAAATAATTGAGTAGAACAGACTTGATAATCAATTGATCTCTAATTTAGAGGTGCCACTGATGTGTTCTATCACAAACCAAAACCAATGGGTGCAAGAAAATGTCTATTTCTCTTCCCATTTAAAAGACTCATATGTTAAAATAGAAATGTTGGAGCTTTGGAGATGAAGAAACATGTCTGAACACAGGAAAAACTCTCGCTCAGAGAGTTCACAGAATTATGATATTTAGAAGTTCTAGTACAAAATCTTATACTAGTAATACATCTCTTATAGCATCTAAAAACATCTCTTGCCTCTATACCTGTCAGCTATATATTTATAACTTGTAGTTTTGACAAGATGCAGTAAAACATTAATAATTGAACAAATATAATGTTAAATTCAGGAATACCCTAATACACCTTCGTAGGTGTGTTGTCTTTTTCATTTTAAGAACAAAAAGCAGTATATTAGCAATAAGTAAATATTATAGTAAGTGTAGTTTATACATGAAGATTATCACTCTCCAGGGAACAGATATTTAATTTGTGTTCATAATAATAACAACCTAATGAACTTTACATCTTTCAGGAGAGATTAATAAACTTCAAAGAAGATAAAACAAGAATGCATGAGTAAGAGTACATCCTTAGCCTTTCATTAGGCAAAATGAGCATGAGTCCTGGCCCAGCATGGCTTCCAAAGTTAGCACTCCCAACTACAAAGCAAATATATGCAGAGAAATGTACAACAAAAGACATAGCTTTTAAAGCTCCAGTTGAGTTTCCACAAATGTTGCTTACAAAAGCCACCATTCTTGGTGTTAACAAAAAGTTGTGGATTCGTTCTTCACTAAATCCTCTTTTCTTGCATAATCCACCTTGTGCACTTTAGCTTGAGTGTGCTTTATCTGATCTAATCCTGGGCTCATTCACTCTGGGATAGAAGCAACAGGATTATTTCACACTTAAATGAGGTCCACTCTTTATGTGATCGGTAAGAGGACACCTGGCTGATACAGAATTTAAGTAAAAGATTAACCAGGTGCTCCAGGCGCATAATGACTTCAAATATAATAACAGTTTATGATAAAAAGAATTACTGTCAGCCTGTATCAAAAATGCATTCTAAAATACACACATTAAGTTCTAGTCTATATAAGTGTATTATATAGATATTTTATGCATGTAATGTTTACACACCTATGCACACTAAGAGTATTCATTCCAAGAAAAAATCTACATTCTAGTAGGAATTTTATGACCCAAAGCAAGTGTTCACGTTTTCATTCATATTCAGCACATCTACAGATTAAAATGGATTGAGTAGGGCTAGGCTTTGTGGCTTAGCAAATTAGTCCCTGATTTTTTTCTTTAAATGCAGTGGACAAGAAAGCTCAATAGAAAATAATCTAAGCCCCCATGAAGCTAAAAAATATGGATTAGTATGAAGTAAGTCTAGCTTCCTTGGCTTAGCTCTACAGGACCATTACATTAAAAACGTGTGTGTGTGCGCATGCACATGGGTGTTGTGTGCATATATATTTTACATTTGTTGAGTGTGTACACACATGTTTCCTATGAATCTTAGATTCTAGTTTACCATTATTAAAGTGTTAAAGGATCATATTTACTTTATTTCTTTTTTTTTTTTGCTTAATACAAACAGTTGGTAACCTTTTTTTATACTTTATTTATTTTGACATTCAGTATTATTTTATATTAATTTCAGCTGCACATCATAGTGGTGTATTTACTTTAATTATAGCTTTCTGATTCCAGAGTCTGCCAAAGTCTCAAATATAAGAAAATAAAATTAAATTAAGTTAAAGCTAGTCAAAGCTATAGAAATGTCCTTTTGACTACAAAAATCTATATAAAAACCTATACAATTGCTATATCTTTTTCCCTTTGGAATTTGTATAACTAGTTTTAAAAGGAAGAAAGTGGCATAGACACTTAAAGGAAATGGAGAGTAATAATACACTGATGGATATTGTGTAGAGTACCTCTTGGTTTTCACCTCTGCATCAGAAAAATGGATTATGAATAATGTGTGAGAGAGATTGGACAGTAAAACAATAGCAATTTTTTGGATATTTCAGCACATCAAAATTTGTTAAATAAAGTTAATCATTTAAAGAACTGAAAATCCAATGTGGAACTAATGTAGATCAAAATGCTATCTCTTGAAGCCTTACTCGCCAAAAGTCCTATCTCAAATGATTAAAACTTCCTGATCTGAGGCTCAGTTTCTTTACCTGCAAAATGAGGAAGTTGAACCAACACTTAATTCCTTTTTATTCAACATTACTCAAATAGATAAGATCCATACTTTTTATTGATGGAAGAATACATTCCATACACTTCTAGTCATTTAGAGTGATACATCAATTAATGAATCCCCTGGTAGCAAATAAATTTCACAGCAGAGTTAGAGTGCTATTAAAATAACAATAAATTATGAAAAGCTGTGTTTCTGTGATCATTCTGTGCAGTAGTTTGGTCTCCAGCAAGCTGCATGTGAGTGTAGATGTGCAGAACATGAATAATGACAATGACATCTTCAAGAAAAATGTTCAAGTGCAGTAAGTCTACCAGGTTATAAAAAATTATATGATGTGCTTTGAAGTGCATACTGTATGACATATACTAAATTTATAAATTTAATATTCAAAATTAATATTGCCAAAGTTATAAGAAAAAAATGAAAATTCAACGCTAAGTTTATGATGCCAATAATCAGCTTAATCATTCCAGTTCAAAAGAAATAACCACCCTTTTCTTCAGCAATATGTTGGCAAAATAATAAAATTATTTTACTTTAAAAATTATTGTGTCAGGGCAGCTGAGAGGTGCGTTGGTTAAGAGTTGGCTTGGGACACCAGCTCTGAGCAGTAGGGCCCCAGTTGAGATCCCACATTAGGGCCAGTGACTCTGTGCCCTCTACAGCTAAGATGGTGAGCAGCAGCTCGATCTGGAGCTGGGCTGCTGTGAGTCGCCCATGTCGGCATAGGCTGCAGTGGGGCTGGCCGGCAGCAGGCGTGAGCTTTCATGAGCTGCTGTGAGCCGCCCTAAGCAGCTGTCCAATGGCCAGAGAGCGACTGCCTTACCCGGGAAGAGCGCAATGATAACACCAACATGGGCCAGTGAAGCGACGTCCTCCACAATGAGACTGAAGAACAAAAGGACAGCAACTTGTCTGTTCCCCTTCCCCGATTCCCCAATGCTGTTCCTCTCCCCCAATTTCCCAATAAAAATCTAAAAAAATTAAAAAATTAAAAAATAATTGTGTCATGCTGATACAAGAAAGATGTATATATATTTTAAAAATCTGTATAGGCTTGGAAAGTATATGAATTTTCTGGTCTTTCTTTTGCTTCATTTCTTACAGAGCCCTTTTTGATCTCTAGGAGCAGTCTGTGAATGAATAGGAAGAGAAATGCTAGACATCCATTCTTCATTGGCTCATTCATTAATGGAATGGGAAAATACTTCAAGATATATATTTTTTACTGTTAAAAACTACATCCAGCTTCTTAGACAAGTGTACCAGGCTTGTACTATAAACAAAATGCTTTAGAAGGAGATCTGAAATTTAGCTGGGATATGCAAGTAGTGGAAATTTGTTCTGATTGAATAGATGTCTATTTTGATTGGTTGGTAGTCATGGTACACTGGTCGTTAAATGTTTCCAATATCATACTTGAGTGGAGGCAAGTAACCATACAGACCATGGCTTCCATAATGTTATATCTCAGCCATTAACTAAACAGTGTTCTCTCATGATTATGTCAATGGCTCTGCCAGTATACCTAACATATTTAATTAAGATTTAATGAGGCTTTAGAAACACATGGAAAGAACACACTGGAAAATTGACTATATGTATACATATACATATATATACATGTATATATATATATACATGTATATATTACAATTTTATATATTTCATATACAAAGTTATATATTATAATGCACACAAATATATATATAAGCACATACACATACTGTACATATATTTTTACCTCATCTTCTAAAGGAAATGGTTGCTTTCACAGATGTCAAAAATAAGCACAAATATACAGAAACTGAAAGTAAATTTGCAAAGACACTGCAATGCATATATATTAGCATTAATAACATGTAATATAGAAAAGGAGAATTTCTTATTTTGTCAGCATACAGAGCCCAGCACACCCAAGAGAAGCTTAATTAAGAAGCCTCTAAACTCCACATTTATTAAACCAGTATCCTGAAGGGGCTAAATCTTTTACTTTTAAATACAATTTTGGAATCCTACCCTGCTGTTACTTATAGTTATAATCATTTGTTTACCAGGAACCTACAGTTTATAGCTCCTACTTACGCATTAGATGATATTGCATTTCAAGTGTGTTAATTTCTTTCTTTGGAACCAGAAATATCCCATTGGCCTTTTATTTATTAAACATCAATATATAGATTTGTAAATGTTCTTTTTCTTATTGTAATTGAGAAAATTTTCAATGTTGTGTTTGACAAACACAAAAATCTTTACATCTGTACGATATCACCAGCCAGAGAGAATACGTTATAATACTCGTATATCTTCATCATCTTATATAGATGCATACACACATGTTCACATATGTATGTATGTATACACAGACACATACTATTTTGAAACTTGCCAACATTTTTGTCCTGTTAAATTTGGTAGAGGACAGAAGACTTTATCTTTGCGATCATACAAATCTTTCATAGAAAACTCTCAATAAGCCCTTAGCTATGCAAAGATAAAGACCTTACCATGGCAAAGAAAGTTTGAGATTTTGAGGAGCTATAATTTTCTGCATGATAATGGGGAAATCTCTCTTCCCTGGGGTTCCTGGTTGCATCTCCGAGCATATAATAGAGAAGTAGGCCAGAGACTTGAGCTGAATGAAACCTTTTGCCTTCATCCTCCCTTTGGCAGAGAATTCTTGTTGACTCTGAACATGCATCTTCTTCCTATTCATTAACAGAACTTCAAGTTTATTCAGGGAGATGCATGGCCCTGCAGCTAAATGGGCCACTTAAATAAGTTTTGGCCAGTGAGATGTAACCAGCCATGTTGTGTAGTCCTATCAAAGGACATCTCCATCCATAGGAATGAGTGGGCCCTTCTCTTCCAGCATTCTGGTGAAATAGGAAAGTGACCCCTGAAGTTAAAAACCCAGCTTGGAAACATGGAGAGTATTATACTCTATGGCAAAGAAGCAAAACATGTTCTTGGCCCCCCATTGCAGCCCTGGACTACTGCCTTCTGAATTCTTTTACACTGTTATCTGGGGGATTATTCTTACAGCAGAATTCATCTCATGATTGATAAAGTCTCACGGGGATGGAAAAAATTGGAGGAAAGTTATTTAGGGACAAAGGCAATTTGTTTAGGGAGAGGTAGCCTGACTGCTGACAAATGACACAATGCAAAGGAGACAGACATGATCTTTTGAGGAGGCTTTGTGTCTCAGTCTCCACGAGTTGTGGTGCTCAGTAGGGAATTTGAAATTTTTGTTTTCCTCATTATAATTTCCTTTTTGTATCACCAAGACTTCAGTGAAATGTAGGGAAATGGCTACCTCCTGATATTATCTGTATTTTATGAAAATAAGGAATATCACCCACTCACACTTAGAACCTGGAAAAGCAGTTGTAAAAAAATAAAAGGTTATTTATAGTAATTACAAAAGTTATCCAATGATAGGGGCCAACCAGGATGGATTTATGCATATGTTTATGCTGTTTTTCAACATGAGCCTTGATCCATTTTAAATACCTTTTTGCTTGGTTTGAAATAGTATGTAATTGTTTTGATGTGTTTTTTTAAATGTGCCATGATAGCCTGCTTTTATTCTCTTTAGAAATATTATGCTACTCCTTTTCATTCTTCTTATTGTAACTGTGTATGGTATATTTTACCTTGATGTAGTTCTGTTGCATATTTTATATGAATTCACTTCATGTGCATATTTAGAATGAGACTTGGTACAGATAGCTTGCTAACTTCAAAGAACTCTCCATTGATGCAAACTAAAAATGCCTTTTGAAGTATGCCTTCAAAACCATGGTTAATAATAACTGTGTAGATATTTACTGTATGTTAGTATACTAATTCATATAAATTTTTATTTAAAATTTATACCATGGAAATTAGTGATTGACTCCAATTTATATATGAAGCTGTGACTGGCATTCTTGTATATAGGTAGGGATTCCAAATAACTAATTAGTTCTTCAAGATACATTCCTAGAAATTGAATTATAAGTCATAGATCATATATTTCCACTTTGCTAATTAGAAAGGTAAAGAGTTCATAAAACATTAGGAGGTTATGAAAGTGTTCATTTCACCAGTCATCAGTAATTTGTCAATTTGATAGGTTAAAAATTGTATCGTTATTTTAGTCTATATTTCTTTGATGAGCGGAAAGTTGCATTTAATCATAATTTATTGGTCTTTTGAATTTCTTCGGTTATAAATTATCTATTTTGTTAATAATTAATTCTGTAAATAATTTCTACCACCACCACACCTGAAATTTCTCTCTTCCTTTCTCGCTAATTGGCACTCGCAACCACCCTGGTCCTGTGCAATGAAGCCACAACTATTCCTTGTGTCTCACTCTCTATTACTATTTACAGTCAATCTTTCTCAAGTTCTCTTGATTATGCCTCCCCTCCCCCCCAAAAAAAATCTAAAATCTGCCCACTTTTCTCCATCTCCACAGCTACCATTCTAATCTAAACTACCTGGCCTTGAAACTTCTATTCCCTTTCTATCTATCCCTTCTCCACACTGCAGCCATAGTGATTTTCAAGTATGGCTCTCTCTAGCCCTTATGCATAGAAAGGCTTTCCCAAACACAAACTGTTCCACCAGCTCTTTTATGATATTATTTTCACTAGATTCTAATACATTGTTCTTTCTTTATTATTCTTTTCTAGATATCCAGAATATTTGGGTTGTGTTTTTCCTTTGATATAGGCCTTAACTTCTTTTAAGTTTCCTGTTGGAAGAGATTTTTTGTTTGTTACTATTACTACTAATTGAGGATTTACTGCACCATGGTCTAATAATGTTTGTTTTTCTATTTTATTGAGTTATTTTTACCTAATGTTTAGCTAATTTTGATAGATGTTTATGTACACTTGAAAACAAGGTATAATTTGTGCTATGAGGATGACGTGCTTATTATATATCTATAGACTATCTTTTTTTTTTAAGATTTTTATTGGGGGGAACTGGGGGATGGGAACAGCGCTGGGGAATTGGGGGAAGGGGAACAGACAAGTTGCTGTCCTTTTGTTCTTCAGTCTAGTTATGGAGGACGTTGCTTCACTGGCCCAAGTTGGCACCATCATTGCGCTCTTCCCGGGTGAGGCAGATCAGTCGCCGGCTTCTGGACAGCTGCTCATGCTGGCTGCTGGCTACACACGGTAGCCCATGGCAACCCACTGCAGCAGGGGTTGCAGCCTATGCCATTGCCAGCGACTCATGGCAGCCCTGCTCCAGGTTGAGCTGTTGTTCAGCATCTTAGCTGTAGAGAGGGCAGTGTCACTGGCCTTCATATGTGGGATCCGAACCGGGGCCCTCTGACATCCCAAGCCAGCTCTTAACCAACGCGCCACTTGGCCGGCATGTCTACAGATTCTATCTTATGGTTTTCAGGTCTTCCATGTTCTCACTAACATTTTGTTCCCTTTATCTATTTAGATCTGAGCGAGGTGTGCTAAAGTTTCCTTGTTGTATTATGTCTGTTTCTCCTTTTACCTCCTATCGTTTCTGCTCTATGAAAGCTGTACTGATATTTGGTGAATAGATATTAATATCTTCACTGTGAATGGTAGCTTTTAGCATTATAGAATGTCCTACTTTGTATTGTTTAATTCTTCTTGGCCTGAGTTCTACCTTGTTTTAGATCAAGATCATGGCCTCTGCTTTCTTCTTACTGGCCTTTTCTTGCTGTATTTTTGGTCCTGCTTTTATCTTGAGCCTTTTTAATTCATTTTATTTTAGGCATCTTTTGCATAAAGCATAAAGTTGAATTTTACTTTCTTAGTTGACCTGAAAACCTTTTTCTTGTATTATGTAAGTTAAGTCCACTAACATGTATTGATACAGTCAGTATGCTTGGTGTTACTTTTATAACATATATATATACATATATATATATATGATATATTATATAATTATATTACCTGCTTTCTTTGCTATATTTCTTCTTATTATTTTCCTTGCTATTTGGGAACATTTTGACTCTTTTTCTAATGGTTACCTTTGTACCAATACTTGTCTATAATACTTTTAACCACAACTATGTTCTGAAACTTAGTGTCTTTCTGTTATCAAAATTAATGCCAGCAAGTAACTGCTTTTTCCCCTGTCTTCCTCAGTATAATCTTAGTGTTGATATTTGTTGATAAAAATATACTTAAGCTTCAAGTTCCTCATTTATCAGTTTTAAATGCTATCTTTTCATCGCTCTTGCCCATGAGTCAATCAGCAGGTTGATTCTACTTTCCATTTATTCTACCCCTTCTCCTCCCTTTTTAAAATTGGTTTCATTATTTCTCTAACATCAGAGTCTATAGTATTCATACTGTATTTTGCCATTTTATCTTTGTATTTTAGTCTTTGAATGCCTACTGCCATGTCCCCAAGACCTTCTCCACATATGTTTTCTGAAGTTCTTTCTGTAATAGATCCCTCAGGAAAGGATTATTGGAATAATATTCTTCCAAGCATTGCATATTCATAAGTCTTTGTAGCCTTTGTATCAAAAGGATATCTGATTTAGTATAAAAACCTTGGCTCACATTTTCTTTTCCTGAATATTTTAACAATGTTACTTCCTTGTTTTGTAGCTTAAAATGTTGATTTTGAGAAATATGATGCTACTCTCATTTCCTTTCCCTTATTTGTTACTTGATTTGTATATGTGCATTGGTAGTGGTGGCAGGCTGGTCTCTGGATTTCCAAATGCAATTTTTCCTTGAAGTCTAATAGTTTTACTAGGCTATATCTTGGTTTTGACTGCTCTGGTTCCATGTATTCAAAGAGTGTGAACTTTTCACACAATCAATTCTTCTTGTTTTTCCAAAAAGTCATACTGAACTGTGGTTTTATTTCTGAATATTTTCTTTTACTTTTCTAATTCATTTTGCTATTTGTTAATGCTCCCTTCATATAGTCTTTTCATCTAGCTATATAATTTCTGAGATTTTGAATTTCTTAATTTTGTTATTCTTTCAAAACTTATAGCATTTTTTGTCATAATTTGAAATATTGTATCAGAGTTTCCATCTGTTTAGAGGCCACTGACAGGATTTTCTAATATATTACATATACAATGTGAAAGAAAGAATCAAGGATGGTTCTAATGTTTTTGACCTGAGCAACTGGTAGGGTGACCAACTTATTCTGATTTGGTAAGGGATTTCCCATTTTTAGTAATGAAAGTGTGTCATCCTAGAACTCCCTCAGTTTCCAGCAGACTGGGATGGTTAATCAACCTAGCAATGGAAAGAAAAACATTACCACCCCCTGAAGCTGTAAGTAGAGTAGATTTTTGTAGGAAGACCAGGAGTCCAGTTTTGGACATGTTAAGTTTGAGTTATCTATTAGACCTCCAACTAGAGTTCAGAAGGGTGGTCTGAGCTGGAAATATAAATTTGGCAGTTCTTGACCTACATAACGTTTAGAGTTCTGAGTCTGGATGAGGTCATCAAAAAAATAAGTGTAGATAGGGAAAAGATTCCTGTATTAAGGGGTTCAAAGAAGGGAAGAATTTTGCAAAAAAAGACTGAGAAGAATTGAGCACTGAGGTAGGACAAAACCCAAGAAAGTGTGGTGTTCTGAAACTCAAGAAAAGGAAGCGTACCAAGAAGTGGGAATGAGTCAATTGGATAAATGCCAATACAGGATTTAGTAAGGAAAGGATTGAGAGCTTGACTGTTGAATTTAGTAACATGGAGGTGATCTGAAAAGTTAACTTTGGGTGATTTGCTGAGCACAAGAACATAATTGGTAAGAGCCAATGGGGAATAGGAGGAGAGGAATTGAAGGTAGCACATATGTATCATTATTTCAAGGAGTTTCATAGGAAAGTTTCAGAGAATTGGAAAGGCAGCTGGCAGGGAATTTCATTTGAACATATTTTAAGATAAGAGAAATAACAGCATACTTGCATATTACTGGGAAAGAAATACGAGGTATGACAATTAAGTTCATGAACTTTGTTGCAACGATGTTGCTAACCTTTTTTGATATCAGAGGGATTATTCATTATGAATTTGTACAAACTGGACAAACACTTAACCAAGTTTACTATTAAAAGTCCTGAAAAGATTGTATAAAAAAGTTAGAAGACCTGAACATTTTGCCAACATTTCATGCCTCTTGCATCATGACAATGCACCAGCTCACACGGCACTGTCTGTGAGGGAGTTTTTAGACAGTAAACAAATAACTGTATTGGAACACCCTCCCTTCTCACCTGATCTGGTCCCCAATGACTTCTTTCTTTACCTAAAGATAAAGGAAATATTGAAAAGGAGACATTTTGATGACATTCAGGACATCAAGGGTAATACGACAGCTCTGATGGCCCTTCCAGAAAAAGAGGTTCAAAATTGCTTTGAAGGGTGGACTGGCATCAGTGCATAGCTTCCCAAGGGGAGTTCTTCAAAGGTGACCATAGTGATATTCAGCAACGAGGTATGTAGCACTTTTTCTAGGATGAGTTCCCAAATGTAATGGTCAGACCTTATAGTAGAGAGAGTGGAATTGTTGGAGGGGTTTTCTTAAGCAAGTAAAAGAGCATGGATTCCACAGCAAAACCACTTAGGAGACAAATGCAGATAAACTGTCTACACCAGACTCTTAAAAAAGAAAAAAAAAATCAAAGAGCAAAAAAAAAAGGCAGCAGTTTATCCAAAATAATAACTAGTGGAGTTTGTGCTGCAGTTCTTCTAGATGAAATTTTTATCTATCAGTATGCCTGTACAGTAGCCAATTGTTTAATGTACAGAATGACCCCAAAGTATTGCATAATTTTCAAAGTCCAGGAAATATTTGCATGCTATGTACTAAGGTAGAAGAAGGCTCTAAATGTGAATTTTTGAAGGCCTTCTAACTAGTGAAACAAAAATCAATTCCAGGGTAATTTTTAATCCAGAAAATTCTGTTAATGTGATGTCTTTTTTCTCAGAACTGTTATACTTCTTTTGTTTCCAATTAAGCAAGTTATAATATTTTGTGTATTGAAACGGTATGCATCTACAGGTGTACTTTTTTTTATTAGTTTCAGGTGTACAAAACAATGCAATAGTTATGCTTTTCACCCCTCACAAAGTGACAACCCCCCTCCCCCAATCAGCCACCCTCCCTCTCGATATCATACATATCTATTACAATTCCATTGACTCTATTCCCCATACTGTACTCCACATCCTATGACCATATATATATATATATATATATATATATATATATATATATATATAAAAAATATTTACAACATTATTGATTATATTCCCCAGAC
>NW_017731777.1:810515-845251 GCF_001890085.2 Hipposideros armiger
ATAAGGTAGTTCCATTTCCAGTTTTTTGAGATACCTCCATACTGGTTTCCATAGTGGCTGCACCAGTCTGCCATCCCACCAGCAGTGCACCAGGGTTCCCTTTTCCCCACAACCTCACCAGCACTTGTTTGTTGATTTATTGATGATAGCCATTCTGACCAGGGTAAGGTGGTATCTCATTGTGGTTTTTATTTGCATTTCCCTAATACTACGCGAGGTTCAACATTTTTTCATATGCCTTTTGACCATCTGTATGTCCTCTTTAGAGAAATGTCTCTTCATATGCTCTGCACATTTTTTAATTGAGTTGTTTATTTTGGTGTTGAGTTGCATGAGTGTTTTATAAATTTTGGATATTAACCCCTTATCAGATATATCGTTGACAAATATCTACTCCCATTCAGTAGGCTCCCTTTTTGTTTTATTGATGGTTTTCTTTGCTGAAAAAACTTAGTTTGATGTAATCCCATATATTCATTTTTTTCTTTTACTTTCCTTGCCCATGCACATATATCAGTAAAAATATTGCTCAGGGTAATGTCTGCAAATTTACTCCCTATATTTTTTTCTAGGTGTTTTATGGTTTCAGGTCTTACATTTAAGTCTTTAATCCATTTTGAATTTGCTCTTGTATATGGTGTAAGGAGGTGGTCCAGTTTCTTTTTTTTGCATGTGTCAGTTCAGTTTTCCCAGCTCCATTTATTAAATAGACTATCTTTACCCCAATGTAAATTCTTGCTTCTGTTGTCATAGATTAATTGACTGTGTATGAATGGATTTATTTATGGGCTCTCTATTCTGTTCCATTGATCTATGTGCCTACAAGTATACTTTTCAGAGCCTTCTTTGAACTTCCAGGTCCATGGTCTACAAAGTTTATGCTGAAAATAAATATAAATGTGTTGCTTTTCCTTATGTTATTTATCCTCACTTCTTGGGTTCTATTCAGTAACTTGACTTATTTTGATATTAAATTCAAAACCTATATGTTTTTTCAGGCATGAAGTTCTTTACATTGGAGCCCACTTTGATAACCTCATTTAAATGGAAAGTGGGTTTATCAGCAAAAGGAAGGAAGATAAAAAGCAGACCAGATGACAATAATTACATAAGAGACACTAATTAACACTATCTAAATGAAGCAAGTTTGCTTTGTCAATATGTCACTTGCGTGCTATTGCTCCCCAACCTGAAGAAATATCTGCACATGATAACACTTTTATGCTCTGTCATAATAGTGCTATTAATACAGCTGAGTAGTTTCTGAGCAAGACTTTCCAGCTTCCAGACAATGGTATGCACTTTCATTTTCAGTTAAATTTTCTAGTCCCAATTCCAATATTATTTTGTTGTAATTATTTAAGTGCTTTAGGCCATAATCTAAAATATAGATAAACATGGAGGCCCTAAATAATTTATGTTACCTGAAAGGCCTAAATACATTATTATTTTACTTTATTATGTAAAGTTTTATAATCTATTAGGATGCTTAAATTTGCCTTTTTATGCTGAGTACAGTGAATTTTATAAATTCAGCTGTAGATAGTTCTAGATTTAACAAATAATCAGAAATGATTCAAATAGGCAACAGAGGCTGTATGCTTTTCTTTTTCCTTTTCTCAAAAACGTATCAAAATGAATAAAAAGAACTAAAGAAAGAGTATATTCCATCCTTAATAAAAGTTGAAAATGGCAGTAATCATGCACGCATGCACGCGTGCACGTGCGAGAACACACACACACACACACACACACACACACACAAATACACACACAGCCTCTGACAAAAATGTGTTAGATATAGAAAACTTGAAGCAAATCAATGGGGGACATAGAGTTTTATATGTAGCTGTTTTGTTTTTAATATCTACAGGATAATAAGAGACCATTCTGAATAGCGCTCTGACAATATTGAGTTGAGGAGATGAGGACTGGGAAAGGGTCAGAAATGACCGTGAGAAAAGTAGAAAGACTCTATGGAACTTATCTCCAGTACTGCCCCTGGGTGATGAGCAGTACAGACCCACAGGAGGAATTCTTGCCCTGGGCCCCACATTTAGAGAGTCTCTTATATCTTTTCTATCACAAACACACAAAAGTAAACCCATTAATACTCATATAAACCCCTCTGTCACACAGAAAGTGCTCAGTGCTGGCACCACACAACTAAACATCTGCTCTTGGGATTAACAGCACTCAGACCCCAGGAGAACTCTGGTCCACAGCCCTTGCTGAATGTACCTGACCATCTTGAGGGACTGCAGGTTGTGCCATGAGAGATGGGCGCTATTCTACAGTTCAAGGAGGATTTTCGTAGCTGAAGCACCCAGGAAATAAAAAAAGACAAATTAACGTAAAATCTCTCATTTCATACTGTGAATGCACATGAAGATTTTTTTTTTCTCAGTAGTGCCAACCATCTATTTTCTTGCTTTTCTTCATGTTCTAATTCTTGGTACCAGAGGTATTCACCAACTTATTGCAGTATACATGACAGTTGCACACAGGGGCTGAGGAATGTTTCATGATATTAAATAACTTATATTTTTATATCTGTATAAATGTAGTTCTAGATGTAACATGCTTGAAGCTTAATAGAGATGTCTGGCATTGGTGGCCAAATGAAAATTGAACATTACAATTGTGAGCAGCTTTATTTTAATAAAATATTTACTAAGATTTAATTTCCATAGAAAGTAGCTGGCTATGATAGATCAAGATTTCATGTCATTTGAAAAGTACTTTGAAAGACTTGAGCAACATACTGCTATTTTTGGTTTTCTTTAAAATACCCCAGCACTGAAGTATTTGAAAGAATTGTATAATTTTAGGTTTTAAGAGATGGTGAAAGCATGATATGCATAAGTGGAGCAGTTTGGAGAAAATATAAAATATTTTAATTTTGTCAATAAAATAAGTTATATGTTACCCCAATACAAAGCTCAACTGGGGGGTATTCGTTCGCTAGGCCTGCCATAACAAAGTACCGTAAACTGGGTGGCTTACAGAACAGAAGCTTTCTTTCTGTCCACAATACTGGAGCCCAGACATCTGAGATCAAGGTGTTGACAGGGCTGTTTCCTTCTGAGGGTTGTGAGGGAGAATCTATTCTTGCCCCTGCCCTAGCTTCCGGGGGTTTGCTGGCGATCTTTGTCTTTCATTGGCACAATTATAGATGCACTGCCCTGATTTCTGCCTTCATCTTCACATGGCGTTTTCCCTGTGTGCATGTGTGTGTCCAGAGTTCTCTCTTTTATAAGGAAACCAGTCATATTGGATTAGGGACCTACCTTACTGCAGTATGACCACATCTTAACTAATTACATTGACAATAACCCGATTTCTAAACAAGGTCACATTCTGAGGTGCTGGGTAACAAATTTAAATTGGTTAAATTTAACAAATATATTTGGGGAGGATGTGATTCAACTTATAACATATAAGTAAACATATATTATAACATAATACGTAAAAGGTGGCAGAGGAAAGTTTTTTTCAAAATGAAAGTAATGAAAACTAGGCACTACAATGCTTAAAGAAAGGCTGTCTAACTTTACATTACAACACAGATTATGTGAAACATCTCAATTATAACATGATTAGTGATTTTGCTTAAAGAGGCAATAAAAATAAATTTCATTAAAAAATATATGAGTTTGTTAATTATGCATGCCTTTTTCATTACGCATCTAAACATTGCTGACTCACCATCAGAATGCCCAGATGTGCATAATAATAAAGTCCATTTATTCTTTGAAGTTTTGATGACGGCAATGGGATTTTACAGTGGGGGCTAGAAAATGGACTCAACTTCAAATACCCCATGTGCAAGCCTGGATTTATAGCCAAGGAGGGAGGAGAAGGGCAGCAGATGAAAAGTTACTAAGAGGAAACACCAGGTGTAAGGGAGGCTCTGGTGAAACTGACCTAACAGGAGTCTCACTGAGGACAGGCCAGGGTGATCCGACAGTACATGGGCAATGATGAAGGATAAGGTAGCTGATCAGATATTGAGGGTGATCAAATATGGAGGGTGGGGGTTCTGATAAAACTGACTTAGCAGGGTTCTTGCTAAAACTAGATTTTACAAGGATGTGTACAGACATGCCTAGAAGTTTTGGGAATCAGATAAAAATGTGGTCAAGTGAAGAATTTTTGTCATGTACTTGTCAATGTAAGATGATAGGAATATATGTAATTGTCAGGTCATTTTTAGAATTTTAAATAATCACCCTATGTGGTAGTGGGCCTCAATTTGTTTTCCTCTAGGCCCCACAAAAATTGGAAGCAAACCTGCTTACTTTGTTTGAAGAAATGACAAAGCAGAGTCTTCAGGAGAGACCTCAGCACAGCCATTTTATTTTCCTACCCAAACTCCTAATGAAGACATACTTAAAGCAATCTTTTATTGTTGACCAAAGTTGACTGAGAAGAGATAAATACTATATAGGTTCCAATACATGGCAACCTAAATATAAGGTATTATAACTCCAAAGAGAAGGTTCAAAAATTTCTGGCCAATTTGATTTCAAAAACTTTTATAGATATGGATAAAATAGTCAAATGTCTACTTTAAAAGTAATGTCTCCAGTAAAGTTAGTTACATGACTGTATTTAGATATTATGAGTAGATGGTAATTTAAAAATATTTTTTCATTCTCAACTTGTGAAGCAATTGTTTTGAAGCTTTTCACGTCATTGTATCCTGGTGATAGAGCTACTTTTGAGTCATCCATTTTTTTCAGAGCATGTTATCTTTACTTCCACATATGTCTTTTTTTTTTTAAGATAGAGAATAATTTAAATCCATTTAAGATACTACCAGTAGCAAATTTGTCCTAGACTCAAGTACCATTAGGATACTCATTATTCTCTCATTCTTTTTATATATAGGTTTATATTTATAATTTCCATAAGTTTCCACAAGTAACTACTCTATTGCTTTCTTTCTTCTTTCCTGTATTGCTTTTTAAACAATTACTTTCAAATGTTACAATATTTATATATAATGACAGCCCCTATTTGCCATACAACCAGGAAATAAGTGCTGAAGGCTATGTGTGAGATCTTCCTAGCACCGACTAGAGTCATTCCAGGCTAATATCTTTCCTCAAAACAATTTTTAGGGGCTAAAAATCAAATAATTGAGATATATCTCACTAAAGGTTCTATGAGAGTTCATATGTAAATCAATTTCTATTTTCTTGAAAGATATTTTGTGGGAAAACAAACGCCTCATTTATACACAGGCAGATGAAGCAGCAAATGAAAGAATTTGAGCCACAAGTCTTTCACCTGCCACTTCTAGTCAGGCTGAGTTTTTCTTATGAGTGCAGAACTACTGAGATCAGGAAGACTCCTAGCCTGGAATGGGGATGGATTTAATCCATGGCCAAGGACAGAGGGAGAGTGACCACAATACATAAAGATTCTCTGCTGTTCTACTCAAGAAGCTATACTTACCACCTCAATTCCCATCAATACTAGTGATAGTTAAGCAACTGAATACATTGTGTCCAGTCTTCCAGCTAAAGGTCTAATGGTTAGCTGGGAGAGAGTTCAAAGACCGTGCACTCACAGGACCCCTGGCCTCGGGCTGAGCTCCGCCACCACCAAGATAAGAAGATGGAAATAAAACACCAACAGAGCCAGTGTAAAAGCTCATCCAAGGGAAGAAAAGCAATGTAATTAACATGTGAGAAAAAGTAAAGAAGACATTTTGGAACACTTATTCCAAAAATAGAAGGCACATTTTTTTTAAGTGCCTCTCGGCCTTAGGAAATTTGGGAATATGGACTCCATGAGTCATAAAATCTGTAAATAATAATACTTGTGCTTTATCCTTTCCAGGTTTATAGGTTCTATTGTTAAGTTACTCTTCCAAAACAATATTTAAAACAGTATAAGGCAATAGTATATAAATTCATATTGTGATTATCTTTAATGTTTTTCTGTTAAGCATATAGCAGAACATAAATAATAGTACCTCAAATCGGGTAAAAATAACAACAGAAAAATATGAAAAATAAAAGCAATATGTACAGTACTAAATCCAGGAAAATACTCATTGTTAAAACATGACTTGAAACATGGAGCATTTTTTATTCATGTAGACCATATAAAATTTAATTTTATGAACCAATTTCATGTACCAAATTTCATAGCACCAATGTAATCAAAATACTTGAAAGAAGAAAGTTTTAACTGTAAAAATCAATTATAGTTTGAGATGCTTGATCTCAGAAAGTAGCATAATTTCACAAAGGGAGATAATTTCACCTTTGTTTAGAAAAACAGTAGAAGTCCCACATCTAGGAGACTACTGCAGGATAAAATTTTGAGTAAGGAAATCCAATATGTGTTTATTTGTTTAAGAAGTATATAGTAGTGATGTTCTACTAATGTACTATGCAGTCTTTTAGAAAGACATCAATTACTGAAATAGAAGTTATAACATTTTTTTCTCTGTTGCCTGAATGTAACATCACAATTGGATATCACTGGGTTAGATTTTTTTAAAGTTAAAATTGTTCTCAGAATGAACTGGAATTTCATAATTATCTGTTGATGCCATATGAATAGGATGTGTGTGGTGTTCACCAATGGTTCAAAAAATCATAAAATCATCTCAATTGGTTACAAAAAAAACTTTTAAAATTTGAGTGTGCATCTGTGTGTACCTGTAGCAAGCTTTATGTCTAACAAGTACAACAGATAATCAATCCCATTTAAGTCAAAGAACAAATGGGCTTGTATATATTCCTATTTTTAATGTTGCTTCAGAAGACATATCTTATAATAGAACTGATAAATATGGAAAAATAGCATAAAAGTAGTACAATTTACAAGTAATACAATTAAAGGAAAATCCAAGGGAATAAAAAAAAATCTTCAGAAACATTAAGAATTCAGTAAGTCAATTCTAAAATAAATATACAAAATGATATGTAAAGATTCATTCAAAAAGCAATAACCACAATAAAAATGAACATGACAAATAAAATACTAAGGAATAAATCTAACAAGAAGTAGTCAGTAATTATGCAAAACAAACAAGTAAACAAAAAACCTTTAAAACTCAACTAATGAGTTTAAAACAGCCTTACAGCACAGGGTGTATTGTACAGATAGAAATTTTCTAAAAATTAATGTATTAAAATAATGAATCCTAAATAATACCCTGACCGAACTGGAAAAGAAGACAAGTATTTTTAAGCTCATTAAAATAATAAATATGTAACTATTATTAGAATAAAAATTCTTAAAATAAAAATGAGAAGGATTTGCTCTACTAGGTATTAGAAACCTATTGCAAAAAATATAATCAATTAAACTGCTTTTGAGAAAAGTATGGGAAAAAACAATCAATGAAATGCACTAAAGTTTCCAGAAACAAGACTTAAGTATATATGAAGATTTAATATGTAATAAAATTGGCGTTTTTCTGTCAGTAAGGAGTGGGAGGGTGGGTTAAAGAATAAATGACACTGGAACAATTTGTTTTTTGTATTATTTTCTCATACCAAAAATCAAATGAATTAATGCCAAAAATCTTAAACAAAATAATGATTTAATTGCAAGAAAATAATGAAACATAAACAATATTTAGGAAGTTATTTTTTGTCATTTTAAGGTTGGAAACAACTTTCTAAGGAAATGATTGATAAATTGAATTACATAAAAAACTTATTATAGACAATAAAACAATAGCAAATGTAGTAATGAGCAGGATCATGTGTAAAAGAATATATAAATGTCCAAAAAAACATATCAAAAGTTGTTTAGGCAGGTATTTTTTTAGCTATGAAATTGGTTAGGACTTAAACATTAATATTTTCAGTAACAATATGAGTGTGATGTATATCGATACCTTTGAGACATCAATTTGCTTGTATAATTTGAGGTTACCAACTTAGAAAGTTATCTTAAGAAAGTAATCACACTTGTGTGTAAAGATATATGTACAAGGGTGATAATTGTAGTTTTGTTTATATTTTTTAATGGTAAGAACTTGTGTCCAATAATAAGTTGGACCATTTAAAAGGGTTGACATTAAAAAATGTACATACCACATTATTAAGAGAAAAAGAGCAGGCTGTGCAAATAGCCTAAGGCAGATCACCTACAAAACTACCTTTTATGGACGTATAACCAAAAAAACATGAGTAGTAGTTGTGTCTAGGTGGAGGAAAAAATAGATAACCTTTATTTTCTCTTCATAATATCCTGACAAGTTTGCAGGGAGCATGGATTTTTCTTATAATTAGAAAAGATGACTATTTTCATTAAAATTGTTTTATTTAAATAAGTAGTGCATGAACTAGTCCTTTTAGGTGTTGACTTACTTACATACCCTATTTGTTTTGCTAGTGTCTATGAAAATTTTCCAATTGCCAGTGATTTGATCATTTTGCATACTTGTAACTATCCAAAAAAATTTACTTTTCTTATTTTTAGATAATTTTATTTCAAACGATATATCACTTGGGAGTCATTAAAATATTTAAATAAATGGTTGAAATTTTAAAACAGCACATGAATTTTCCATAATTGCTTCATTTTTCATTTCCCCACTCTGTCCTTAATGAATAGCATGTCTTTTTTACTTTCTTTAATTCAGCACATGCAGTAATCACCTATGAACCAGGGACATGTGAAATTCCCTTCCCACACACAGCTAAGTAAAATACGTATGTGTTTGTCTTCCTCTGTATTGTAATTAACTTGCTAAAGCTTCACAGGATATTAATCTACCCTTTTATTTTTATAGTTCATTAAGCTCATTATTTTGGTTTTTTCATATTTTACATTCACAGCATTCCTTAAAACAATTTCATTAGTTGTTTTTCCACATATTATTAAAATTTAAAATACAATCCAACCAAACATTAGTTTTTAAAAGAAGAGCATGAACCTTTAACCTTCTGAGAATATTTTTTTCAGCTCCTTCTACTTTAGCGATATCTGCCAAAGTCCTAGTTCTAGACACTTGTAAGATATTTTTAGTTATCTGTGCCTACTCACTTTGATTAAAGGAATTGGAGGAAAAAAGAAAATGAGCTGTTCCAGAAAAGACTAAAGAACATAATATGTCATTAACATTTTTCTACTGCCATTAAATGTGGGACTTTTTTTTCTCATCATTGTTCCATCTGCCACCTGAACATTTTCAGTAGTCTTCATGTTGATCTTCCTTTTTCCAGTCCGTCCTACACACTTTCACCAGAATGGTCTTTCTAAATTTATATCTGAGTGTGTCACCTGGGCCCTTTGCAAACCTCAGTAGCTCTCCTCACCAGCCTGGCAAGAGTCAGCCTCCTTAGCTGGCACACTACACTCATTACACTCGTGGGATCTCTTCTTTATTCTTCAGTCTCATCATCCACCATCCAGCCTCACACATCTGTGGGTTGCACAGGTTAACTGCCACTGCCTAGGATCCCCACTCCATCATCTTCAATCCACATAGTAAAATTTTGTCTATTAGTTAAAGTTTTCATCACTTGAGGTTCTCGTTCAAAGTGCCCCACACCGAGACCCTGAGAACCTAGGTATTTCTGATACCATAATGGGCACTGCAGCCATAATTTTTAACTCAAGACTGCACAGTGGAATAACCTAGGATCTTGGAGAAGAGTCCTAAGATATTTGGACACTGGTGTGATTTAAATACTTCCCCAGTAATTATTTTTCTAATACTCAGCAAGAACTGAGAACCACTGCACTAAACATTGAGTAGCACTACTTTAAAAACTATGTTCAGGCAACAACTCTTCTATGAAGAATCCCTTGATCCTTGATACAGATTACATCATTCCCTCCCATAGGATTGATTCCATACTAGAATACAAGCCCCCAAAACAGCAATACCATACTTGTCTTTGCAACCCCAAACACCTAGCTGAATTCTGTCTCTTTCTGTTTATCTCTCGTGTCTCTTTGTTTCTGTCTCTGTCTGCCTCGGTCTTCCTTGCTCTCTCTTGCTTTTAACAGTTTTGGGAAAACCCTTTGGAGCTAAAGGTAATATCACATTCTTTGCCAGATGAGCTAAACAGTCAGAAAATCTATTGAAAGTCAATCAATAGAAACTATTTCGTTTCACTGAGATCTATTATTCCATTAAGTAAGAAAATATAAATGGGTAAAAAATGGTATTGTCCTTAGAGAGTATAATTCTTTCCCTAGCTAAGTAAGAACCTCCACAGCATTTATTGCATTCGTTACCTCCTAAATGCTGCATTAGCCATGCTCTCACCCTGCAGTCCTACCACTTTCTGAGAAGTGTCTGAGTGTGAGATTGTACATATTTTATTTGGTAAAGGTCTCTGTGATTCTTTGCTCTGAAAACTTTCTTAAACATTAATAGTTTTCTTCCTTTTTTCCCTTCAGTATTATTAGATGATAATCTAAAATTTAGAATTAAAAACCTACTCTCTTAACAACACTTCAAGTAAAATTTCCCAGCCCATGAAGAAATAAAGACACATCCATTTTAGCCATATAGGGTCCATCATCCCGGCATCTCCTAAATGCTACCTTTTCTGCCATAACTGCCACTTAAAGGACTGGCTTTACTGTCAGCCCATTGGATGACAGCCCATTGAGTTTATATAGGGGAGCAATATATACAAGAAAATCCTTATAAAAGTTATTTTAAAGGAAAATAAACAAGTAGAGCATAAGCAAGAATGAGAAAGCAGTACAGAGAGAGATTGGGCAGAAGTAACAACTGAAAACAAAGATAAAAAGTTGCTATAGCCATGAGGAACATAAAAAGTGGAGAGGCTAGTACAAAGTTGGGGGAAACAGGTCCAATGTAGAGAATATTTTGCTTGGGAAAAGATGAAGTAAGCCCTAGAAAATATTTTAAGGGACACATATTGTGATAGGAATGTTGGAATAGTCATAAATGCATATGAGTATTGTCTCATAAATCCATTCATAGACATGGAGAAAGAAAGCATCGAGATAAGTGTTTTCTAATGCTACTAAATATTTTCATTAAGCAATTATGTGTTTGCCTGAACCTTGAGCACATGCTGTTACTTGTATGAAATGTTTACCACACATACTTGGTCCAAAGGAAATAAAAAGCTGATAAAATTGAGTTAAGTCCCCAAATTTTCCGTTTTAATGATTTTATACTCTCAAAAGCACAAATGCAGATAATATTTTTCATTTGTCAAATGTAAAAATAAATTTTACTTTAGGCTCAAACTCCCTGTATTCTTATATTATTATTTATATTGTGTGTATTTGTATATATTTGCATATTACTGTATCTTATTTGTATATATTTGCATTATTTTACTTACATTATTATTTATATTCTTCCTATATTACTCTGAATTCTTCTATAGTCATATAAAAGAAGCTGCCTAGCTCTGGAGAGAATAGCCAGCTAGTCATTATTTAGAGAAAATTAAGATTGTGTTTATGGGGAGGTCCTTCTGATTTAATCATGCCAACATGGGCTCTCTGTAGAAAACTGTTGAAAAGTGAATTAGAAATGTTAATGGTCCCAAAGCTAAATGAATTGAAACTAGGATTTCTGTTGGCCTGATCCAGACCTTATGGCAACTGAGAGGTATAATGTTAGTTAAAGCAACTCTGAGCTGATAAAGTAGGCATTCCATATTGAAATGGAATATGATGACATTTCAAGGAAGCCTAAAATACAAATGGTGCCAAAAATATGTATACACATTTTAAGAGAGAAAAAAACTGTATTAAAATTGTAATAATATATACCGATAACAAAAGATGAATACAAGTCATATGCATACATTTCTTTGGCACTCTCTGTATTTGCTAAGAGAGATAATTCAGCACAAGGTAACCTGACCTCAGCACAGAAGTCCTAACTGCTTGTTTGCATTATTTCAATACTGGCCAGCCACTTAACTTCCTGACTTTTCTTGTCCTGGCTCTCAGATCCCACATTGGAACCACAATAGTCCTAAAACCGTTTCAGAAATAGTAGCACAGTAGTGAAGTTTTGTTTAGTGGAGTTCATAGAGTAGGTGTCTGCCATTTGTGGCTCTCTCCAAGCTTCTGAAACTCATTCTCACATTTTGAGAGTCCCTCACATAGTGAACCTTTCCAAGGCAGAATTTTTTAAGTCTGCATATTCTTCCTTTGTGTTAGGTGCACCTTCCACTAATCAGATGCACTTGAATGAGACTGAATTTAGAAGCAAGTTGTGTTAGGAAAGGACCAGGGCACCAGGTGTGGAGTGGCAGAGGGGAGAGTAGCTGAGATCATCAGTGGTGGTGGCAGTTCTCTTGTCATGGAACCAAGCATGATTTGGGACTTAGTAACAGAAAAAGCCTGACTTCGTAAAAGTTCTGTGGTTCAGGTGTGGGCAGTGGCGGTTCTCCAGTGCCATGAATGGAATTATTACTTTAAGTTCATCCTACACTCTATGCCCTCAGTCCTTCCAAAAGTTTCCTTATATTTCTAATACTTAATAATTGCTCACTACTTTAACTAGGCTAGATTCTATCACCTGCAGTCAGCTTTATATGTTGGAATAGGGAATTGTAATTTAAAAGTAGTACAGCATGTAGCTGTTATTTCATTTTCCAGAGAAAAAGATATATTGGAGATTTCTCTTTCCATGGGATAATACCTTTCCATGGACAAACAATACTGTGTGACTGATACTGTGCATCCAGGATGGCATTAAGTGTTAGGAATAAGTTAAAATAATCAGACGAGTCATTCCCTCATATGCAGCATGCACATACATCTCTGAAATTATTTTAAGTAATTGTTTTAAAGTAAGCTGATTTGTTGCAAATTTGAAAATTGAAAAAAAATGATGCCATCTCTTGGTGCTGCCACTTGAAAGAGGTTGAGCAACTTTTGTCACCTAGCTTTTCAGATTCTTACTTTGTAAAAATTTCTTTACAAAGGTCTTCCCTTACTAAACCTCTGAACACAATTTCTAGTGGTTCAAAGGATGACGAATAGAGAATTTAAAGAGAAAGCTAACTGTCAATCAGAAAAGTGAAAATGATGGGCCAGGGCACCCATTTTTGTTTTTAAAAACCTGAGCATACTAGGGAGAACCACTAAGACAGAGATTCCAGCCTTCACCTCATCACTATCAGATGAAAAATTTATTATACTTAGGTATATGCATAGCTAAAACATAAAAATTTTAAAAATAAAAAAAAACATCTCATTTATAGAAGTCTAAAGTTTCATAGAACGAGAAATCTACATACTTCTGTTCGGCAGTAATTTACAGGTAATTGACTCACGGACATTGTAAGGAGGGGGTTAAAATGTATATTTATGTATTTCCTTACACCTGTGTTTTTGCCACTTCTCAAATGTGTGGACACATTCCACTCCCAACTAAGCCTTCACGCTCCCCACTTTTCTATATCCAGTAAGCACACCCCCGCATGCATATGTGTATGTGTGTATATATAACTTTAAAAAATGCATCTTATATTTTTCTTTCCATGACATCTTTTGCATTACACAATTAGTGGTTTCTAAAGCCATTAAACTTTGCTTCTGGAATAATACACATAAATCTGTATATTTATACACACACACAAATATAGCTGTGGTATGTGTAATGGGATGAAATAAAACGTAAGGGTCTTTTACTTAGAATTAACTTGTATCCGGTGATTTACGGGGAATACAGAGAATAGAATGCTATGTAATGTTAATTGTACAGAAGTCAGGAGCGATGTTCAAGTACATATTTAGGAATCTAGTCTCTCAGCTCCAAACGCAAAACTCCTTTCTTTCCTCCTCCTCAATACAAAATTATCTTGGGAGAACTGGAAGAAAACTCACAGAAATGCAGCAAAAGTACATACAGCACCAGGGAAGAGATAAAAAGTCCTTAGTGAGTCAGGCTTAGAGTTGATAGTCTTGTTTTTTCTTTAGTCTGCATTTCAATGGCCTTTCTATTTTTTGTTAAATATAAGTGAAGGGAAAGCTTTTATTAGAGGTTTGTTGACTAGCTGCTTGCTGACTCTGATGTGCCTTAACTGGTGCAGTGAGGCCTTTAGTTGTCAGGTTCTAAAGGAATGGGAAGTATTTTTAGATTTTCAGTGACTCTTCTCCAAAACTCTCAATAATACATATTTAGAACTAAATATACTTTTTTTATCAACTAAATGCTGATCTTTTCCCAGAAATAATACAGAATTTCAGAGCCTGTACATATACTTCTTTGTAGAACAAGATGGTCAATGAAGCAGTCACTGTGAAAACCTCATGAGAACAATTCAATCTCAGCAATTAAGCTGATGACTAAATTTGGCAGTAGAAAAATGTTAATGGCGTACTTTCTTTAGCCCTTTCTGGAATGGCTCACTTTCTTTTTCCCCCCAATTCTTTTAATCAAAATGAATAGGCACAAATGACTAAAAATACCTACAAGTGCCTAGCAGTAGGGCTTTGGCAGATGTCTCTAGAAGGAGCTGAAAAACATTCTCAGAAGGCTAAAAGTTCAAGCTCCTTTTTTTGTAAAAATATTTTTAAACATTCAAAATGTATTTCCATGAAGATCTTATTTTTTTTTTAAATAATGAGTCTAAAAAGCAAAGAATGCACATTAAACTCCATGGCTCCTTGCTATTCCATTTTGGTTAGGTTTTTACATCATTTTATGTGGGCAAAAGAAACATTATTTGTGCTCAGTGACCTTGAACTCTAAAAATGAGGGTTGAAAGTGACTAGAAAAGGCAGAAAAGCAGCACAGATAGACGAGTCTAAGTATAAATGTGGGCTTTTGTGGTTGAGTGAACTTCAAAACTGTTCTTGATATGATAGATCTAAGTTGCCTACATAATAGTTCATCCAAAACAGTGTTTTCCTACTTTTTCATAAGAAAACAACTAATGATGTAAATGTATCATCATTCATTTGTTCATTTAACAAAAATTTGAGTACCTAAAATGTGCCAGGGGTTTTGCTAGGTCCTGGAGCTAAAAGGCAAATGCTCTACCTTACAGAAATAGAGTTTATGAAGGAGTCAGATGCATGTTTTAAAATATTTATGTGAGTACCATGATAGAAATGTGCACATAGTATTCTGAGAACAGGAAGGAGAGACACCTCTTCTAGTATGGGGCTCCTAGGGCAGCAAGGATTTGACTACTCAACTACCACTTATAAAAATGTACCTCGGCCAACCTGGATAGAAGATAGGGAAAGACACTCAGGGCTTAAAGGGGAAAAAGGGTGGAAATAAAAAGTCCTTCAGGTGATTTGTTGATTGATCTAAATGTATTTACACAGACCAAGAGTCTATTGTTAGAATGTATTTCATATTATACGTTTGAATTTACTTTGAGAAACACAGGAGCAAACTTTAAACAGATGTGATGGTAAAAGTTATTTGTCAATTGAAAACCACTATGTGGTTGAGTTTCTTTTTTAGCAACAAGGTATGGATTTCAGAGTATTCGGTTCTACCAGGAAGTTCTGGAGATTTGGACTCTCCCCCAAGCAAATTCTACCTTGTAATAGACTTTCTACAGTTGGCCTGCATTCTCCCCTGAAAGAGTTGAAGCCTTTCCACAAAAGCAGGGTTTCTCAGCCTCAGCACGATCATTCTTTGTTGGGGTGGGGAGCTGCCCTGTGCACTGAAGGATGGGTAGAAGCTTCCCTGGCCTTTATCCACTAGATGCCAGAAAGACTTCCCCTCCCCCAACAGTTGTGACACCAGAATATCTCCAGATATCATGAAATATGCTCTGGGGAACAAAATCACTACTGGTTGAAAACCACTGCACTGACATAAGCTATTTCAGCTTAGTTTTTCTGCAGCAGTTTGAATAGAGCTCGGACATTTTATTTTTAGTAATAATATATTCAAAAAGTATTGAGTGACATGTCCAGGGGCATCCAGCCACCGAATGCCAAACTGCTTAAAAGCCAAAAGCATACCAGATAAGCCATATTAGTAAAGGGCCTATGTTGGTGTCAATCATCACACCTGCTGATAACACTGTCATTTTTTCCCTGAACACACAGGCAGGTCCAGCTGCTCCATGACTTATGAGAGAAGTGGACCGAATACATTCTTTCTCACCTGAAGTGATGCTATGCTCTAACCCATGATTCTCAACCTCAGATACCCTTTGGAACCTTTTGAGGAGATTTAAATAATACTGAGCCATTGATTACTCTGTAATGTTCTGATTTAATTTGAATACTGTCGATACCTCAGTTACATCCATAGGTTCTGATTTAATTGGATTTCATTGGTCTGGGGTAAGGCCTAGGTATTAGAGATTTTAAAAACTCCCATGAGATTCTAATGTGCTTCAAGGTTGAGAATTATTGCTTTCTTTACCTTACCCTGGGCTACGAATCACCTTTTCTAAAATCTCTCTTTTGTTTAGGGGTGTTTAGAGGCAGCTAAACTTTAAATTCAGTCTTTATAAAGGTCATAAATTTAGTGTCTTCCTCAGATTTCAGAATTCAGTCTTTGGAACTAGGAATTTATCTTTAGAACTAAGAATTTAGTCTTTAACCCACTGTTTGCCAAATTCGTTGGCATATTAGAATTGCCTAACTTTTGTTTTCTAAAGCCCTGCCCAAACCCCAGAGATGATATTAAATCACAAGCTCTAGGGATTCTGTGCCACATCAGGTAACTATGAAGTTCTCCAAGCAATTCCAAAGAGCAGACATGTTTGAAAAACACTGTTTTAACCAGATCTATCGATAGAAAGGGATATAATTGTCTTGAGCCCAGTAGATATAGATCATTTGTTCTCATCTTTAGCTGCACATTAGTACCACCTGGAGAGCTTTTAAAACTCCTGAAGCCCATGTTGCTCCCTCCAATTATCAAATCAGAATTGCTGGAAATAGGAGCCAGTCACCAGTAGTTTTTAAAGTTCCATGGGTGATTGCAATATGCCATCAAGCAGTGGTTCTCAGACTTCGGCACCCATCAAAATCATCCACAGAGCTCTATAAAAGATGGAATGCTGGGATCCACACCCAAAACTTCTAATTCCATAGGTCTATGTTGGGGCTCAAGAACTGGCATTTCTAACAATTTCTCAGTTGATTCTAATGTTGCTGGTCCAGGGACCACATTTTGAAATCGAAAACACTAGTTTAGGAAATCAGCTTAGTAAGTGAACAATGAAAAGTGACTCATGGAGATTTAGTTTTAACTGCTAGGAATTGTTTCAGTGCTCCCTATTTTACCTGTTGCGGAATTGTTTTAGTGAATGTGATATTATTGAAAATCTCCATGAGGATACTAATTATAACTGCTTTAATATTTTCATCTGTTTTCTAATTTAACTCTCTTTTATTCAGATTAGTTTTTCCCTTTTTATAGCTTGGTGCTTTCTTTTTTCTTTTCTTCTTTTTTTCTTTATTTCTCTCTCACTCATATGTGTAGATGAGATACGGATCAACAAGCATGAAGTCTAAATTCATTTCATTAAGCCAAATGGAAGTACCTATGTACCTGGCAGTAAATACAATGTCTGCTGATGGCAGAGATTGGGGTTTCACAGAGTGGGAAATGCACACCTGTAGCAGACCAGGCTCTCTTTTAAGGGATCAGACTGTGTGTCCACCAGGTGCTAGCATACTTATCCCTCACAGAAACTCTAAGCTACATAGAATCTTTGCCTTTGTCTGGCCCCAGGACTCACAACGGCAATCTCAGGTGTCCCCTTTAGGGAGTTAAATGAAGGAAGGCACTGGCATTGCCATTCTGCAGCCAATCATGTTCTTTTTCTGTAACAGTCTGTATAATGATATTCCTCTCCCTACCCCTCCCCTGATAAAAAAAAAAGAAAAAGACTAAACATTTTACCTAGAAACAAATCAGGGTATTAGGAAAGAAGACCAAACTGTACAGAAGTAAACGTCAGTTGATAAAAACAACAAATGAGAGAGGGAGAGAGGGAGGGAGAGAGAGAGAGAACAGGGGAAAGGAAAAGGAAAGGGGAGAGGAGAGGGGAGGGGAGGGGAGGGGAGAGGAGGGGAGGTGATGCAAGAAAGAAGGGAAGGATGGAGGCAGTATGTTCATGTTCTCTCTCTTCCACTGTTGCCTGCTCATCTTCCTCTCAGTGTACTTCATAATTATATTGCCTGATTTAGAATGTGATTATATTAATGCTAGATCATGTTGCTGGAAATTAAACAAGTGGTTAATTCCAGAATTGATTGGCCATACCACTGTCACTGTATTCATGCTGGATCTCTTTCACTGGTTCGTCTTCCTTCTCAAGTCGCCTGTTGCCACTTGAAATCTCTATTGGTTAATTATGGTGCCAAGTGGTAACACGGGAGTGTTTGATCCAACAGAAATACACAGTCAGGGGCAGCTGAAGTCACACTTGAAAGAAGTCGTGATCAAGCTTGGTTTCAACTTGCTCTGTTTCTTCATGTATCTTTATAGTCTGATTTTAGCTTTGAAACTACTGAAGCTACAGAAGCCATGGCTGAAGTCAACCTATATATACTGCCATGCACAATTGAGAGCCAGAGACTGCTTAAGTCATATTTAGAATTGTGACCACAGCCATATATTTTTTCCTCCTTGTACAAAAAATCACTTTTGCTCTATTTTTACCATATAAAATATTTTTTTTTAAAAAAGATCCCATCCACACTAAAGGGGAGAGGATTATACAAAGCATGAACATGCACTCTTGGAAACCATTTTGGAATTCTGTCAACCACACAATCTCAAATTTTTCATATATATATATGTATATACACACATATACATATATATTTCTGTTTTTCTGGAAAACCCTAATATAGAACCCTGACTAATATATAGATAAACCTTGAGCATATTATACTAAGCAAAGTAGGCCAGTCACAAAAAGATACTGTATGATTTCATTTATAGGAGATATTTAGAGAATTCAAATTCACATAAACATAAAGTGGAATGATGGTTGCTAGGGCCTGGGGTAATGGGGAGTTGTTTAATGGGTATAGAGTTTTAGTTTTGTGAGATGAAATCGTTCTAGAAATTGGTTGCACAGCAGTGTGAATATACTTGACACCACTAAACTGTACACTTAGAAATGGTTAAGATGGTAAATTTTATATTATGGTTTGTTTGTTTTTACCACAATTAAAACAAAATGAAACAAAACAAAAAGCAACAACAAGCTGCAATACCTACCTAGTTCTATTGGTTCTAAAGCAAACTGCAGAATTAAAATTGGGAAATATCTGCTATGACTTCAATGACAAAGAGAAGAGGCATAAGTTAGAATGAGCAACCAAATTCCATTTGAATCAGCAATTTCTAGCTGATATAATAAATAGTAACAAGTAAGCAAATAGAAAGCTAAATGGATGGGATATTCTCCTGCATCTTTGCACAGACTAATACCTCTATTCTAGTATCAGTGGTAAGTTCCTTATGGAATCTTGAATTAATTTAAGTCAACACATGATTTCTGGGGAAATTGAAGTGTGTTCAGAAAGAAACATTATAAGAACTAAAAGTATGTATTCCAGGAATGTTAAATAAATGTGGAGGTTAAGAGTTTACATATAAAAGTAAAAAGACTTCAGGTTTCTTGATGTATAGACTAGAAAGCTAGGGAAAAGTTACTATGTTAGTACAAGGAGGGAGTTTTCCAACAATTATCTATTTCCTTAGAACACAGAATTAAAGGCACAGACTTCAGTCTAGTTAGAGGTTTTCCTGAAAGTAAGAGCAAGTAAACCCTGACAAAGAGCATGACAGACAATCTGTACTGGCTGTGTAACCATTAAATTTTTACTCCACACTTAGTAGTTTAAAACAACACACATTAACTATTTATTATTTCACCGTTTCTGTGAATCTGGAGTCTGAGTGTGGCTTAGCGGGCTCCTCTGCTCAGGGTTTCACAAGCTTTACATCAAGGCGTTGGCTGGAGGTACAATCTTCTGCTATCTTGGAGTTCTTTTAAACTTACTGGTTGTTGGCAGAATTCAGCTCCTTGCAGCTGTGAGGATTGAGGCCCATTCCCTGCACGTGACCCTCTCTACACCCTGGTGGTTTGCTTCTTCGAGGCAAACAGGAGAAAGTCTGCTACTGCTTCTTGTCTCTTACCTTGAGACCCTCTTAGAAAAGGCTCACTTGATTAGTCCAGGCCCACCAGAATAATCCCTTTTTTGATTAATTCAAAACCAACTGATTAAAGACACTTTACTTTGCCATATAATGAAACAGAAACATAGGAGTAATATCCCGTGATAGTCACAGGTCCCACCCACACTAATGGGGAGAGGATTTATACACAGCATACACATAATAAAAAGGCAGGACTCTTGGAGACTATCTTGGAATTCTGCCCACCACACCATCTCAATATTTGCATATCTGACCCCAAACTATAAAACTTCTTATTTAATTTTGAGTATCACCCTAAATATGGACTACATGGAATGCCATTTGTTTCTATCAAAGATACTTATAGAATATTTTCTCAAGAGGGAACTTTGTGGATGGGTGAGCCCAGCATGAGAGTAGAATAGTCAGCACAGAGTGTGATTGAAGGGATCCCATATAACCACACCTGCTTACAAATGTCTTCCCAGGCTTGCAGTAAAACCTGAAGCAGTAAAAATCAGCTTCAATAGAGTCATTCTGTGGGAGTTATCTCTAGAAATACATCCAGGTAACAGTCAACAGGTTACCCAGTTGGCCAGGATGGGTCAGGGAGGCTGATACAAATTCAGTGTTTATGATACTCCTTTACAGGAAGCCCTCAGTATTTCTGGACTGCCATTACTTTATCCATATGTATGTGTTTTCTAACATAGTAGTCATTAAAGAATCACACTTAAAATTATATGTTGACTTCAAAACCAAAAAATCACTATAATCTTCCCTTTGCCAAATCATCTACTATCCTGTTGGGATTATTTTCTTTCATGTTATTACCATATTCCTTAATTATCAATAAAGATTGAAATGATGAGAATTGCACCATTCCCTTTAAGAGCCAGCTCTTTTGTTTGTTTGTTTGTTTGTTTCAAATACATCGGTGGAGCTATGTTACATTTTCTTTTCCCTAAAGGGACATTCCTTAACTTTGTCTAATAAATGAGGTGTATTCATTCATAAATCTCAGAGCTTCATCATTTGTTACATTACTTTAACTCGGCTATGTTATTTCCCCTGCTAACAAAGAGTATTTCATGGTATTGACTAAAACATGACATTTATTGATTTTACATATTTTCATGTTTGTATGGCAGTGGAACATAGCATGATCCAGAGCACACATGATGCTCTCTTCAGGAAAGGCACATGTTTCTATAAACTATTACTTTCATGATATGTAACAGATTCTGATAAATTGTTGATTCAATGTCCCAGCTGATTGTGCACATGTTGTACATGCTATTTAAGGAAAGTGACCATAGTGTATAGATTTTTTTCTTAGTGTCTGTTAAAGTAATAGCACAGGAAGCATGTTATAACCTACAGAGATCGTAAATACTAACCCTATAGCATTTTTATTACCAATTTATATCAAAGACAATCTGGCACTCTTTTACACACGATAGTCTCCCATTAGTAAGCAGTCTTGTATTACAGACATAAAATATTTGTAAGCATTTTAACCTGGCCAGGCTACTGTAGCTGTGTCACATTTGTTTTTCCTTATTTTAATATGAGCTTATTTAGATGAAATTGGAATTGTCTTCCTCTTCTCTAGATGACAGATCTGGTTTAGTGCCAGCCCACTTAGTGAAGTCTATCAAACAACACTCTATCATGTACAGCGGCATAATTTGAAAATCACAAGACCACTAACTCATAACACACATCGATATGCCCCGCTAGTTCAAAGTCTAGCTCTTTACAGGTGATTTTATATTCCATTTAAAAATGTTATTTATTGCCTTCGCTACAAACAGTTCATCTGATTATCTCCAAGCTATTTTAACTTTTTTTTTGCATTTTTATGAGATACAGAGCTATATATCACAACTAAAGAAATAAACCAAAAGGAAAAAAACAGATTTTTAGCTGACCTTTGTGTTGCATCAATTTGCACTTGGGAAATCTATTAACTGAATTAAGGAATGAGATTTTCCTAATCACAACTTCCCTCCCCTCATTTCCCTATCACTAACTCCCTTACCCAACCCCGGGCTGTACTGTTACCATTCAATGATGTGGGGCCTCTTTAAGATCCTGGTAAACTGGTAGCTCCTGCCACCCTACATATTTCCGGTGGTATCAAATGATATCAGCATATGGGAGTCTGCCATAGGTGTCCTTTCTCAATCTCCTGAGAAGGTGAAACTTCCTCAGAAAGCATAATCAAGTCCTCAGTCTACATACTCCAGGGTTAGTGACCAACATAGGTTTTAAGCAATATTTTCTTGTCATGATTAATATGAAAGCTGCATCCATTTATTAGGTACAGACACTTCCTCAACTGAATAATTTAATAACAACTTCCCTACACATCTGTTTATAGAAGGAGAGATCTTTACTGCCCCGAAGACCCCAAGAGGGAAAAAATTCCTGCTAAATTTTTCTGCTTTGAGCTTTAATTTCTGCTTAGCTGTTCTGGGTCTTATCTATTGGTTCAGCACCCAACTCATCTTTATCCTAAATACTTTGTAGCCCTGATTTTAATTGATAAGTTGCAAATACAGATATATTGAATTCTTTTCCAAATTTTATAAATAATCGTTAACCTTGATGCTGGTCCATATTAGTGGTTTTAGACTGCAAATTCTTTTAGGGCTGGAACTATACCTTTAGCTGAAAGAAATATATAGCATTACAGGGCTCCATTAGGTACCATCCAGGTTAGTCAATTCTCCAAGAGAAACTATCAGTGAATGCTGAAAATGATTTAATACATCAGAGCAATCCATAAAGTTACTGCCAGTGGGAAATAGTGTACTACATCCAAAGTGTAGCTAAGTCAGTAATAGAATAATAATAATACATTGCCTCTATAAATGTCTGGTGAAGGGGACAAGCACAGTGTAACCAGAACAAGGGAATTAAAAAGTGAAAAAGGATACAGGCAACGGCTCCAAAGAGCAATATTTTCATAATTATTACCTGTTACCAATCATTAATGCAAGCTAAGATTTAGAAATACACGGAAAGATGTGGTGAAGCTTTATTTAGTATTAGGTAACTACACAAAAAAAAAATTGAGCTTGTTATGCAGAGTATTACATTTATCATATGAGTTTTCGATTCAGCTGCAAACATTATAGAAAAAGATTATTGAAAGCAGAGGACAAGTCCTTTGACTGAATTTAACATTATTAGCTATTTTCTTTTTCTCCCTCCTTTAAGTACCTGTTTTTAAAATATATTTAGCAAGTTGATTGGACAGTCTGTGTCACGAAATTTTATAATTAAATCACAAATAGCTAGTGATGAATTCCATTGCCATAAAAATATTCTAAAGAAAGATTTACATGTACTCAAAAACAAACAAACAAACAAACAAACAAACAAAAACTCCTCACTGCTATTACACAATTGAGGGATAAAAGTTTACATTCATATAATAATCAAAAATATTGTTTTTGATGCCTAGGAAAAGAAAAATGGGGCCAGATTACTTACTTATTATAAGGACATATGTTAGGATTCTTAACCAATAAAATTTGTCCCTTTTTTCCTCTTAAAAGAAATACAAGCAAAGTGTGGACTTTTAGGGGTAAAGGAATGAAATAATAAGACAATTTCGTTTTCTTCAATACATGATCAGAATTTCCAGGTTTCATCTTTCATTGATTCTATTTGTCATTCTTTTAAAGCTCAGTTTTTTAAATAATAATAAAGACACTGTTTTTAGAGCAGCATATCCTAGGTTTTCAGTTTTCTTTGATGACTTCTGAAAGCCTTTTGATGTGAACTCCAAAAAAGGCATTTTTCGTCCTTAGAAATGTATTTTAAAACAGTAAACCTGGAGAATTGCAGAATTGGATATCCTCAGCTGCAGCTCTGAAAACAATCTGAGTAGAGAGATGAAGCCTTAAAATACAATTTTGGGAGTTGGAAAACGAGGAGATTTAGTGTCAGAAGTAAATCCTCAGCCAATAGTAAAGAGGGCCTGTCGGAGCAGGGTAGCTGGAAGGCCATTGAGTTATTTGGGAGATGGGGAGAGGGGCCCACAGGACCAGCGCGCGGATGGCGTGCACATGGCACCTTCCCCCACTGTGCCTGTCCGCTCGGCTCTGCCAAGTGTGGGCTCATGATTCAAACTGACAAGAACCTTGCTCCCTTCCTGATCCAGAAAGAAACAGCCTTGTCAAGTTGAATATCCTGCTTGCTACACAGGAGCAGGGTTGCCAGGAACAATGCGGGGAGCTCAAAATGTGCTCTCAATCAGCAAGAGGCCTTGGGCCCTGGCTGGCTGCGTGCAGGGCCCTGAGAAGTGTAATTGAAGCTTAAATGTCACTGCATTCGTTGTAGAGGAAATGCTGGTTTCTTGTGTCATTCTGTTTGTTTTGTTTTTTTTGTTTGTTTGTTTCCTTCTGGACTTTGAAAATCAGCTTGTAATGTAAAATACCTATTTTTTTTAAGAAAAATAAAAGAACTGCTAAGCAAATTTTGCCCAAAGGACAAATTCAATCCAACCAAGAAATGTATATATTAATCTCCATTTATGCCAAGTAGGGGTCCATTGGAGGTGTAGGTATAAAGATGGATATAATCTTTGGCCTGGGAGAGACAGACACAGCTGTAAGGGGCAACACTGAGCATTTAAAAGGTGTATGAAGATCCTGACTTAAAGGGGGCTTCCTTTGGACCCTTTCCTCTACCTGCTATGTGATCTTTGGTCAGTCATGTAACTTCTCCTGAACCCTAATTTCTTATTTGTAAAATAGAGTTATGATAACTAACACACAGGGAAGGTGAGACTTGAATGAGATAATGCATAAAAATGCATTTAGAATATGCTAAGTACTATACAAATGATAGTTTAATTGACAGACAGGCAGGCCTTATGGTTTCTAGCTTGCATTGCTAACTTGATCTCACTCCAGAGATGAGGTCCCTTTTCAGTTCTCAGATTCTATCTTCCAACATAATATATCTTAAGTAAGAATCAAGTAAGTATGATAGATATGAGGAAATGCCCAAATAAGCAAAAAAACAAAGCCCTGAAGAATAAAGGATCAAATCCTGTTGGGGCAATAGCAGAAGGCTTCTCAATTAGAGCTAAAATGTGCCTAACAGAAATGGCACAGATTCCCACAATGGGACTTCTATGCTGGTGTAGATGCCTAAAAACCAGTGGTCACTGTTTCCTTGGATTTCCATGAACAACTCCAATGCACCGTGTGTGAGCATTTCAGAGACTGGTCATTAACAAGTGGGGTGGTGGAATGCAGTGCCCTGGCCCCTGGTGTTGGCTGTGCATCTCCATCCTTAACCTAAAACAATAGAGTGATCTTGGCTTAGAAGCTGTACCTCCACTAGATATAATGATTTCTTCCTGTTGTTTAAAGAGAATATCTTCAAAGATGAGAATAATTTCTATGAAAATCAGTTAAATTTCCTGTAAAATAGTGTGAAAAAGGTGAAGGAAGGTTGTGGGTAGGTGGAATACAATTTCACCTATAAGCTAAACAGGTTAATGTTGATGTTTGTAAAGAAAGGACGAGGTCTGTGGCCCTGTAGCATTAGAAAAACCTGAATGTTAGTTAAAAAGAAAGCTACTGAAGCAATAGCTTTGGTTAGAGATTAGAGCCTATAACTCTGCATTCAAACAAACAAACAAACAAATAACAACAACAAAAAAACAGACTAAATGAGCTCTATGAAGTTCCTTTCTGAGACAAAAATTTTCTATGTGAATATTTAAGAACTTTTATTACCATCTGGTATTCCCATGATTCAACCTAAGATAGAGCACTTTCTTCCAATGGAGAGAGTCATTGAATATACAAGTACCAGGGGCCCTGGTATATCAGCAAGTCGCAAGCAATAAGGAAACCTTTCCCTAGCTATGCGCTAAATTCTACAGCCTCCTGACTGTATTACTGAGCATATTTCACTGCATTGGTCCATGCATGTTCTTCTCCCTGCACCCCTTGATGTAGAGAGTCTCAAGGATAACTAATCTTCTTCATTTTTATATCTAAGAAGCTAACACAGTGTCTGGCAAACTGCAGATGCTCGATAAATGCTCATCGAATAGAACTAGAACTTGGATGCCAAAGAAACTGGTCTTAGCCGTGAATCTTAAAGCCAATGGAACAGCCAATCCCAGAGCAATGGTTATATTTGGCAGCCATTGAGCCATCAGCAGGAGATGACCAATGGTTGGTTTGGCAGGTGTGTAGAGTGAAGGCTAGAAACAAAAGAAGGTGGTCCCAAAAGAATGGACAGCCTCCATCTGTTGTAAACTCTGGTTCAAAGAAAAACACAAAGGAACAGAATAAAAACAACTTCAAAAAATTAAGCATTCAGCAATAAGTACTGTGTGCCAGGTACTCTGCTAGAGTATGAGGATGCAAAAAAACTGGAAAGACATACCTGCCTTTATGGGGTTCATGGTAACACACATATTATGGAGGAAATATAGAAGGGGCTATGAGAATGTATCATAAGAAGGAGTTTGTGTGTGTGTGTGTGTGTGTGCGCGCGTGTGTGTGTGTGTGTGTCTAGATGATGGTTGGTGATGGGGTGGTAAGGAAGTTGGGTTTTTTTGTTTGTTTGTTGTTTTGTATTTGTTGTTGTTTTTTGTGTTTTGTTTTTTTTTTTTTTTGAGAAAATGATATATGAACAGAATCCCGGAAAGGTAAGTAGACATTAGCTAAGAGAAGAATATTCTAGGCAGATTAGAACAGTAACTTTTAATGTTATTGGTTCCAAAACAGGTCACCATTATTTCCTGAGGTTGGCTGCAAAATCTGCCTACCCGTAACTACCAGAAACCCAGACACTCCAGGAGAACCTTCCAGCCCTAAGCTACTCACCAAGTTGTTATGCAATGGTGACATCTTTAACCACATTAGTCACTTGATTGGCACCTCCATGGTCTGAGGATGGAGGAGAGGAAGGATATTTGAGTATTCTCAATTAACCAAAATACTGTATTTTACAAAATAAGTTTTTTGGACATGATAGAGACATTTGTAGTCAAATTGTATTTTCCTCCAAAAGTAATGACTTATACAGCAGGTTCGTAAAAATCATCTATACTTGGGAGAGGCTATACTGCCCCTCAGCAACATGAGTGCTGGCATGATGAAATACCGGCAGCCAGGGTTGTATTTCTTGGCAACTCTTTTTGTTCCCCCCTCCCAATTTTTTGCCACAGTTATTAAATCAGTCTTTCCCTTCCACATGATCTGAGAAATCTAATTGTCTCTTCTGAATGAAAGTTCTAGTAGAGCTCCATCTTATTGGTACACACTGTATCTCATCAAGATTATTTTAATCCTATCATTTTCCCAAGATGCTGAGTTTCAAGACATTAGGGTTCTTCAATAGTTTCCCTCTCATTGTATAAAAATAATTGGTATGCAATGTTTGTTCTTTGCTTAACAAAAGACCACTACACTCTTCTTTTGATATATTATAGGTGGTACATGCAATGTTTACTCACTAGCTGTTTCAGCCCAGAGAGAATTTTTATGACCAACTAACAAACCCTAAAACAGTGTTTATAATGTAAATACTGATATACCATTATTTATACTTCAGTTCAGTAACAAAAATTGGCTCTATGATAAATAAACCCGTTATCCAATCGTTAGTCTACTGTAGCCACATTGACAAGTCATGCCACAGGCAACACAATATCACTAATGAAATGAATTAATTTATCTTTTTCAAAGGGACACTGGGGAATTGGAAATGTCTGTTTTATAGCAAAACTCCAAATAGAAAATATATCTAATAATTCAACATCTTAGGCAGATATTTTCAAGCCATCAAGTTTGTTTTCTTCAGCAAATATTTACTGAGTGCTTGTTATGTTCCAGGTACTTTTTTAGGTGATAAGAGTAAATTCTACAAGGAGAAGGGGCAGGGAGGGAACAAATAAGAATAAAAAAAGATTAGGCAACTCAAAATTCTGATAATTTTTATAAAGAGGGAATGAAAAAACAAAAATAGAACTCAGGTTTGATAGAAAAAAAGGTCTCCAGAAGTCTGTTTCATAAAGTGACCAGAAAACATTTTACATTATTTCAAGGTCACTTTCTACTATAAAAATCATGGTGATAAATTCACATTTGACCCCATAAAATTGCTTATAATTGACATTTTTCACCCATAAAATGGCAATTTCATGTGGCTTAACCTAATAGCTGATAGCCCTGAGAACTAATAACAGAATTTTAAGAGCTAGGATTTTTATATTAAAGTTTTATTTCAAATTTATAATTTATTTAAGCCTGAATGATCTAATACTCAGCATTTCTTTTTTTTGTTTTTTTCAGACCCTGTATCTAGAGATGAGGTGAGAACCCTATCACTCCACAGGTCAGACATATGCTTCAGCTGTATCTCCAGTCCTTAAATAGACGTCTAAGGACAGGATGTCAGAAGATGAAGCTTTCCAGGATTGGAAGGGTCCCGGAGCTCCTGTAAGTGATGCAGTCCTAGCTAGAGGACTGTAGGCAGAGCGCTACTGGAGGGCTTCTAGGCACCAGTGGGAATGTATTGTCCCCGGAGGCACGGCTCCTTCACACTCAGCTCTGCCATCTGCCTGATCTGCCGCATGCCATTTGACCTCTCCGAGTCTCAGTAATTTTTTTTTTATCTTTGAAGTGAGAATCATTACCGTCCCTTGCAGGGTTATTGCAAGTATTATACATATAGCCAAATAGCACCATATGTACAGGCAAATTCAGCTTTACACAGTTGGACCTCAAGAGCAGGGTACAGGAGAAAAAGAAAGAGAAACAGCATTTTTTAAGAGACATAGGACATTTAATTTAATATTATTCAGCTTCAGCTTCAGGTGTACAGCGCAGTGATCAGGCATCTATCTACACAGTCCATGAAGTGGTCTCCCTAATAAGACAAGTGCCCACCTGACACCCTACAAAATCCAATATTGAATATTAACTAAAATTAAATATATATAATATATATCATATATAAATAATATATATATAATATTATATATATATGTATATATATATATATAAAATCAGAGGATGTGGAGTACAGCATAGGGAATAGAGTCAATGGAATTGTAACAGCTATATACAATGTCAGAGGCGTAGTAGATTGGAGGAAGAGGGTTATCATTTTGTGAGGAGTGTAAATGTCTAACTATTACATTGTTTTATACCCCTGAAACTAAGAAGAAGGAGGAGGAGGGGGAGGAGGAGGAGGAGGAGGAGAACAAGACAGAAGAGAAGCACAGCATGGAAGGACTGTGTTTTTCCCTACACAGCGAGGGGGAGGCTGGAGTTTTTCCCATTTATAAGCCCAAATATGGAGTCTTAGGGGAGAAAGACATGGGTGTCTGTGAGGGCTGGTGATGAGAGAAGTGAAGACCCATCAGAGTCCTGTTCATATGCACCATTAGCTGCAGGAAAGTCACCTCACATGGCTGGACCTTAGCTTCCTATTTAATAGAAGAATACATCTTAAAAAAATGAAAAATAAAAGACATAGGAGATTCCACCTGCTTTAGCAGTCAAAGAACATGTGCAGTGTGAGCGCGCATTAGCCGAGGGGCATGAACCCATGCTTCCATCAGTTGGTCTTAGGTCCTTCACATCACGAGTGGTGTAAGCTTCTTGCCACCTTGAGTTATTTTTATAATGTTTAAGCTCATTACTTCTCTTTAAGTACAAGTTAACTAGTTAATCTGTGAATCAAAGCAAGAAAGAACAAGCTGATGAAAAACATTGGTTCCGGGTTGAATAAGAGATGAAATTTTCATTTCCATGGTGATATCATTGTAAGAGAATTCAAGGAATAATTTTTGGGGTAAAATTCATATTTCATTTATTTTTATTTTATTTTTAATTCATTTCAGATGTACAAAAAATGTAATCTTTAGACATTTACACCTCTCACAAAGTGATAATCCCCCATCCCCAGTCTACTACCCCTCTGACATCTGGTTCTATAAGGTAACTTTAGGACCTAAACCTGCAGAAGATGCAGCCTTAATGTAAGGTATGTAAAATGCTCCCAGTAGTGCCTGGCAGACTGTTGACGATCAACATGGTTATTTTCTTCTTGGGGAAAAAAATGAGCTACTCACTCAGGTAGCTGATCCTGAGCTAATGAGTCTACCTGCCACAATTTAAATTTCCATGGACAATGTACTTCCTTGAAGCAATTTTGCACTTTTCAAGCTTGTTCTTGTATGTCATTGTGTTCTGACCAGTACAATAACCTATAAATGATATCTCATACACTGGAAGAATTTGAAAAATTCATATATTCAGCAAACATTTCTTGGTTGAATTAATTTAAAATTGATATTCTTTCTAAAGCGTTTAGTTGCATTGAAACCCCCAATTTATAACCAAGTATTTTGTCCTAGAGAGAGCAGATAGAAAAGCAAAAACTGTCAATCACCTGTGTTTTTTTTTTCTGTGATTCTCCTCTAGAAAAAAAAAGGCACATGAATCACAATAAGGAACAATTATCAGGGCTGTATCAGAGCTGGTATCACAGTTATTGTAAGGGACATTTCCAACTGGTCGATAATCCCTCTGTTCAAATGGCACCCATGTCCTTAAGATTTATTACATATTTAAACACTATTCATGATAATAAAGACACTAAATTGTTATCATGAATAAGTTCCTATTTAGAAGTTGAATATAATAGCAAAAAGTTAGTAAGGTACTTTTCTCAACTCACTGAAAAAACACCTATTCTGTGCATTGTTAGGGAATAAATAGCTTTTTAGTTGTTATAAGGAAGACACACAATTGAAAGACTGACCATAAAAATCATAGAGATAAAAATTTTCACATTTCTGTAGTTTTCATTAATTTGGAGATTATAGATTCAAATAGATCTGATAAACTGAAATGAAGAACTAAACATAACAAAACCTGTGTTACATTTTTATGTCTATATATGTGGTTCACAATCTTGGTGACAGGAATTGGAGAACAGGGGAGAAGGTGTATATTTGAAATAAGGGTTTAGAAAGAGATGGACTTCATAGAATAAGCAGCTTAGATAATAAAGCTCTTATTCATATAAGCTCTCAAAGAACTATTTATTTAAACAGTTAGATTGGCAACCTTGAGAATAGGAAATATATGCTGAGCATATATACTGAGCGATTTGAGAAAACCTTTCTCACACATTATGTCTGTAGCATTTGGCAGAAATAGCTTCAATTGGAATATTTACCATGTCCACTTTTTCAAGGATTGTAGTAGCTCAAATTTTAAAAGTGAGAGCAAATTGTGATCCAAACTATTTTTTGTCCTGTTTGTTTTATTTTGTTTGTTATTGTCGTGTCACTGAAAATGTATTGACAAAAAGTATTTTAGGCAGAGCAATGACTTCCTCAATAAATATAATGAAAGAATGAGTTAGCCTTAGCCTGTTCAGCTTTTCCAAGAGCTTTTACCCCTGCTAACCATGGGGACTGAGAACAGAGGATAGCCCAGACCAGCCCACACATTGCCAGGACCACAAAAGGCTATTGAATGGACAGCAGTGTTGTAGACACATTTTCCAATGCCCAGAGTCTCTAGGAAGCAATGTATGGAGTTTGCTATCTCTGGTGGAGGCACCCAGGGGTCAAGGGCATGGAGATTTGATGCAGGTAGGAAGAGTCCTCAGCTTGTTTTATTAGAAAATAAGTATCCTTGGCCTCACAAGTGTCACAGCTGAGCTGGGCATAGAGGCCCTGACCTGTCACGTGTGTAAGCCTAAGGAGTATCAGACAAGCTGTTGGACTCTGCCAATCCAGCATCTCTAACACAAGCCAGACAAGTGAATGACAGGTAAGGGAATTTTCTGCAGCTCAACAAGGAGAATAGAGCTGAGGAGGGGGTGGGGGGGGGAAGGTAAGGGAGGAATGTACTTTTGCACTACAGGATACATTTCTTTGTTCTTTTAGAAAGACATATCAGAGGTATTTTAAAAAGAAGTAATTGGTTTTTAAACACAAGCTTCCCAAGGAGTATTTATTTAAACAAATTGTTTAAACACTCCATCAGCACACAGTGACTTAGAGATGCAGGGTGGTCCGATATTATGAAAGGGATGTATTCGTCAAGGCCTCACATGATTCAAGGCACACAAGATTTAAGATGACTTTTCCCATAAGAATGAATGTGAAGGTTGTGTGTTTGATATGCACAAATATCCAGCCTATGTGGCTTGGGGACACTCAGCCTTGATTTTTGTTTTTTTATCTTGTAGCCATGTCTTATAACACGTTCTTTTTTTTTCCTTTTGTCTCCCAATTATTTTTTTCCCAGTTATATGATATATCTGAATTAAAAAGTGCCTTATTTTCCTCAACACCCTCTCTAAAATTCCTCTGGGTGCTCCCTCCTAAGTAGAGCACAGGGTATTGAGTGGATTCTTGATCCTCTTCAACGTGGTTTTTTCACATCTAAACACATCTCCCACATTTTTTGTGGGAAACAAAAGTTTCCCACATTTTTAGCAACAGTGTTAACTCCAAAACCTAAGGAGAACTCAAGCAATATTGTTATAGGATTAAAACATAAAATTTAATGTTGATAATTTAAAAAAAAATAAGACCATCATTGCCCAAATCTCTCAGAAAAGTCTGATATATGCCTAGCATTACCAATGATGATGCATGTTTTGTATTTCTGTTTGTCAGAAAGCGATGTTGCCAAGTGACAATAGCACAAATACAATCTCCAATTAACTCCACCTGCCCCTTTACAATTACACAATTCTTAACCATTTTCCAAATTTGGTGCACAAAATGACACTAATATTTCTTTCACGCTTACTTCAAAATACACATAAAATGACCTACGAGTAAATTAGGCAAAGAGTGTTTTTTCTTAAAACTCTTTTCTTTTCACCCTTTTATTCTTTTAGGGAGGGCTATCTCCTTAATATTAAAACAATAATAATTATAATAGGTGCACATTAAAATAATTCAATTTAATATTTGTAAAACTCTAAGCAATGTTCTAAGCACTTTACATCTAAATTAACTCATTTAATTTTAACAACACTTAAAATAGGCTATCATAATCCTCATGTTATAAATGAGGACATTATGCCACAGAGAGATTAAGTAACTTCCCCAAATTACCCACCAGCAAAAATGCTTGTCTCCCGGGATCCTTACTCCCTGTTGTCATGGCCCTCTCTCCTCTCTCTTTTCACCCTTATCAAAACATGTTTCCTGTTTCCCCAGAATATGTCTAATTATATAATTAATTGACTAAGTAGATTCATGCCAACTCATTTAGCTTCACATGTTCTGTTTCCAAGATAACATATTTGTATAAAATAAATAAAGAAGATAAGTGAATATTTTTTTCCTATCAAAAATCACCAATTTGCAGAAGTAAAAATCATTTTATACATCTCAAAGAAAAGTTTATTCATTGAACATAGACATTCAGTTACAAAATTAGAACATAATTTATTTTAGATTTGCTTTTTAATTTAAAAAATACAGAAATATAAACTGAGAACAAGTATTATAACAATGTATTTAAAATAAAAATGTGTCTTAACATTTAGGTTATATGTAATCTCCATATAATGATGTTTTAAGGAAATTTAAGTAGATATCGATAAAGATAAAAATGTTAGGCACAGAGAGGAAAAGAGAAAAGATCCAATTTCTTATTTGTTTCAGCAAACAACTCTTTCTGTAGACTCCAACCTCTCGGTAAAGACCCCAAAGCCCTCATGAGTAGTGCAGATTTCACGGCCCAGTTCTCTCTACCACCAACCGCTTTCCTGAGTATTAGCTGTCCTTCATTCCAAGATTAAGACTGATAAGATCAAGGACAATTTGCCTTGGAAGAACAAGGGAGTCAGAGGGCCATATGTGAGTCTGAACTGTGCCTTTCTTAGCTTGGTGCACTTGGCAAATTGTTTATCCTTCTTATGGTAGGCAGAATAATGTCCTTCTCCCCCAAAGATCCTTGGAATTTATGAATATATTGGATTCATAATGTCCTGATCCTTGGAATTTATAAATATATTAGATTACATGGCAAAAGAAAGTTAAGGAATTTAGCTTGACAATCAGATGATCTCAACGTTGGAAGATTATCCTAGATTGTTCAAGTGGTACAAAGAATTTTTTAAAGTAGAAGAGGAAGTCAGAAGACAAAACCAGAGAGATGGCACTATGAGAAGGACTTGCTCAATGTTGCTGGTATTGAAGATGAAGGAAAGGGGCCATTAGATAAAGAATCTGGGCAGTCACTAGAAGCTGAAAAAGGCAAGGAAATGGGTTCTCCCCTAGTGCCCCCAGGGAAAAAGGCTGCCCTAATACCTTGATTTCAGACCAGTGATAATCATTTTGGATTTCTGAACTACAGAACAGTAAATTGCATGTAAATTTGTGTTCTTTTAAGTCACTATATTTGTGGTAATTTGTTATAGCAGCCATAGAAAACTAATACACTTCTTAAGCCTCCATTTTTTTTCTTCTGTAAAACAAAGATAAAAAAATAACTTATGGGCCGGCCGAGTGGCGCGATGGTTAAGAACTTGCTTGGGATGCCAGAGGGCCCCGGTTCGGATCCCACATATGAGGGCCAGTGACACTGCCCTCTACAGCTAAGATGCTGAACAACAGCTCAACCTG
>NW_017731777.1:845446-875855 GCF_001890085.2 Hipposideros armiger
AAAAAAAATAAATAAAATAAAATAACTTATAATCTCACAGGATTATTGTGTAGACAAAAATATACTATGATTATGAAGAGAGCATTAGAAGTTAAAAACATCATGAAAGTTTGAGATATTGTAATTTATAGGAATATTAGTCCCTCTTGCTCTCAAACTTTCTTTAAAGAATTTGCAATTGAATTGATTGCATTCTCAATTTTGTATTTGTCACTATATTATGCTATTCTGTACTTTACAAAGAAGTCATAAGCTGGCATTTTTTATATTTCATAATGTATAACGAGTCTGAGAATAAAGCATAGCAAAAACTCATAGATTTTACTGGTAAATATGCCAAACTATTTCATGCTTTGAGCTAAACAAAATGGTCTTAGATGTGATTTTTAAAAATGTATCATCCTTAGTTCACAAAGTTGGTGGGCAGAAAACTTCAGAAGTCAATGAAAAAAAGTCATATTTTCAAAATTTAAGCTTTTACTGAGTTATTAATAACTCAAAAATTTGTTGTTACATGTACATAAGAATTTATATTTGTGGGAAAAAATGTCACTTTCATTACTACATCTAATCGTTATACCCACACTATAAAGAAAAAAATGAAAATATTTTTAGATATGGAAATATTAAGATATATCTTCTTTTTTTCCTCAAAGAAGCAAATGGCACATTGACTTTATCTACATAAATGTTAGTTATTATCATCTACTAGCTATTCTCCAAGTGTGATCTGGGGACTTTGGGGCCCCTGCCACCTTTTCAAGGAGCCTGTGAGGCCAAAACTATTTTCAAAGCTATACTGTTTAATAACAATATTATTTAATTTTTCAATCTATTCTCTTGCAAGCATACAGATTCCATTTCTAATATGGTGAGTATCATTAGATAAAACCCACATAAACAAAAGTTCTTTGGGATTCTTAATACATTTTACGAGTAAAAAGTGGTTGTGACGTACACTGGTAAGTCAATTCTCCAGATAAGCCAGAGATGGGTAAATGTGAAGGCTAAAATGTCTTCTGATACAAAGGAGCTAAGAAAGAGAAAGAAGCACAGTTGAAAGATTCATTTACGTTCTTCTCTAAGGCTGCATTATTATCATGAGGAAAACTTGTGGGGGGAAACGGGATGGGGTGTGGGAGAGTAGCAGTTTACTCAATAGGACCCTGATGGCTCCAGAGATATGATACAAACTTTCTAAAACTACCTAATTTACTCCAGGGGAGCCGTTCACACCTCGTTATGGGCCTTCAATTGCAAATAAATACACAATAATGAAAGCAACAATAATATTGCAAAAATATGCCAGAATGACAACAGAAAAACAAATTTGTGCACAGAATTATCCCCAACCATAGAGCAACCTTTGCTAATTACTAATATCCCACATTAACTATTTAATCTAGACACTGAAATCTTTCTGAAAATTATTTTTGACTCATTCACTGATGATTACAGAATGAATCATTTTGATGTATTCTCCTTTGATTTCATTGCAATTCTCCACTTTGTCAGTGATTGGGCCCCATTGATTTCTTTTATGAAAAATCTTACAGCTGTCGGTTCCTCTTTATTTTCAGCTGAGGTACTCAGGATCTCCTTCTCAGGCTACTCTGACATGTGCTTTTCCAATTTTATATAAATAAGTTAAAAGGTTTTAATGATTTCTGATTTTCTTTCATTCAATTAAACTTATTAATCACTTATTACGTTCCAGGAAATGCCTACAAAAATGGTTTTTAGGCTCTGGAGACATTGTGCGGAACAAGACAAATGGAATGTCTGCTCTCACGAAGCTTACATCCTGGTAGAGGGAGACAGAAATAAACAGGTAAACGGATACATAAAATAGTTTCACATAATGATTAAAAACTAAGAAGGAAATGCAGTTGGGTAATGTTACAGAGAATGATGGGTGAGGCATTTTAGATAAGATGATCCAGGGGTTCTTTCATCTGGACTTGACATTTAAGGTGAATCTGGAATGATGAGGTGGAGAAAACTATGAGAAGATGAGTGAAAAATATTTAAGGCCGAGGGCATACAAAGAGCTAGGTTCCTAAAGCCTATTAGCTCCCCGTGGTATCTAGAAAACGAGAAACATAAAAAGGACACGGCTGGACCGTGGTGAGATAGAAGAGTTCTTGTAAAAGATTGGTGGGCAGAGTAGGTTATGCAGGACTGGTCGGCCATGGTAAAGACTTGGAATTTTACTCTAAGTTCAAAAGGAAGAAACTGAAATGTTTGAACATGTGTTGTATAGTGAATTTAATGTAAGGGTCTGAGAGTGGAAACAGGGAGAACAGTTTCAACTCTAACGGTACCGGCAGGAAAGGAGAGTGAGTTGACTGTGTTAGGTAGCCCCTGGGTCCACCCAGCATTACAGCCCACATCTATCGTTTGTGTCTCCTTATTGAAATTCCACATTACATTATTTGTTGCTTTATATTAGGGAGCATTGTATTCCCAGGTAGACAGTATCTTTATGGTAAGCATTGTGTCTGAAGTTCTTTAGAAACCAGTATATCAACTAGCCATATTTGAGAAATGAACCTTGCTGGTTAATAATGAATGTTACTACATATAAAATTCTGTTCTCTTGTATGTTATACCACTTAGCTTTTAACACATCTGACTCTGCACTGCTATTTGTCCTTTAAGCCTCAGCTCAAATGTTACTAGTCAGGAATGCCTTTCCTGACCACTCAAGTGTAAGTTCCTGCTACCCACAACCACTGGTCATCTCTATCATATTTCCTTGACACGTTATGTTTTATAGCCTTTATCCCTAATTGGATGCCATCTTATTTATACCTGTTTACTTATTTATTATCTATTTTCCTCATTAGAAATTTCATGTCATGAGAGCAGAATTTGTCTACCTTATTTACTCCTGGATGCCAAAACTTACAACAATGCCTGCCCTAGAGTATCGTATCCTATGCCAGGTACTATCCCAGATGTTAGGAATAAAGAAATAAACAAAACAACAGAAGTCATTGCCCTAATGGAGTTTATATTTCAATGGGAGATACCAAGAATAAATAATATTATTAAATAAAAAGCAGTCTATTAGTGGTTAAGTGTGAAGGAAGAACAAAAAAATCAAGTGAGGCAAGGGAGATAGGATCTGTGCATTTGTGCAAAGTGGGGAGGTGCCTCAGTCCTAAAATGGCCAGGAAAGTCCTGCCCAAATGTGAAGGTGGCATTTGAGTCAAAACCTGAAGAGAGAGAGAGCAGATAGCTGGGATGAGCTAGTCAAACAGAGGAAACAGCCCATGAAACATTCTGGGTCAGGAGTGTACCTGGAGCTCTCTGGGGACGGCTCAGTATGCTAAGGATGTGGAACAGCGTAAGCAAAGGGGAAGGGTGGGAGATGCAGCCGGAGGGCAAAGTGAGGGCAGAGGTTGGGGACAGGTCATCGAGGGCCTTTGAGGCCAGTAGAAATATTTTGGCTTTTACTCTTAGTGAAATAGGAAATGACTGGAAAATTTTGCAGAGAAGAGACATAAGATGATTTCTACTTTAACAGGAACTTCAGGTTGTTTTCTGACAATAAGAAAATAAGGGCAGAAGCAAAGAGACCAATTCCAAACCTATGGCAATGACCCAGGTGAGAGATGGTGGTAGCTCCCCATGAAAGAAGAGATGCGGAATGGAGAGAATGATCAACTTCTGGTCCTTGATAAATATTTGTTAAATTAATGAGTAATAAAAGCTTTCCCACTTAATAGTGATGGTTTACATTTCACTTAAACATATAGCCTATTCATAAACTGAACAAAAGGTATGTACAAAGATTTTTGAAATTAAATAGATTAATTCTTTAAAAATGTCATAAGTATATATTTCCACTTCTGTTAATAAAAAGTCATAGAATATTTATTTATAGACAGGTTACATTTACTTTTACAAGATGACCAAATAGGTGTTTCTTCTGGTTTATTTACCCTTAAAGCAGATGTTTCCCTTCAAAAACAATTCTAACAAGATGGAAGCATTTGTAGAAAATTCAAGAAAAATATATTTGTTTGGAGGGGAAAACCAATTTCAGAAAAGCTTGAGATCTGCCACTATACTGTTTGCTCTTAACAATACAGAGATAGTAATTCAGTCATTTAAAATTTGAAATAATTTTAAGAAAATGAAAACCCTGTCCTTATCTGTAGTACAGATTTGTTTGTATGGGTTTTTTTAACTTTTTTTTAGTGTTTTCATCTGATATTTCCTAATTACCTCTTTTGGATGAGTGTTAATATATTTTCACATTGCTACTTGTGTGGATGTCATCTTTAGACACAGATAGTTGAGTTCTAATCTGTGTTTATCAATAGATCTGGTTTTGAATGATTCTGTAAATAAAGTATATGTTCTTAAGCTGTTCACAAAAAAAATATTCAGAGCATGTGAATTTTTCTCTTTTTTTTATAGGAATTAATTGACTTGTTGAAACTGCCTTATTATGCCTATTTGAGTTGGTTTACATTCAAATCATTGTGTTCAAAACAGAAAAACCTGTGATTAGCTAGAGTTAAAAATCAAAACAAGAGATCTCCAAGCTCCAAATCATGTAAATGATAATATTCGTGACAGTTTACAACTTCTTTCCCCCCAATGGGAATATCCTGTGTGGTTTATTGCAAGCCATCAAAAGCAGAGCTCTCAAAAATTGCAATATGGTGTCTCAGTAGCTCTCACAACACCTAGCTCAAGCTGATAGGTTGCAAAAAGCCAAAAACAAACAAAAGAAAACATACTTACTATTTTGAAAATATGTCGATGTGCACAAATCCATCATATTCTGTAGATTCAGTGCTTATGTTCTGCTTTAGGCAGCTTTAGAAGTGCTTCAGGATAGAGTACACGTCATGGTATTTTTTGCAGTCCCTTAAAATGCACTGGCTTTTCATATTGGTACACCGATCACATTCCCCTTGGTGCACGGAGGCAATCTTGGGTGCATTTGTAACAGATCTTTGGTTACATTCTGGCAGTAAGGACACTATTATGAACAGAACAGAAAAAAATGTCCTGTGTTTGTCTCATGGAAGATGTTAGATTGCCATCTCCAGCACAGTTCATAAACAAACCGGTTGAATATCAAACGCTATATTGCATTACCACCTGCTGAGCCCAGATTACACACCTCAAATGTAAATGATCTCAATGAAAACTCTTCTGAAATTCAAAATCGAATAAGACTCAAAATGTCCAAATACTTCCTTCAGAACTCAGGCGTTGTGTGTGAGAATGTTTCTTACAATGATTCTGCAGTGATTGGATGACTACCCCTGCATTTGTTCAATTATGTGTAGTCCCTAATTTGTTTGGCTCATTTTTGCTTACTCTCAGTTCTTCACACGTACAATCCTGCCGCATATGTTCTGGCCCTGGATATGGATCCTGGCCATGGTAGAAAAACAGAACTGCTGATGCCCCTTTTATTACCTTTAGCATGGACTGCATTATCCATGTTAGAATGTAGGTAAATTATTCTAGAATATGAGATTCAAAGATCATAGCATATTAGTGGACCTCATGAAGTCTTATTTCTAATGACTCCCAACTAACTTTATTCACACACACACACACACACACACACACACACACACATATGTACTACGTAAATGACCGACTACCTTCAAAACAAAGGCAACATCAAAGTGTGAAAGATTCTGTCAAGAAATCATGTTCACTATGTTTACTCTTGCCTCTCAAAAACGTAATTCCAAAGCATGTTTGTTCTGCCCAGCTTTGTGTTTCCACCATGAAAACACATCTGGAAGAATGAGAATCTTTCCTATTGGGAATGTACAAAACCATGTCATTAACTATCCTTGTTATTATCCAACACATTTATTTGGGAAGAATTCCAAAAGTCTGAAAGAATTTGAGAGACAATATCTCAAATGTCGAGGGTTCAAAGTGACTCCATCAGGACCCCAGCGGTCTCTGTGTATCTTCACTGCTCACACTCACTGCCAGGATGTCTCCAGCCTCAGGTGGTGAGTACCTGTAGTGACATCCTATCACCTCACTAGCCTGCTCCCTCCAGCAGAATTCATCACTCCTTCACTTGTAACCTTTCACATACTCCGTTCACATACTCCATCATGAAAACTACTGGACTATATTACAGCTATACATTATGTGTCTGTATCCTCAGAGAGCATGGGTTTCTTGAAGGCAGAGCCATATTCCTCACCTTTAATCCCTAGCACCTAGCATCATGTGTGGTACGTAGCCAGCAGCTGATATCAGTAAATGTAGAAGAAACGAATGAGTCTCGGCCCAAATTTACTTTCTTAGTATCTCAGTGGAAAAATGTCATTGTCTAAAAACATGTGGTCTTGACCAATGACATATTTTCAAAATGAAGAAGCTAAAACCTGCTTATGTGTATATCACAATTTTATGACAATAATTTTTGCAGAACCTTTGTATTTATGGTAAGTGTACTTAAAATCAAATTCAATAATGCTATACTGCCATATACCTACTATTAGCATGGCTAAAATAAATAAGACTTACCACACCTACTGGAACTCCTAAATATTGCTACTGTAGGTACAAAATGGTACAGCCGCTTTAGAAAACTGTCTGGCAGTTTCTTATAAATTTTAACATATACTTAACATGTGATGCAGAAATCCCACTCTTAGAGAGCTACACAAGAGAAATGAAAACATATTTTCACACAAAACTTGTGTACTAATGGGTAGAACAGCCTCTCTCCAATCTCCAAAATCTAGACCCAACCCAAATGGCGTTCAAGTGGTGAATGGATAAGCGAATTGTGGTCCATTCCTTAAGTAGAATACTTCTCAGTGAACCATAGGACAATGTGGATGAATCTCGGTGCATTATGTTCAGTGAAATAAGCCAGTCCCAAAAGGTCACATACTTTATGATTCCATTTGTATGATGTTTTGTGTTCTATTGCTACATAACACAATTACAACAAACTCAGCAGCTTAAAACAACGTTCATTTATTAGCTCACACTTCGGCATGTCAGAAGTCTGGGACAGGCTCAGCTGAGTTCTCTGGTTAGGATCTCACAAGGACAAAACTATATGTCTTTCTTAGAGGTGCTAGGGAAGAAGCAACTTCCAAGATCATTCAGGTTGTTTGCAGAATTCAGTTCGTTATGATTGCAGGACTTGGGTGCTTAGTTCCCCGCTGCGTGTCCGTGGGGAATTGCTCTCAGCCACTAGAGCCTCTTTCGCATCCTTTCCACGTGACCCGTTTAACAGCAAGCCAGCAAAGGTACCTTGATCTCCTTCCTCCTTCACCTGTCTGGTTTCCTCCTCTGTTATCAGCTGGCAGAAATGCTCTGTTTTTAAAGCGCTTGTGTGATTAGGCCGACCCATATAATGTAGCGTGATAACAGAAGTTTTCATAACCAGGGGTGAATGCCATCTTAAAATTGTACCTCCTACAACAACTTTCTGAGAAAGGCAAAACTATATGGAAAGAGAGCAGATCTGTGGTTTCCAACCGTTATTTGTAGGAGGAGGGGCTGACTGCAAAGGGACAGTGAGAGACGGATTTGGGGGGTGGCTAGAAATGTTCCATATGTTGATTTTCATGGTAGCCACATGCCTTTATAAATTTCTCAAAACTCTTAGAACTATACACTAAAAATAGAATATTTTACTCTTTGCTAATTAAAAATAAATTGAAAAGAAAAAATAGACCAAATTCAAGGAAGTCTCTTCCAAGGCTGAGTTACCTTAAATGTCATTCTAAGTGAATAGAAACCTCAGTTCTTTCTATTCTTGATCACCTTGGGTAATATCTAAAGGACAGAATAATCTGTAAAATCGGTTTTTTATTAGAAAATATAGATACAAATAGGAAAGAGAACCCTTTAATCATACATCTGCATTCTATCTCACATTTTTACTAGGAATTCTTGTTCAATTTTTAAAGCTTCTAAAGAAGCCTTCCCTCAATGACTCCAAGCCCTTGATTGCCTTCCCCTCTGCACATCAAATAACACTTAATTTAATGTCATCAGTTATTTCTTGTATTGGAACTTCTTCTTCTTCCTTATTTTGGATAATTACACCTTCAGGGCATAAACCCCGAAGCCAGAATGACTATTCTCTTTCTATTCTCCATGTCTAATCAGTATTCAGGTCTCATCCATCCCACCACAGAAATACCTCACACATTCATTCCTCTCTCTTTTCTTCCCACCATACTTATTCACTCAGGAGTTCATTGTTTCTTGATTATATCATTATTTAAAATTTATCTTTACTTTCTGTTTTCCATTTTCAAGCATTCTATTGTTCATTTTACTTTTTCTGCTGCCAATTTAACCTTTCTAAGTACTGACCCAATTATTTAATTTTCTTTCTCAGAAATTTCAATACCATTCCTCACATACTTATTGAATAAAGTTTACCTTTCTAATCCTGGCATTTATGACTTTCCAAAGTCTGGCTGAAGCCTTCCTTTTTAGTTTGTTTTCTTTTTCATGTATTATATACAACAACAAGATTTTACTAAAACTATGCCCTTAATTTTTTTCACTATATTCATGCTGTTTTCTCATTCTGGCATAACATGTCTTTGATTGTAATCTCCTACTGTATTTTCAAGGCCCATGTGGAAAGAAATCCTCCTCAGAAGTCCTCCTTAGTGTCTCAACCCTCTCAACCCAAAGCGAATCTCTTTCCTCTCGATATGCACAACATTTTTTGAGTATCTTAATCACACTCCACAGATTATATATTATTATACATTAAATTTTTGTACTTGTCTTATTTATCCTTATTTATCATGAAGTCCCCAACATTCCTCAGAAACAAAATTAACTGTCAGATGGATTAAAGTATGTATTTATAGTAACGAGTTATTTTACAACTAATATCCCTGGTTCAAGCAAAAAGGATAACAAAACAACTTCCACTTTTCCAGGTGAAGACTCAGTTCAATTAAGGTGTTGTTAAACCTGACTAAACTGCCAAGACCTGACTGAAAGTAGAGGTGTGTCACCACTTCTGTCTGACAGTAAATGGCTTAGTCAGAGATTAAGCATGGGTAACACGGATGCTGCTGAATACTGCAAACCCACACTTAGGCCAGACACAAGGCCAGCCCTCTGACTGGGCAGACAACACACACACAGACCCAGGCCTGGAGAATGGCATGGTCTTTGTCTCCAAATTTATGTGAAATTAGGTAGAGAACAAATAATGGGGTTTAACACCACGTTATTTGACCTGAGTCTTCACTGGAAACATGAATAACTAGAGATGCAGTAATATGTTGAGATATAGTACATTTGGTAATATTTCCTTACCTAACTGGCCTCATTCTTTCCCCTAGAAACTCTCAATCTCAGAGCAGGAAGAGCTTCACTTTCATGATAGATGTCTCCAGTACGAAAAGAAAGGTGAATTAATTACCAACAGTCATAATAGGATATTAAAGTAAGGTCTTTCTTTCTTAGTTTTAGTCAAGACCCCCAAACTTAGGGAACAAATGTTGAATGTTGTAAGTGCTGAAGTACCCCAAAATGAGGGGCTATGTCACTTATGCAAGACTTATTTAAAAAGGTGGTTAAAACCCACTTTTCTAATTCTTGCCTTAACAATTTTTTGGAGGATATTTAAAGGTTGGAAGAACCAAGAAAAATGGCCGTTTTGGGAAAAGAGTATTGAATTTTCCTTTGCCATGAGGAAGGGATGGGGATAGAAGAAGTATGAAGGGGCCCCTCACAGAGAACTGAACATGCGTCTTCTAGAATCAGGTGGCTTTTGACCTGCACATGAGAAATTAAAAGGCTAAAGGTTGTGACTGGAAGAGTCTGTGTAGCAGGAAAGCAATGACAGATTAGGGCTGAGAGAAACCATCACTAGGCAGAAGCAAAGGCATGAGTTTCCTGTAGACCAAATGTGGCCAACGTCTCAGAAAGCAAGCCAGACTGGAGCCAGACTGAAAGGGACTCTCCCCAGAGAGATTCCTGGTATGATGACGGAGCTTCACCAGTGAGAGTCTGTGCTGGGTCAACCTTCCACACCTTGAGGACTGAAGTGGTAAGCAGCTAGCCGAATAAATCTCCCATCATATGAGATAATTGCCATCAGAGGACCTCAGCAGGGTATTCTCCAAATGACCCATAAAAATCACCCTCTGAGAGAATCAGAATTAGAGATCTGGGGTGTCCTTCATAAGAATGGCATCATTTGATTAAATCCATGTCATCAAGTAAGACCTTTACCGTTTCTAACTTCTCATTTTTCTCACTCCATCTGGGAAGGATTAGAGACCTCAACTAGCAAGCAAAGTACAATGTAGATACAGGATGGAGGTGTTAAGGCTACAGAGCAAAGATGAAGCTAACTGTGCCCTTCCTTTCCGTTGCCCTGTGTCTAAAGCAGTACCAACTTGGAAAGGGGGAGAAGCTTTGATTTTATGTGTAATTAGGTTATTTTTTAACATTCCCCTGAACTGGACATTTTCTTGAGCTGGGAATCGAACCGCTGTTGCTCAGAGCTTGCACTCTTGAGCGAGCTCTGAACTGGACATTTTCATAATACGTATGTCAACTTGTTTCTACCAAATTTGATTGTTGGATTTATTACCTAAGAATGCCCCCCAAAATATATAGTGCTTGCTTCAGATTTCATCCAAGGAGCAGAGATCTGAAGGAGTTTGAATAATTAAGGCGAGAATGGTGGAAAGTGGAGCCGGCAGGAAGAAGGGAGACAGCGGTGTCTTTTGGTTGCATTCGATGGGTTCTCCTTCTTTCAGGGCCTAGATACACTGCAGGAGGTGCCAGGGCAATTCATTAAGGGAAGCTACAGTGAAAAGCAATCATTCACACAACTTTAAATCGCAATTTCATCTCTCCACATCTTTCTATAGAATGTGTTTGCTGTTAATTATGCTTCTCTAATAAAGAATTTGAGGTGCAAAGAAAAAGAATTGGCTACATTGAATCATATTTGGGGAAGGAATAGTCACAGCCTAGAGAGAATTGTGTCCCCGATGTTTACCCTACCTACAGGAAAATACAATTATAGAAAAGCCACCAAAACTCTCAACTGGAGAACTCTGGATTGTTTAAAATAACTGTACACAACTTTCATCTTTACTTTTTCAAGCAGAAGCAAGACATCTAAAATTTAATGTTCTCTTTCTGTACTCTTAGCTGTTTCAGTGATATTTATTTTACCTCCTGTAGGCATCCAGTGCTGTCTTACCCACAAACCAGGGAAACTAGAAAGGAACTGGTAAGCTTTTTTATCTTCTAATCAGCAAAACAAAGCATTTAAGCCCTTTATTACTGAAATTGTGAACTCCCCTTAAAAAAAATTTTTTTTCCCTAGAAAACAATTGAGAAGGAAGAAAACAATTGAGGAGCAGTCAGTGAAACATTCTTATTGCCCCTAAAACTTATGTTGGTCTAATGTTGGTCCTGAAAGAAAAACTATGCGTGACTTTTTATAATTTGTAAAAAGGCTAAGTCAAGAAACAAAAAGTCAGACCCCACTCTTCTCAACTATCAATCTGTCTAATTGATTTGCAAATATCCATTTCATTTTCATATTGACAGAGATCGTGATTCACATTTTCTCACCACAGTTCTTGGAACTTCTTTTGTTCTACAAATATTTATTGAATGATTGCTATGTTGCAAGCACTTTGTTGGCCATTTATATACCTATCTTGTGGTTAACTGAGTTTGACACTAAAAAGACTATGGATAACTTAACTGTGTTTACTGTTAGATATTTTTCTCCCAGTCTGGTGTAGAACTGGTATTACTCTCTGATATAAAGATTCTCCAGTGGACTCAGCTTGAGTTCAGGTCAACTTTGAACTTGAAGGTCCTAGCTCTTGCTGGTGACTTCATTCAAATACAAATACAAAGTGACTCCAAGATTTGGGGGCTGGATTGCAGTTCATTATCCAAGTAAAAATTCACACAAACTTCTCTGGTTTCCAAGATCCTGTTAAATAACAAAATTTTGTCACATTTTGACCTAGAATAAATTATGGAATCCCTATGGATTGTTTCTAGTTTGGCCTCAGAGAGCTATGGGTAAAAAAATTAGGGCTGGCATTGCAACAAAAAGAAAATGTGCCTTGCGAAATTCTCCTTTCTGTACCCAAAACTCTTTTTCTAACACATATGGTTCTAGTGGGAGTAATTAAAATGTGCCCAATGTCATCCTTGAATAAACTTTTTTTTCCTATGCAAAAACTAGTCTTTATATGTTCCATAAAGCACCTGGCATATTGTGAGCATTTCAGACATGTTTAATGATGAAATAGTGACAACTAAGGATCTAAACCCTCATTTCCTGTGGGTATTATAATCTGAGTGGAATTCTGCTATGACAAAGGAGGAGAAAAATCACTTTGGTTGCTGCAATATTGTAGCCTATTATATGATCTGTCCTGTTTATTAGAGATTTCCATACTCTATTTTGTTTAGAAAACACTTTGAATACAACCTAGCTTTGAAAATAAAACACATTAATCCTACAAAATTTTATAAGTACCTATAACTCTCTTGTTAAACCTTATTTAATATGATGAGATTTGCAAAGAATGATGGAATATTACATCACAAATTGCAGGGCATTAGAATTTGGCTATTGAATACACAATGAAGCTCTGAGGGGATATAGAAAGTTAAACTTTTATTTCATTACCACAATATGTTTCTAAGAAGAGGATTCTGGAAGCCTTGTTGGCAAAATGGCCACCATCAAGCAATACATTCAAATTAAACTCAAAGTACCACGTGATGATTTTTCTTCCATAAAGAAAGTATTTCCATTTTTAACTTGACACAAATAACCTAGACTCATGAATTCTCAGAGGTGGGAGAATATTAGAGATTTTCCATCCCAACTGTGGGACGTGGCATTTACAATTTATGTAGTTTAACAGCATTGCCATTATTAGATTTTAAATACTTGTCTTAGATGCAGAGGTGCATATTCATATTTTTAAAGGCCAACACTAGCCAAATGATCAGATGAAAAAAGACTCTATGACAGATAAGACAAAGCATGGAGGAAAGAGACCAAGAAAGTTGCTCAGAAAGAAAAATAAAATTGTCAAAGATGTGGCTCCAAAGTCAAAGAGAACTCCCCCTCACCCCTTTAAGAAGATTTTACTTTATCTAGAGAGTAAAGCAGATGCTTTTAGATCCAAGGGTACCTGGTTCAAATCTCAGCAGGGGCAGAGTTCTCAAAAACTAAAAAGGCACTCTCCCTATTAAAGGAACTGACTTAATATAGTTATATGGACCATTACTGTACAGAATGGGGATTCACAAACTATTTTCTAAATGGACCTTTTTGTGCATGTACAGTAATTCTTACAGAAGCCTTTTACAAACATAAAAAGGAAAAAATGGGGGTGGGAGATTTAAGAACCCGTGATTTGAGCCTTAAATAACTACTGGAGTATTACAGAGAGCCATCTGCAGTAATATAGCAGATAAGGTCTTCCTGGCAATGGTCTGAAAAAGCATTCTCAGGATAAAAGCTTAATATTTGTGCAGACCTCAGATGCTTAGAAAAAGATGAACAAAATACACCTTGAAGTTTGGCCTCAATGTTGAACCTCAAAATGCATGGTCTCCACGCAACTTCATTTAAACAGGAAGTAGCACTCAAACAGTTCATCATAAAGACACTATTTTGTCTGAGATTTCTGCAAGAAGACTTTGTTGAGTAAATTTTTATATGACACCATAATTTGCTGAAAGTCTTCCTTAACAGTGAAAGCATAAAACACATGTGGTCAACAGTCTATCTAATCCATCTTATGAAAGGACTCTGAGGAAACTGTTAGAAGTCTACTTCTACTATAAATTTATATTTGGAGGGCTGCACTTGATCTGAGTTCAATGTTTGTGTGGTAATTTATATCACTCTCCCTGGGAACATCACTGATGATAGAATATTAAATTTTAAAAATACCCCTTCTTCACAAGTTTTATGATATAGAATTCTCTGGGACCTACTAGAGTCTAAATGGAGTTGCAAATATGGGCAGAGATTCCAAAATGTGGGTGACCCAAACATACAAACAGTCCTTTCAAAAGTGAAATTTATTTCTTACAGCATAAATCTGAGTACTGAGCTAGTATTTCAGGTAATAGACTTTGGAGAAGGTAATTTATTTGACAGCTACAATTCATTCCTACTATACACCAAATTTTATGAACATCTTATCTGTATCATATTAGCTTCAAGTGAAAATAAAAGAAATAAAATTTAAAAGCTCCAACTAGTTAAAAAAAAAGATGTAGACAGAATAATTTTTGGTTTACATGATTAATAAGAAGAACTAGTTTGGAAGCAAAACTAACTCCAGAAATTCAAAGGATGAAACCAGAGGTCAGCTTCTTCTTTCTGTCCTTCAGTCTTCTCTTTAGGTTGGCAAGATGCATGACAAGGCTGACAGCACCTCTAGGATTACACACATCTTCACAAACACATGTCCTGTGGAAATAGCTATTCCCTCAAATGAAATTTACCTCTCAAAACCTCAACAAAGCCTCAATTATTGTTTGACTGAACTAGCCTAGATGAAAATGATAAAATATACAGGGGTTTCCTTTTATTTTTAGCCAATGAAGACAACAGAAAACCATACATGTGGATTTCCTATGAGTTTGACCAAAAGAGTGATCAAAGGACATTCTTTTGGTTTAAAATGGCATCTGCCTAATAATTATTGACTCAATAAATCCTGACCTGGAATAAATATACCCAGGGCTGCAAACCTGCATACACACACACACACACCACACACACACACACACACACACACACACACACACACACACACCATACAATTTTGGCAACTAAGACTGAGAAATAATGTAGGGTCAGGATCTAAAACAATTTTAACTAAGTATAAAGCTATTGAATCCTGGTAAAAATGTAATCTTTACAACATGGAAAAAGAAAGGAGAAGCATAGTTGATCCTCAATAAATATTGAATGAGTGAAGTAATTAGGCAGAATAAAAACAAAGTGAGTGGTGAGTCATGAGAGCTGACAGAAGAAACTGCTTCAATGAAAGCAGAGAAATACAACCTAGCTAATACTCCAAGTGTATTAAAAGTGACAGTGAATTTGGGAAGGTAAGAAAAACCTGGATAAAAAGTAAAACTCAACGTAAAGAGCATTCTGTCCTGCTCAATATTTAGTTATAGTTTGAAAACATTGGAATTTTGGATCCATAAAATTATTCATACATTAATTTAACAAATAAAATAAGTATTTATTGGGCATATAATGTATGCCCGATATGATATGATAAGCACTTATGATATAAAATGAAAATAGATGTCTGCTTATCAGGGTATCTTTACTGAAAACAATAAGCAGGGTAAGGTAGGAATAAGCAGAGTAGGAAAAACTCAAGTGAGAGGGGGAAAATGCAGAGGGTAAGTGGACGCGTACAAAGTACTGTGTGTGAGGTCAGGAATAACAGGGAAAATTAGCCAGTTGGTTCTCAAAGAGAGCTGACCATTTTCTTTTCATGGTAAGAAATTAATAGAGTGTGATTATACATACAGCAAAAGTGTGGCTGAGTATGGCATCTAGAAGACAGATGTGGATAATGAGTGTTTGGGAAAAGGACATGGAAGAGGTATGTAAATAGGATAATATTATCAAGGAAAAATCTCAGCATGGTGGGGCAGTTTCTAGACAAGTCTTACATATTGTCCAGTGAGGCCCAAAAGTTTCTTTTGGATGGTTTGTTTAGCATATCTACTATTAGATTTATTTTTTTATTTATGGGATTCATTAATAATTTACTTAATAAACTCTATTATTATTTTTTTCTAGACTCACTAAAAGGATCCATTTCTGGAGACGTGGTCTTCTAACAGCCCTTGGGACAGCCATGTTTTCTAAAATGATCTATGCTTTTTCATAAAAAAAAAAAAAAACATTGGAGTTTAGGTGGGGGAGCAAATGCATTGTTTGGCTGAATCACAGCTTGTCATCCAATAATATTTAATTTCAGAATTATAAATCATAGTGCAAAGCATTTTAGCCATAAAACTTTTCTGAGCCTCACATATTTCAACTGCATAATGGAGATGATAGGCAATTCGCAAAGTTGTTGGGAAAATTAAATGAGATGATATACGGTAAATCATAGTACAATACAAAGCATTTCATAAGTTCTTTTTTTTTTAAACTTTGTTTTGGCTTGCTTTTCTAACTATACACTAAAAACTCCCTGTGTTTCTTAGTTTCAGTAATTCCTATTTAAATTTCTTTGTTGCACCAGAAAATTTCTGACAGTGACTTCTCAAGTGGTTAAAGTCGCTTGATCTTTGGCTTCTTGCTTTAAAAATCTCTCAAAAAGATATGTTAAATGGCCCAGAAATATATTGCCTCTTATGTCTTACTGCTTAATTGATGGCCAACTAAGATGGCTTATATGGACTGCCTTGAAGTAAGTGTGAACGAATCTTCTACTCAAGGAAACGAACTGACTCCACAGAAGCAGCACTGTCATAAGAGTATTTGCTGAATTTAAATTTCTACAGCTTTTGAAAAAAGACAGAGCATACAAGGGCTGGTTAACTGAGCATACAGACATCAGCTGAGCAGATAAAAAATATTCTGTTGCTTACTGGAATCATACGTTATTGGTTTCTGAAAACCGTTTTGTGAATAAATAAAAAGCTACCAAGTAAGCATTTTTTATTTTAGCTATATTTGTGATAGAACTGGAAGTCACTAAATTCTTTTAATAATAAAAAAGAAGTGGTTTGAAATTGTCCCATTGGAAGACGAAAGGAACTCAGGAGAATGGGAAACAAATACATTGTGAAAGTTCACTGATTTGAAATGGGTGGGACAGTATATTCCAACATAAAGGAAAAACTGGTGATATTTTAAATTATTTTTCTTTCAAGATAGAAAGTAATATGGACCAATTTGTTAATAAAATGCCACCAAATAATCTTGGATTTTTTATAATGAATACAAAGTGTTTTTTATTAAATTTGAATGTTGATCCTCTCAGAACTTAAAATAGCTGGATAAGAGCTTTAAAAGTATGTTCTTTCATGAGATAAATCATTTTTTCTCCTTCATTATTCTTTTTTTTATTGTTAGTTTCAGGTGTACAGAATAATGTAATAGTTATCCTTTTCACCTCTCACAAATTAACAACTCCTCTCCCCCCATCTACTGTCCTCCCACCCCCAATATCATGCTTATCTATTACAATTCCATTGACTCCATTCCCACTCTCTACTCCATGTCCCGTGACTATATGTATATATAATTATAGTTGACATACATTATTATTCAACATCAGCTTCAGAAATACAGTGCGGTGGTCAGGCCTCTACACCATCTATGAAGTGGTCTCCCTAACAAGACATGAGTCCATCTGGACCCCTAAAAAATATTTATAACATTATTGATTATATTCCCCAGACTGTCTTTTCTATCCCTGAGTCTATATTGTAGTTACCAATTTGTATTGTCTCGTCCTTCCCCTTTTCCTTCATCCCCACCCTCTCCCTACTAGCAACCCTCAGTTTTTCCTCTGTGTCTATGAGACTATTTCTGTTTAGATTTCTCATTTATTCAGTTTTTTAGAATCCACGTATAAGTGAGATCATATGGTATTTGTCTTTCTCTGACTGACTTATTTCACTTAGCATAATGTTCTCTAGTTCCATCCATATTGTTGGAAATGGTACTATTTCCTTCTTCTTTATAGCTGAGTAATACTCCATTGTGTAAATGTACCATAGTTTCTTAATCCAGTCGTCTACCGATGGGCATTTCGGTTGTTTCCAAGTCTTAGCTATTGTGACAAGGAAGCAGGAAAGAAGGGAGAGAGAGAGGTTAGAAGAGAAGGAAAGAGGGATGAGATAATACAAATTAGTAAATGTAATATGGCCTCAGGGATAGAAAAGACAGTCCGAGGAATATAATCTATAATGGTGTAAGTATTACTTAGGGGGCCAGATGGACCCATGTCCTTTTGGGGAGTCCACTTCATAGTCGATGTAGAGGCCTGACCACCGCATTGTATTTCTGAAACTGATGTTGAATAATACTGTATGTCAACTATAATTATATATATACATATAATCTCAGGACATGGAGTAGATCGCGGGAACGGATTCAATGGAATTGTAATAGATAAGCATGATATCGGGGGTGGGAGGGCAATAGATGGAGGAGAGGGGTTGTTACCTGGTGAGGGTGAAAAGGGTAACTATTGTATTGTTCTGTACACCTGAAACTAACAATAAAAAAAAGAGAAGAGAAGGAAAGAAAGAGAGAAAAATTAAGAGAAAAAAATATATATATATATCTACATCCCCATATATATGGACATATATATCCACATATATGCACCTTTATATATGCCTATATAAAAAAACTAAAAATACTAATGAAATAGAAGAATCCAAAAACAACCAACACAAGCGATCAATGAAAAAAAAACCCCAAAACATTCAATTAACAATAACAATATAACACACCAAAAGAGAAACCCAAACCAAAAACAATAAAAATAAGAGAGAGAGAGAGAGAGAGAAAACAAGAAATAACCAGTGCCAATCTTGGCTGAAGTCTGCCAAGCTCTCCCCAGGTTTTCCTCTGCTATACACACAGTCCTGTGTGTCTTGTGGGGGCAGAGCCAGCTGCCTGGCACCTAGAGTGAGCCTGGTAATGCAGGTCTATTTTAGATGAGTGGAGTTATGAGGTGTGATTGGTAGTTTTTTTACAAGGTCAGTGTTATTTCTGCTCCTGCCTATCCAGAGGCACTCAGATTTCTGTGCAGCCAGAGGACTGGATGTGTGTCTTAGGGTGCTCTTTCCACTGGGGCTGTTGGAGGTTGGGGGGGGGGAGGTGGAGATTTCAGAACTGCTGGTAGGCCTTCCTAAGTCTCAGCAGCCAAAGTTGTTCTGCTTCCCAAGCCGCCCAGGAGAGGTGGGGGCGGGGACAGCGTGTTTAGTAGCTCCCACCTGCAGCCTGTTCTCATGTAGATTACTCAACCCCCAGGGAGTCAAGCACCTTTGTTCTGACCTACTCCTCTCTTCAGGAGTCAGCCTCAGGCTCTGGCAGGGAGGGGACCAGGGTTTCTGAGGGAGGGTGGGGGTGTGCACTTATCTATGCAGTTTATTTTTCCTATCTGAGAGAAAAGGGGAAAAAAGAAAGAGAAAAAATATATAGGGAAAAGAAAAAAGTCCCCTCCAGTGCTCCTGCAAAGCCCCTGCTGCTCTCCAGGGGCACTCCCTGGCAAAGCAGCTCATGTCTCCACAGCTGTGGGGTGTGGGCTGCGTCTCCACACTTCTCACTTCCATCTTCTCCTGCTTGCTGGTTTGAGATTTCCTCCTCAGAAACTGCGCGCCCTGGGGCACCTGTCGCTCTCCAGGTGGGGATGGTCAGCCCAGAGGCTGAGCCCACCCAGATGCTGCAAACCACTCCTGCTTGTCCTGGGTTCCCACAGCTCCACAGCCATGGGTGCGGATGGACTGTGCCTCTGCTCACGCCCTCCTCTTTCATTCCGCTTCCCGCCCGGCCTGAGGATTCTGCCTTGGCGCGGGGAGTTGTAGGGAGCCAGCGCGGGGATTCTCCGATCTGCTCTCTGAGACCCCGAGTCTCAGCAGCTGGGGTGCGGGCTGTGCCTCCACGTGCCTGGCCTCTCCCTTCCCCCACTCGCCCGGTCTGCCCACCTTTAAGTACTCGGCGTGGGAATCCCTTCGCTGCTCCGTGTGCTCAGTAGAGGTTTGTTTGCTGCGCCCCAGCTGCTCAAATTGCGGTGATTTCCAGGGGAGAACTCAGGGAGCCCTCCTCCCCGCCGCCATTTTTTTTCAGCCCTCTCCTTCATTATTCTTATTTGCATTATTCTTTGGCCTCTCCCTGCCCACCCCCACCAGAATTCACTGTTTCATTTCAGGAGGATGAAAACGCAGTGTCATCAGATACTGAAAATGAAAATAAGGAATAAGGAAAGGATAAACCATTTACATAGCTGTGAACAATAAAAAGAATATACCATCCTTGTTATGGAGGGTTATATAGTCCATCAGCTAATTCTTCCTATCCTGACTCTTAAATAAGTAAACATAAATTTTTCTGGTCTTGGGAGTGTACCCAAAGCTAAATTTAAGGATGGTGGTGGTGGCTTCATCCTATTTCAGATGTAAGAAGTAGCCAGAGGAGAGAATGGAGGTGGGGAAGCCAGTAAGAAGGCTTTGGTGAATATCAGAGTGTTGGTGGCCAGGGCCTGAGTGAGTGCTGGTTGGTCCAATGAACAGGAAAAGGTGTTGCTAGGAGGTCCTGTGTGGTAAGGATTAGCAGAAGTAGTTGGTGAATTAAATCAACCTCCTCGGCAGAGGCAGTATGGTCTTTGTCCTGCCTACAACTGTGTGTGTGCTACCCTTTACTCCACTTTCTTCATCAATATGCTAGAATACCGTCTGTCCATTACTGGAGATGAAAAACTCAAATAAAGAAAGGAGTGGCCTTTTATATTTTTACATTAATTCAAAGATAAAAATCATTGAGTTATACAGTGCTTTCTCTTCCATATTATAGTAACAGAGAAAGATCAAGATTAGGCATATCTTCAGGAATAAAAAAGGTAAAATCTCTAATTTACTCATCTCTAGAGAACTCAGACCACTAGAATTTAGAGATTCATTACAGTATTCTCAAAATAACATTTTCAATATGTCCACAAAGCTATGAAATTTTTAGCTTTAAAAACCCACTTTAAGCCACTTTGACAAGGGGAAAGTGTCCAGACAGATCCCTCAATCTGAAAGCAGCCATCTCCTCACCCAGACTCTAAGAGAAGGAAGAGAGGGGGGGAAAGGAGAGAGAAATAATTGGCAAGAAAAGATGTGAGGAAAAAAAGATCAATGCAGAGGAGAAAGGTAGAGAGAGGACAAGGTAAGCAAGCCAGCATAACAGAATTCTTCAGCTATGGAAAAACGAGTCTAAGCTGTCAGGACTGAGAAGCAGTGTCTTGGTGCTGCTTATAAATCAAAATGCTACACTCTTTAAATAAGAAGACTTTTGCAGTCGTTTACTAATTCTTAACTTCACCTTTGCCAAATGGCATTTTCCCCATTTCTTCATGTTGATACCCCATTGTGAACACACCAAATCTATTTAGGAGAGTAAATATGGTCATAGTGTGTGTTATAGCCTTGTAGCACTTACTCAGAGGCAATTGCAAAATACATTTATTTAGGATACTACACATTTGTTTCATAGTCTTGGCTTCTCAACTTGACCCTTATGGAAGTTGCCAGTAACATCATCCAATTTGTAACTCCATGTTTCATCAACAGCATTCACATTTTGTAACATACAGAAGACCAAAATCCTTGAAGCTAAAAGGTGACTGAATTAATAGGACTGACGTGAAGCCCAGTGCTAAATGGCAACGGACCAGTGAAAACAATCAGTGTTCTGTGTTGTTTTTAGATAACTTTGCCTTCCTGCCTAACACATGGATTTTGTATCATCCTTAAGTTGCTATAACACCGAGACGTGAAACTTGGAGGATTTGAAATAAATGTGGCTAAATGGAACTTTTGGATGAAGGCTCTCTGGTTTGTTCAGATCTGTTAAAGTAATAGGGGAAAGCACAAAAGGATCAAGGAAAGAAAGACCCCAATCTTTGTTCGATGAGTGATAAAACAGCATTGCTTGGGGGAAAATTGGCCTGACCTTCACCTTCCTGATGCTTCTCTGCCTCAGTGATTCTTGCTTCTCTCTGATTAGGTAAAGATTGCCCTTTTCTCTGGAAGGAAAAGTCAAAGAACAAAAAGGGGAAAAATTCTTGAGTTAACTATAAAAGGTTTATTTTTTTAATCACAGTTGGGCTTATCCAAGCCAGTTTCTAATCTTATTTTTTTTTAGGCTTATTTAAAAAAAAAACACCTGCCTTTTAAAAAAATTCTTTGGATCATTTTCTTTACAACTTCTAGTCTAGATCTCAACTCACATTTCTTGGATGCATTTTAAAAATAAATCTTCCCCAATTGAAATGATAGCTTTTTCATTTCTTTTAGGCTGTGCTCTAAGCTCTTCCGGGAGAAGAGAGCAGGGAGAAAGACACAAGGCCCCCTCAGCTGGCTGGGACAGCAAGTGGAAGGCATCTGTTGGCAGAGTCCTGCCAATGTTCCAAGGAAACCCGAACACTTTCCCACCCCTACCCTCTGTGGATGCCTGTGGAAGGCCGAGCTTGTGGGCCCATGATATTAAGTTGCAGGCTCTGCCTGATCATATAGACCAGAGCTGTTCTGTGACATTATTGTCAAACAGCCTCCTGTGTGACTAATATTTTTAACAGCATGCTATTTAAAATTTGACAAGGATATAATAATTCATTCTTCAGATAGCCAACATACTATAAGAGTAAGTTAAGTCTTCAAAGTGTCTTTCAAAGGGGCTATTAAAAATAGGTTAAATTTTTTTTCCCCCTATAGCATGCAATTTCATTCTGGCTCTACCACTTCAACCACATAAAATTAAATTTTGACTTGAGAGTGACCTAAGGAAAATTAGATGGAAAAATAAGGGGAAAGGTTTAAATTACAGATTCAAAGAAAACTAACATGTCTGTGCAATTTAGCATACAGTTTGCTAAGCCCTCTGAGAATCTTATATTTCTGGTAGTAAATATTTTCTTCTTAGGATTTAGATTGTGTTTTTAATGGAAATGTTGTAGAATTTAATGGAATGTAATATCTTGTTGTGATATATAGATGTAAGGCAATATGGGAAAGAATTATCCACACATATTTTCTGCCATATCCTCCTCTTTACTCCCAGCCTTCTTAACCTATGATCTGGCTCTCCAGAGCAATTAGAATTCTGTAAAATAAACTATGCTTATTAAAACTTCTATAAAGATGTTACCTGTTAGTCTCTCTCCTTCAACAATCAAAATTTATTCTAAATTATTATAAAAATGTAATGATTTTGAAACTCTCATTTTAGAAAGACAACAGGAATTAGTGTGATTATCCTAATAAGAGTAGAATGTACTCTTACAGAAGGCTTAGAGACATTTACTGTAGAGCTATACATAGTATATTCCACTGAGACCAATGGGAATCAAAAATGTCGTGAAATGCAGTTGACCCTTGAACAACACAGGAATGAAATGCACGGGTCCACTTATACACAGATGTTTTTCAGTAAATACCTGTATGCTTTTTTATCTGTGGCTGGGAGTCTGTGGTGGCAGATGGCCAACTGTATGCATTGATCTACATCATTTTACATAGGGGACTTGAGGATCTGCAGATTAGGTATCCACTGGGGTCCTGGAACCAATTCTCCACTGCTACCAATGGACAGCTAAGTTTTTAGGTAGTCAAAGTTATATGTGGATATTTGTCTGCTGGGGGTGGTCAGTGCCCCTAACCCTTTAGTTGTTCAAGGATCAACTGTATTTCACAAACATATTTTTGGTATCTTTTATTTTGAGTTGTTTTAGTTATTAAATTTATTGTTCTTTAAATTTGTGTGCATATATATATATATATATATATATATATATATATATATATATATATATATATATATATATATGTGCGCGCGCACGCCTAGGTTATGCTGNCACGTGTGTGCGCGCGCACGCCTAGGTTATGCTGATGTAATGAGCACTGCTAAAATTTCAATGGTTTAGCACAACAAAAATTAAATTTCTGATCAGGCAGGTCCACTGTAGTCTCCTCAGTCACTTTCCTCAGACCCATAATCCCCATGTTGACTTTGCATCACAGTGTGTTTTGATCTTGTACACATATTTCCATGATCATCTCTACAGAAGGGTGAGAAGAGCATTCAAATGTTTCATGTAGCCCCTCTGCTCAGATTTCACTGGCCAAAACTTGTCACATGCCTAAATCCCCCTGCCAAAGAGGCATAGAAGCGTAATTTTCCAATGTGCTTCATAAAAGATGAGAACCAGAGATCAGTGATCAGTAGCAGTGCCTACCACAAATGCAGACAGAATTTCACAATCAAAAACCTTGGTCTTCTTTTATCTCCAAATTATTACTCTCATCTTCAGTCAGAGGCATATAATTATTCCTGAGAGCAAAGTATATTAAAATGCCAATACTACCAGTGTTCATCTACAGATACTGATTTATTTTACCATTACTCAAACAAAGAACATCATCTTTCAAGATTTCAAATGCTTTTGGCATCTAAATATATCTGTGTAACATAACTTTTCACAAAGCATTGAAAGTATTAGAAAAATGAACCAAATAACAAAAGTATGTTACAAAATCATCCACAATAAGAATAACCTAAGTGGAATATGAGATACAATACTTTAAAAACAGGTTCATTCTTTTTCTTTCTATTCTTTTATAGTAGAAATATATAGCCTATACCCGTGCATTTTAATGGCTTGGCAATTCTTCCAAGGGTTTACTCACGCGACGCATTGACAAATGAATCGGCATCATCTGAGATGGGAATTGAGATGCTCCAAACTAGTTAGTATCTCCTATTGCTCTCTACTCCATCAAAGATGATGCAAGCTGACTTCAAAAGGAGCTCTGTACTTGCATCAACTCCGCAGGGGTGTTGAATAAAATGAGGAATGACAAAAAAGGAACACCATTATGTTTTGAATTTCAAGTCCTAAATCATTATTTTCTAGCTGTGCATGAGGTTATGTAGACAGAAAGTAAAATGATAACTGGTCATGTCATTGGGATGATGATGTAGGAGGATTAGGAATAGGATTTTTTTTTTGGTCACATAAAAAAAAAAAACAACAACAACTCTCTCCCCTGGTGCTCAGATATTCCCAGGGCATTTTTCAGTGATGGAGTGACACTCTGGTACCACTATAATGCCCAGGTACCTGCTGTGGATCGACCTGTTTCAGAGCTCTCTTCTTTGGAGCCATAATGTGCTACCCCTGAAGATAATTAAATGTGAAGTATCTGAATAGTTGCTTACATATGCTGTTGGGCTTCTATTTCTAAATGGAAATTAATACAGCTACTTGCCAGTCATGGACAATTCACTTGTTATTAATCTTAGAAAACTAAAAGTCTTCAATTTTATTTTATAAATACATTTATTTTGCCAATATGTGTGTACAAAATATTGTTTCCCACTGGGTGTTATATTCATATTGTGTACTGAATGGTTTGAAAAAAATTCATATGATCTATTCATTGTTTTGAAAATCTTTTAAAGTACCTAAGTATTTAGTTACAGTTAATTTTTTAAATAATATTCGTATTGAAATGTGTACATGTGTTTATGTGTGTGTATTTAGTGACAAAAGGCAAAATACTTTATAGTACTAATTCTGAGTACATATTTAAACTAATTCGAGCTACATATTTAAAATTCTGGATTTAGCAAGAATGCCTCTGGATTTAGTTAAGTATCTCAGCAAGAATGCCTCTGGATTTAGTTAAGTATCTCAGCATAGTAATATGTGATTTATAATGTGCCTGGAAGTGTTTTATACAGTATTACTTTTGAAAAATAAATGAAGAAATTCTCAGCTAAGGCCATACTTAAATAGGGTGTTAATATACAACATGAAACACTAGAAAGGCACAGAAGGCAAAATGAAGCTGGAACTCACTGTTTCTCATGGTTTTATTAGAAGGGAGGGAGTCTTTACCATAAGAAGTGGCCATTCTTTTTGAACTAAGCTTTTACTTTAGGAAACCTTTAAAAATTCATTACATAACAGTCTTTTCTTTATTCTGCAATTATGTAAACACACACTTTACCCCAAAGAATCAGGTGATCAATTTGGTGATGCCAGATAAGAAACCTTGATAGAACTTCTTAGACTTATGTATTGTTAATTGTTACACCACTGTTATATCTTCATTTTCCAGATTCATTCCTGCCACCATTCCTCATTGAAGTATCTAATGTTCTCTTCAAAAACATTGCTAAAAGCTCACTTTTCACCGCAGTTACTGACCTGTATCTTTTGTTCCTTATATACAGTTACTGTTATGAATATGATAGTCTTTAGATCAGTGGTTTCCAAAGTAGGGTCCATGCAACTTAGCATCTGTGCAAGTCAACTCTTTTAGGTAAAAATAGACATAAATAGAAGTTCTACTTTGATTTTTTTTAGTTTTGTTTAGGTTTTATAAAACATATGGTATATTACAAATAAAAGTACAGGTGTTTTTATTTTGAAAAATAGATACGTTGGGAGTATTAAACATTTGCAGTAAAAAGGGTGTACAAATAAAAAAGTTTCAGTTCATTATTTCAAAATAAATGACCAAATAACAGACATAATTTCAGATTAACACAGGATGTACTTAGATTGTCAATGGAAAAATGTTGACATCAAATATTAATACTTTTGTCAGGGATTCAGCATGGCATCATGTAGGAACTATTTTAATGGACAGGACCGATACTTTTCAGATACACTAGATTTTGTTTAATACATTATTTTATTTCCTAATGTAAAGTGCTATGAAACTAGATTAAAACTTCAATATAGAAAATTGGTTTTACATATACAATTGATAACCAATAATTTAAAAGAAAAATATTTCTAAATATGACTAATAGCATTCTGATTGAATAGCTTCTACTCCTGGTATCTAACAAGATGGTGAGTATAGAGGAACTGTGACAATGTAAAGGGTGCCCCTTATCCACAAATATCAGGACATGGTATGTGCCACTTAACATTTTATTTTTGTTCCTGCAAGATTTCATATAGCATTACTCCAACTTCATAAATCAATTTTGATAGAAATAGAATGTTAAGAAATAGTTTTAAATTAACATTCTATCCAGTGAGCTTTGTGAGTAAAAGAGGATTTCTTTTACACCTTCCAAGAGACTAGGCAATACAATTACTGAAGTGCTTTGCTGTTATAAGCATGACATTGTTTGTTTCTCCTTAAATAAACAGTATCGACTACCTTATCAAAATTCACAAACCTCTATATTCTAATACTTAAAATGCTAAAATTTAAAAACTTCTTATATTTCCAGTCAAGATGGCAGAGTAGGTACATGCTGTGCTTGCATCCTCTCATGACCACATCAAAATTACAACTAAACTACAGAACAACCATCATGGAGAATCACCTGAAGTCTAGCTGAACTGAAGCCCCACAACTAAGGACATACAGAAGAAGCCAACCTGAGACATGGAACAGGCTGGTCCTACAGCCACATTTGACCATTAAAAAATGGGAGGGATATCTTGTCTTCAGAGATGCCCCCTGGAGAAGTGAGGGGTCCCAGACCCACAGCATTCCCCCCAGCCCAGGGTTCCAGTGCTGGGGAGAGAGTCCCATAACTTCTGGCTGTGGAAACGGAGATTGTGGCTGAGTGAGACCAAGGATGGCTGCAGTCCCATGTGCTCCTCTTAAAGGGCCCATGCACGGACTGACTCGCTGACTGACTCACTCACTCTGAGCTCCAGCACTGGGGCAGCAGCTCAAAAGGTGCCAGGGACATATGGGGAGGAGCTCAGTTGTCTGACTTCAGGGTGAGGACTGGTGGGGCTGCTTTCTCCCAGACAGAAAACCTGGCATAATCTATTATTTCTTTATTGAGCCCTCCTCCCTTCAGGCATGCAGTCACAGGTGGCTGCAATATCTGGGTCTCTATCAACCTGGTTAACACTGTTTGTCTGCCCTGCTCTGGGATTCCCTAAGACTCCACCCCACCCAACTTAGAGACCCACCCAAGATGCCTTTAGTGGCTTTTCCATAAAGATGGCTTATCTTGGCTCATGTTGCAAATTTACATAAAATGTCTCAAAGGTTCACAAGACCCAAACAAGTAGCATCTGCCTTCAGCATGTCCCATACATTGCTGAGCAGCTCCATACCCAGCACTAGGGACAGCCTGTGTCTGTTCCCAGCTTGGATTTTTGTGGCAGCCATCTGTAGAGTGCTATTTGGCTTGTGCCAGTTGGTCCCAGGCTGCACCTGAACTTGGCCTGGGGCAGGGCCCTTCCTAGGAGGCCCTGGGCCTGGAACACCCAATGGCCAGCTTTGGAATCAACAGGAATATCACCTGGCTGCCTCCTAAAACAACACACCCAAAGGGCAGTCTGGGCAGGCACCAGAGCCCTGCTAAAGTGAATCCTACTCTACAGGGTCAGCCCCTGCACAACAGCTCCTCACAATGAATCAGCCCAAGGGTCAATCCCTCCCATTGACATGCAAACAGCAACCAAGGCTCAACTACAACAGGAGGACACACACAACACACACAAGGAACACACCTGGAGCACCCAGCTCTGACAACCAGGGAGACTGTGCCACTGAGACCCACAGCACACCTACTATATGAGGCCACTCTACTAGGACTGAAAGACATAGCAACTCTACCTAATACATAGAAACAAACACAGGGAGGCAACCAAAATGGGGTGACAAAGAAACATGCCCCAAAAAGAACAGAACAAAACTACAAAATAAAGACTAAACAAAATGGTGACAAGAAATCTACCAGATGCATAGTTCCAAATACTGGTTATAAGGAAGCTCAATGATCTCAGGGAGAACTTCAACAAAGAGATAGGAGACACAGCAAGGAACCAGTCAGAAATAAAGAATACAATAACTGAAATGAAAAGTACATTAGAGGGAATCATCAGTAAGTTAAATGAAGCAGAGAATCGAATCGGTGATTTAGAAGATAAGGTAGCATAAAACACACAAACAGAACAACAATAAGAAAAAAGAAGCCAAAAAATGGTGATAGTTTAAGGGGCCTCTGGGACAACAGCAAGCATACCAACATTGACATCATAGGGGTACCAGAAAAAGGAAAGAGAGAGCAAGGAATTGAAAACCTATTTGAAAAAATAATGATGGAAAACTCCCCTAACCTGGCATAGGAAATAAACATACAAGCCCAGAAAGTGCAGAGTCCCAAACAAGATGAAGCAAAGAGGCCCACAAGACACACCATAATTAAAATGTCAAAGGTTAAAGACAAAGAGAGAATCTTAAAAGCAGCAAGAGAAAAGCAATTAGTTATCTACAAGGGACTCCCACAAAACTATCAGTTGATTCCTCAACAGAAACTGCAAGCCAGAAGGGATTGGCATGAGATATTCAAAGTGATGAAAAGGAAGGACCTACAAACAAGATAACTCTGCACAGCAAAGCTATCATTTAGTATCAAAAGAGAAAGGGTTTCCCAGGTAAGAAAAAGTTAAAGGAATTCATCATTCCCAAACCAGTATTACAAGAAATGTTAGATGGCCTTCTTTAAGATGAAGGAAAATCAAAGATAAAAAATATGAATGATAAAATGGCAATAACTACATATCTATCAACAGTTACTTTAAATATAAAGGGATTAAATGATCCAACCAAAAGATAAGGTGGCTGAATGGATAAGAAAACAATACCCTTGCATATGCAACCTGCAAGAGACTCACTTCAGATTGAAAAACACACACAAAATAAAACACTGAAATGAAAGGATTGGAATAAGATATTTCATGAAAACGGAAATGAAAAGGGAGGATGGGTAGCAATAGACTTTAAAACAAAAACTATAACAAGAGACAAAGAAGGATCCAGTGAACCCACTTCTGCATATTATCCAAAGAAACCTGAAATGCTACTTTGTGTCTCCATATGTTCACTGCAGCATTGCTTACAATGGCCAAGATATGGAGGCAGCCTGGGTGTCCATCGATGGATGAATGGAGAAAGAGGTGGTACGTATATACAGCGGAATATTGCTCAGCTATGGAAGTGAATGCATTCTTGCCATTTGCAGTGGCATGGATGGACCTGGGGGTTACTGTGCTGAGTAAATTATGTTAGAGAAAGAGAGATGCAATGTGATTTTGCTTATATGTGGAATCTAAAGAACAAAATAAAGGAACAAACAAAACAAAAACAAAACACACAGATACAGAGAACATTTTGGGGGTAGATGGAAAGAGGAATGGATTAAGAAGTACAAATTTGTTGTTACACCGTAGTCATGGGGATGTAAGGTATAGCATAACGAATATAGTTAATATTGTAATAACTATGTATTGTGTCAGATGGGTACTAAATATATCAGGGTGATAGATGGGAGGGGTGTTGGGGTGCAGGATGAAAAAGGTGAAGGGATTAAGAAGCACAAATTGGCAGTTACAAAATGGTCATGGGGATGTAAAGTAAAGCATAAAGAATACAGTCAATAATATGGTAATAACTATGTATAGTGCCAGGTGTGTAGTAGACTAGTTAGAAGGATCACTTCTTAAATTATATAAATATCTAAGCATTACGCTGTATACCTGAAATTAATATAAAATAATATCAAATATAAAACAATCCCAAAACCTCCTGTATAATCAGAGAAGCCTCCTCATTCCAAAAATATCACACTAACTTGACCCTACTC
>NW_017731777.1:876010-891399 GCF_001890085.2 Hipposideros armiger
AGGATACAAGACAAACTTTTATTTCCTAACATTTTCTTCTTGAAACTATAGTCTTTTTTCTCTGAGAAATTTCTTTTTAAATGATAGATATGTTTGCCTTTTTGTTTAGAGCAACAGTCTTAAGTTTTAAAAGCACTGACATTTCCATTATTCTTTTACATATATTCTCCTGCCCAAAATGAAGGAACAAAATTTTAAAATATATTTTCTACAAGGAGTAATATAGTTTGTTAAATTATCAGAGTAAGTGATTATTAAACTACTCAATGACCTCCTGCTTGGTATGTTGGCAGGTAAGGGAGTGAGGATTGGCATTGTGTCAAGCCAGGGAGATAAGACTAAAAGATTAAAAACAAAGCCAAGAATAAAATGTGTTAAATACTACATTCCACTGAAAACATAACTCCTGAAGAAACTCAAATAAAAAAAATAAAAAAAAACCAAAAAAAAACCAATCAGCTGTGCTGAAGAAATTGTAATGATATCAATAGGAATGTAGGATTTTATCTGGACACAGAAGGATGGATAGGTGTCAATGGGATTAGGGGAGGGAGGATCAGTAGGGGCCATTGATTGCAAATAGATAATATGCCTGGGCAGGTTTACATTTTAGGTCCTAAGTTAAACTGCAAATAACTCTGCTGCTCCTTTTCACCCCAATTTTCTAAGACCCTTCCATGTACCCAGAAGTGATCCATATGTAGTTGGGAATTAAGTCAGGAGATTTTATTGAGCACCTACTATTCTGTGTATTAGGGTACACTAAGTCCTCACTTATGTTGATAGGTTCTGCAACTTTAAGCAAAATGACATATAATGAAACCAATTTTACCATGTGCTAATTATATAAACAAGAGTTAAGTTCCTAGAGCATCTCATCAACATTATAGCAAAATGATGTTGAACAAAATTATGTTATTCAAGGACCCATTGCACAACAGTGAATGAAACAGACAAAAAAACCTCTTTCCTGCCCTATCTCAATCCATCTGAGACTAGAGCAGCTCCCCATAAAAGTCTGTACTTTAAATGCCAGAAAATTGTCTAAAATACCAGAATTATGTTTCACTTGGGATGACCAGTGTATAGACTATCATAATATTCTTTAATGACCCTAAAGCTTAACTTAGCTTTCCTGCACCCTATGTCGTTTGGCATGTAGACTGGGAATTGGCCTGCCTCTTTGCAGTAATGCTACCACTAAGCTGCCAGCCTGCCTCACCTGTTCCTATTTAATAAGAAAAATTGACAGCAGATGTTATACACAGTTATGTCAGGAGAATTGCACCCATTTAGTTCTAATCAAGACATTTTTCACCCAGCTGAAGATAAAAGTTACTTTTAAAGAGTTCTGAATCAATGGGAAAATATTTGCTGAAGCAATGAACCCAAAAGAGATAACCTGACTATCCCTGAGGGAAACGTTTTCTAAAAGTTCCCACAATATGATATGCTATTCTGTAAGAATAGTGTGAGTTATAAAGGGATATATTCTGGTTGGTACGAAGATGAGTGGAACTTCTTTGTATTTCTTTTTATGCCTCTATTTAATAAACATCCTTTGAGCACATTATAGAAAAAGAACTGTTGTGAGCAGTTATGCCCAGGGTTCATTACAGCCAACACAACTTAATTTTAGTAGGAAAGAGAACTTATTGAACCAGGAAAAGTTAGAGTGTAAAATAATACCAATCAAGCAAGATTAAAAGACAAAGTCTGATGAAGTTGCCAGTCTTGGCTATGAATCTATGGGACCTTGGAAAAGGTCATTAATCTCTCCGATTAAGAGAACAATTGTTACAATCATAGGTTCAAATGAAGCAACTAAGAGTTTTGGGTTGTGAGATTTGTTTTCTCTTAATTGTATAATTAATTGTACCTCAAGTTGGCTATTCCAAAATGAAAAATCATTTTTCTCTGTCTCCCCTTTTTCCTCTCCTCCTTCACTTGGTTCCAGAGTGTTACTTTGTGCTTATTATGTGGGAGGCAAATGCGGGGAGCATTACCATTCATTCAACATGGCATTTCTTGTGCCAGCATCCAATCCTCTTAGTACCACTAACTGTCAGGGTGCCCAGTGATTGTGCAAGAATTCTTCAGCCTTCTTGCCTAAACAATTCCTGTTTGTAATAGACAACCTCATAGACATAGACAACTGTTCAGTGGTTACCAGAGGTTAAGGGGGAGGGGTGTGGTAGAAGAGGGTAAAGGGGTCAAATACATGATGATGGCAGCAGAACTGACTTTGGGTGGTGAACACACAATGTGATATACAGATGATGTATTACAAAATTGTACACCTGAAACCTATGCAATTTTACTAACAATTGTCACCCCAATAAATTTTAATGAAAAAACAGAAGAACAATCCAAACAGCAAATTCAGACACTGGTGCTCTATTTCCAACCCACTACATTTAAGAAAGGCCACAATGGTGGATCTCTAGTAGAGGGGAGATTGGACTGGATATGTATTTAACAGGCCAAAGTTATCACTAAAGCAGGGCACTGTTTTGTGGCCTCTCCCCTTTCCTTCCCATACCCCAGGTTTCTTGTTTCACTGTCTGTATAGAAATGACAAAAACAATCCTTTGAGGAAATTCTTATGTGGTTATTCTTATGTTCATATTCAACAGAGTTCCCTTCAAATGTTACTTTGGGTAAGAAAGGAGATCATTTTAGAATTCAAGAGATTCGGCTTCTCAAATTATTTGGACCTCGGTTTTGTCTATAACTTAGAGGTGCCAAAAAAGAACCAGCCCATATCAAGTTGTTTCCAAACTTATCTTCCCCCTCTGCAACATTGAGAGACTATAACAGACATTCCTTTTGCCCCCTCCCAACAACACACATTGTCTCTGTATAGATGCCCAACTCCACTATGTTTCCTAGCTTCCCCTGTGATTAAATAAGAACAAAAAGATTTATTACTCACAGGTGAAATATAGAAAGAAGTGAGGTGTGCAACTTCTGCTTAACAGCATTAGTCCTAGAGAGTCTGTTCTTTTTTCTTTCTCATTTGCTTGAAAATAAATGGAAATGGCTGGGGTAAACTTGTAAATCCTACATAGAAGATGGATTTCTAGAGCTTCAAATGCATAGCCCAGTGACTGGCTTTCTTGGCTGCACATGAGAACCACTTGGGTAGCTTCTGAAATGACCTAGAGGCTGAGCCTCAATCACAGGAGTCTGATTTAACTGTTTTGGTTTGGGGCCCAGGAACTATTATTACTATTATTGTGTTGTTACTATTGCAGATTCCCTGGTATTTCCAAAGTCAGGACACTGAAGGATCCCGGCACTGTCAGTGGTTACTGCCTGGTGTGACTTGCCCTTCCCTGGTCATCCTTTCCCCTGAGATGGACGCCCTCACTGCCCTCAAGCTCAGGATTGATCTAATTTATGCCAACAAGGAAGTAGTGACTCTCTACATATGGAGGCTACTTGTGATGGGGAGCTTCTATTGGAGGGCATCAGAGTTATTCATTTAAAGCAAACAAAACAAAGAAACTTACACATTCTTCAGTTGCTGAATTTTCCTCTTATAGCTCTCTCTGCTTTCATTCTTGCCCAGGCAGCCAGAGGGATCCCTTCAAAGGGTAAATCAGATCATCTCACTCACAGCCTTGCAATGACTCTCCATTTGAATCAGAATAAAAGCCAAAGTTTTTACAGTGTCTTACAAGGCCAAACACTATGGTCCCTCTGAGCTCGGCACGTACTTCTATTCCCTTTGCTCACTCTGATCCTCATCAACTGGCCCCTGTTGTTTCTGAAATATGCCACATGCTCACCACCTCAGGCCTATTGCACAGACTCTGTTTCTGTCTAGAATACCTTTTGCCAAATAGCCAAGAGGAGAATTTTCCCACTTCCTTCAAGTAGTTGCTCAAATGTCACCTTTTCAATCAGGTCCACTCTGACCATCCTACTTAAAATTACAATTTTTCCATCCCTTAGCACTCCCAAATTTTCTTTTGCTGCTCTATTTTTTCTCACTTGGAAATTATTACATTATTACAAACCATACAACTTACTTATGTATGAGGTTTGCTTTTGTTGTCATTTTTACCCCACTAGAATGTAATTTCCATAAGAGTAGTGATATTTTTAGAATGAGTCTAATTTCCTCATTCCTGTATCCCAAAGTCCTAGAAAAACACAGAGCAAATACTCAAACATTGAATGAATTAATTAAATTTCCTAACTCATTCTAGAAAAGTTTTATTGAGTATCTCCTATGGAGAGACCAAAGAAATAAAATGTTTTCTGTCCTCAAGTTTTCAAAAAAAAGGGCAAACAAATTTAATTTTGGAGTTAAAGGAGATGGTGCCAACATTGTGTGTTTTGCAGACCTCCAAGTAGAATTCTCACTCCAAAATACCTTTCTACAAATGCGCGTGCGCGTGCACGCGCGCGCGCGCACACACACACACACACACACACACACACAACACTCAAACACACATTTTGTCTCATTGCTTTGTGTTAGCATTGGATTCCAAAGAGCTGATGCTTAAAATAAATTATAATTGACAGGAAAGAGTAAAGTGCTAACAGGTGGAATCAATGAATGATAAGTCCAGGAATGAAAGAGGCAGAGTCTCAGGTGAGGAAAAACAAGGTCTATAGAAAATTTGCTTGCTTCATAAAATTGCCTAGAAAGGACCCTGATTATATAATTCTATTTCAGTCAATTGAAGTAGGTTAAAAGTCTCCTGTGGCACAATGTCCAGCATATAGTAGGGACTCAATAAATACGCATTTAACGATTGGATGAATGAAGTGAGCAGCATGATTTACGAATATCTTTTCATCATTTATCTTTTACTATTATACAAGGTCTCCCTAGATTAAATTAGTATGCTTACTTTTCGCTCTTCCTCTCCCCCACAAAAAGGCTGTGAGGCAAATGGATAAAACAAATGCTTCAACATTAAAACTATGTGAGATATCTTGTGATATCTGTGCCGAATCTTCCATCTGTCTCCTCTGTGCATAATTTCAGAATTCACTACTTTCATCAAGTTAAGAAAACCAATTTTCTGTTTCATCTGTTCATCGTATCACACTAATTTTCATCAAAACCAGCCAAACCTTACAGGCCACGAGTCCCCAAGCTTCCTGTAGGACCACGCTGTCTGCCTGGGTATGAGCAAAATTAGGCTCTGAAGTCTGAACTGTGGAAAGTTTATTTCTGTAAGCTAAGGTAAGAACTGTGTTTAAGTTGGAAAATTGACTTATTGATTATTGACAATTATTTTCCTTAACAGAATCTCACAAATTTCACATACTTATGCCTTTTATGATCTTTAATGTTTTTATTCCAAATACGGTGTCTTCTGTGTGCATCAGGTAGACCCAATCTTAAATACAAAGAAATGAGATCTTTTCAAAGTATAACTTATGATTCTTGAGGCTCTACCTGCCACGGGTTACAATGATAGGTCATTTTAATTAAGAAAAAAATATATAATATTTTTCTGACTACACATCCTACTGCTTTTTAGGGTGTTTCCACTCTTCCTTTAAAATCACCATTCATTTATTTGTGAAGTTCCCCAAGGGTTGGCATTATGATTTGTTCTTGCTTAAATTCAAACACTGATTTGGGATCTATTGCCAAGGATGTTGAAGGGGACAAATCTGCTCCAGAATTGGTGATGCTCGCCAAGGTGTAAATCAAAGCTGCCAATATTTATTGTGAATGCTGCCTCTACACAAGCTAAAATAGTTATGGTTTAGGCACTGAGTCCTATCACTGAAAAAGCCTTCAACACTGGGTCCCAAAGCCACAGAAGCTGCTAATAAGCCATTCTTATGTCAAGACTACTTTATGTATTCTGTATCCTTCCTTCTTCTAAAACAGTGACATGTTTAATGCCATAGTGACATCAGTCACTCTTTCCCTCCTTTTGAATCTCAATTCATTGAATGCTTTGAGTTTTGTGCTCTCAAAACCTTTAAAAATTCATAGTTACAGCCTCCATTTATTATGGTTCTGGCTCAAGAGTCTTAGTGGTGAATGGTATGCATATTGGGGGAAAAGGAAACATGATAAAAACCAATCAGGGTTGTTAGTAAAGGAAGACTGTATAAACTAAACACCTTCACTTTGTACAGTCTTCCATGACAAATCCAGAGTATGAGGTGTGATCAAACAATATGGTGAATGTTTAAATAATAATAATTTAAAAATCACATTAAAGACACATTGCCACTAATCCCCCTCACTTTGACCACACTTATCCCATCATTCTTGCCACTTTCTGAAGCAGTTGTGGAAGTCCTCTGTTGTGAGTGTTATTAGTTGCGCTGTCATAACTACCTTGATGTCCTGAATCATTTTGACTTTGGGGAAGAACCAGAAGTTGCAAGATGCCAGATCTGGTGAATAAGGTGGATGAGGACACACTGTAATGGTTTTATTTCACAGAAACTGCCATACCAGAAGTGATGTGTGACACAAAGCATTGTCATGATGAAGGATGACTTACAGCACACTTTAAAACACAGCTTCTCTCAACCATAGCTCACACCCGACTGACTGCACTGAACATGCTGAAACTTGTCACACACTGTTACTAGGGCTTGATACACTGCTTCCCATGTTGAAGATCCTTGCCTTTCCATTGGATGGCACTCAGCAGCATTCACCATGTTTTGTAATCACAATGGAAAGCCTCCATGTCACACATCGCTTCTGGTATGGCAATTTCTGTTAAATAAAAACATTAAGGTGTGTCCTCATCCACCTTATTCACTGGATCTGACACCGTGAGACTTCTGGCTCTTCTCCAAAGTAAAAATGATCATGAAAGGTAAATGTTTTGAATCAATTCAGGACATCGAGGCAGCCAGGACAGTGCAACTAAAGCCACTCACCAAAGAGGACTTCCAGAACTGCTTCAGAAAGTGGCAAGAACAATGGGATAAGTGTGTTAAAAGCAAGGGGGAGTATTTTAAGGAGGATTAATGGCAATGTGTCCTTTACTGTAATACATTTTTTTAATTTAAACATTTACCATATTGTTTGATCTCACCTCGTATGGTTAGTCTCTATACACATAACTCATGATAAGAGATACGATATCATTACATCACCTCCAGCCCACTATGTAAAAAGGTTTCAGCTACTACAGGTTTCATTGATAGAGTCTCAATCAATTATTAATTATTATATGACAGTTACAGTGACAAAACAAATCTCAGGTATAATTTAATATTGGTTTTACATTGGGAATTACACTTTAATTATTTGCATAAAAGTGAACAATCCTATTATTGTTGTTATAGTCAAGTAAAAAAGTACACAATTTAACATACTCTTATTGGTAAAATAAAGGGAAAATACAGTAATCAGAATACTAAGACAGAAAATTATAAATTTGGAGAAGAAAGAATGAGGATCAAGCTTAAAAGTATAAGTATTCCAGAGTGAAAAAAAAATCAAAACAGACAAAATAATGACATAATAGAAGAAAATTTTCCTGAGCTAAAGAAATATTTCATCCTATAGATTAAAAGGTATGAAAATTTTAAAATAATTATTCATAATCAAGTGTTTTTTTAAATAAGTACCCATGCCTGAGCTCAGTCCTTGAGGATTCTGATTGATTGGGACCTTGATAACTGTCTTTTAAGGAAATTCTTCAGAAATGATTCTGATAAGCATGCCTAGGTCGAGAATGATTCCTTTAAGCACAGGTTTTATAGAAAGGAATAAATATATACCTACATAGTTTCTAAAGAGAAATGAAAAAAGTAGAAGGAAGAGGAGGAGAGAAAGAAGGAAGGAAGGAAGGAAATTAGGAAGGAAGGAAGGAAGTTAAGAAGGAAGGAAGGAAGTTAGGAAGGAAGGAAAGAAGGAAGGGGGAAGGGAGAAAGAAGGAAGGGAAGAACGGAGGGAGAGAGGGAAGGAAGGAGAGAAAAGAAGTTGATATTTTAAAATTAGGAAGAGAGTAGTAGAGTGGTTTAAATTAGTTAAATCCTTACCTATTTTAATATGAATTTAATAGATATTGTACAAAATTAATAAATCAATAAATAGCAATAAGGTCACATCATTTAGAGAAAAATAATTAATCACTGTAAAATAGTTACCATTGTTATAAGTGGCTTTCTCTGCAGACTAAGACTTTTAGTGTCAAGGATAGGCAAATATTATAAGACTGTAGGTAATATTTTTATAATTCTCATGCATTTTCAAACACAATGCTTGAAAAAGTAATAACATTTATATTTTTAGTAATCACTGACATTTATTGAATATTTATTTTCCATATTACTATTATACTAAACATTTTAACTGTATTACTTAATTAAATATTTGAAAAGTCCTATATGGTACATAAAATTATAGCTGTTTTCCATTGGCAAAAACTGAGGCTTAATAAAGTGAAGTAAATTGCTTAAGGTCATAGAATTGGCAAGGGGTGAATATACCTAACTTCCAAAACCACAGTCTCAACTGCTTTAATAAACTCTACTGAAAACAATAAATACAATTCTTACAAAAGAGATTCTAAATATAGTACACATTTATTAATAGATTCAATACGTAATAATTCATATTTTACCATTTAACCCCCTGTAGCTATTATAAATTATTCTCTTTGAACCTTGGAGCAAATAAATATAACAGTTTCTTTTCTAAACCAATTAAATCTTTTCCAAGATTTCACCTGCATGAATAGAAGGAACTTCAGTAATAATTATGATTGAAAGGAGCCTCCTTTCTTTTTAGGGTCATGGTAGAAATATAAGATGGGCTTCATTTTGGTGCCTTAAGGACCTGTTGAGGCGATGCTGGGCTCACAGTCTACAGTGGTGGCTGTTATGACCATTGTTGTTCCTGTTACCCAGACTCGAGGACTTTTGTTTGCACTGACTCACATATAACCTTCAGTGGTTTAACCGAGTGACCACAGACTGTCAAATATCAAAGACAGGTTTTCTTTGGAAAGACAAAAATTCAGGTGACTTGGCCTTCTTGGTTTTTTACTGCAAGGAGTTTACTTCCTCACCTCTTCTTCCCTTCTCACCTCCTCCATCATCCCATCTCCAAAAACATACATATTAGCCTCTGACATTAAATAAGAAGAAATGTACAAACTGATTATTCAAGAGGAAGAAAATATTACACCAAAAGTAACCTATAATGAACTGAATAATGGAGTAAATATATGTCCAAACATTTCTCTAGGACAGGAGTTGGCAAACTCTGACCTACAGGCCAAATCCTGCCACAGTCTAGTTTTGAGTTGTACATCCATCAGCTATGCATGGTTTTCACATTTTCAAATGGTTGAAAAAAACACCAAAAGCAGAATTATATTTTGTGATGTAAAAATTGTATAAAATTTTAATTTCAGTGTCCATAAGTAAGGTTTTATTGCAGCAGAGTCATTCTCATTCATATGCATTGCCTATGGTTGCAACAGAGGCTAGATGGCCTCAGAGTCTACAATATTTACTATCTGGGCCTTTGCAGAAAAAAAAGCCATCCCCTGTTCTCAGACAATGAAAACATTTTAAGTGAAAATCATTAGCTATTACTGATAGGAAACAAACACTGTCCAGTTATAGAGTTCTTAATGACATCATCACCACTTCCAGGAAAATAACTTATCAAAGGTTACAGTGTTAACAGACACATACATACTCATGCATGTACATGCCTTCACACAAAATATTAAGACACGTGCAGTAAGCAAGTTGTTTTGCTCTCTTAATATTTAGATATGTGCTGGATACACATTAAGTTTGTTGGGAACATTATCTTCTCATAGTTTCATTATTTTCAATGAAGCAACAATTACTTCTGTAGAAAGAAAAGTATATCCTGCTACAGCTGTATCAACAGTATATTCTTTTCTTTTGGAATGCAGCTGACACTGCATGTCAAGTTTGACATACTTGGCCAATGATGCAAAATATGACCTCCATTGCCCATGAGCATAAGTTTGGAAGGTTTTCCCTGAAAAAGTTTTTTTTTGGGAGGAAGAGGGCTGGAGGGTATAACTATGGTTCTTTAATTTATGATTCTATAATTTATTTAGTTTATTTAATTTATGATCCTATAAGGTATTTGATTAAGCACAAGTGCTCAGCCTTCTAAAACATATCATTCTTGTACATCAGAATACAATAGAATTATGTTAATACCATATAATTGATTATTGTCACTTTGTAGTATAAATTGAAGTTAGGGAGTGTGATTATCTCCAGGCTTATTCTTTTTTCTCAGGATTGCATTGGCTATTCGGGGTCTTTTGTGATTCCATACATATCTGATATTTTTTGTTCTATTTCTTTTTTAATGCCATTGAAATTTTGATGGGGATTGTATTAAATCCGTGTGTTGCTTTGGGTAATATGACCATTTTAACTATGTTGATTATTCCAATCCATGAACACAAAATATCTTTCCATTTCTTTTTGCCTTCTTCAATTTATTTTAATAATGTCTTATAGTTTTCAGTGTATAGATCCATCACATCCTTTATTAAGTTTATTCTAGGTATTTTCTTATTTTACTTGCAATTGAGGAAGGGATTGTTTTTATCTCTTCTTTTTATGAAATTTCATTGTTAGTATATAGGAATGCAATAGATTTTTGTAAGTTGATTTTGTAGCTGGCAACTTTACTGTATTCGTTTATTGTTTCTAATAGCTTTTTGGTATACTCTTTAGGGCTTTCTATGTAAAGAATCATGTCATCTGAAAAAGTGACAATTTGAATTCTTCACTTCCAATTTGGATGCATTTTATGTCTTTCTCTTGCCTTATTGCTCTGGCTAGGGCTTCCAATACTATGTTGAATGACAGTGGTTATAGGGGGCATCCCTGCCTTGTTCCTGATAACAGAGGAAAAGCTTTCAGTTTTTCACCATTAAGTGTGATATTAGCTGAGTGTTTCTTGTGTATGGCCTTGATTATGTTGAGGTACTTTCCTTCTATACCCATTTTATTAAGTGTTTTAATTATATATGGATGTATCTTGTCAAATGCTTTTTCTGCATTTATTGATAGGATCATATCATTTTTATCCTTTATTTTGCTTTTGTGGTGTATCACACTGATTGATTTGCATATGTTGAACCATACTTGCACCCCTTGGTTGAAGCCCATTTGATTCTGCTGTATAATCTTGTTAATGTATTGTTGTATTTGAGTTGCTAATATTTTGTTTCGAATTTTTGCATCTGTATTCATCAGAGATATTTGTCTGTAGTTTTCTTTTTTTGTGTGTTATTCCTCCCAGGTTTGGCACCAGAATAATGTTGGCACAGCAAAAGAAACTGTCAGCAAAACAAAGAGGCAACCAACTGAATGGGAGAAGATATTTGTAAACAATATCTCTGATAGGGGACTAATATCCAAAATATCCAAAGAACTCATACAACTCAATAACAAAAAACACAAACAATCCAATTAAAAAATGGGCAGAGGACCTGGACAGACTCTTTTCCCAAGAAGACATACTAATGGCCATCAGATGTATGAAAAGATGCTCAACTTCACTAGCTATTAGGGAAACGCAAGTCAAAACCACAATGAGATATCACCTCACACCTGTTAGAATGGCTAGCATCAACAAGACAAGTAATAACAAGTGTGGGAGAGACTGTGGAGAAAAAGGAACCCCCCCACACTGTTAGTGGGAATGTAAATTGGTACAGCCACTATGAAAACAGTATGGAGCTTCCTCAAAAACTTAAAAATAGAATTACCATGCCACCCAGCAATCTCTCTTCTGGGTATCTACCAAAAAAATCTGAAAACAAAAAGATATATGTATCCTTATGCTCATTGCAGCATTATTCACAGTGGCCAAGACATGGAAACAATTAATGTCCTTCAATAGATAATTGGAAAAAGGAGATGTAGTATATATACACAATGGAATATTACTCGGCCATAAGAAATGATTAAATACTGCCATTTGTGACAACATGGATCTATCTTGAGATTATTATGCCAAGTGAAATAAGTCAGAAAAAGTTAAGAATCATATGACTTCACTCATATGTGGGTTATAAAACCGAAAGCAACACAGGAACAAGAGAAACAAAGATACAAAAACTCATAGACACAAACAACAGTTTAGTGGTTACCAGAGGGTAAGAGAGGAGGAGAGGTGGTAGAAGAGCATAAACGGGGTCAAATATATGGTGATGGAAGAACTGACTCTGGATGGTGAGTGCACAATGTGATATATAGACGATGTGTTGTAGAATTGTACACTTGAAACTCATGTAATTTAATTAACCATTGTCACTCCAATAAATTTAGTTTAAAAAAAAGAATAGTGGTTTACACAATCACTTATTCAATAAACAGTGTATAACTTTCTAGCATTCATAATTTATCTTAGTGAATAATTAATAATAATAATAATAAATATTCTCATGATTCAAATGTGTTCTTAAATAATTTCACTTAAACCTCCTGAACTCCCAGTTCTGGAAACACCCACAATAAAATAACTTTCATTTTGGTTAATCTAATGTACTTGGTCTTAACTAGCAAACATCTTGTCATTTTAAGTTGTTACAATAAGAACATACTAACCTTTGAAACCTTCCTTGTTTTACTCTAAAATATTATAGTTAGCTTACAGTATGTTGACAAGCAGACCAGGTACATTGTCTGACTTCTAGAAAAATTAAACAAAATTTATCTGCATATAGAACTGGAGGCTGACATACACTTGTCTAAATAAATAGCCATAGCTTGATTTACATTCACTGTGAAAAGCTACTAAGACTGAGGCACTCACAAAGCCACATTCTCTGTGCAAGCGTTACCAAACTGAATAGGAAATTAACTTTATCCATAGTTCCTGGAAAGAATGATGATAGAGCTGAATTATTACATAGGTGTTAAAATATTTCCCTAGTAAATCTAAAACACAGGACAGTGGATGACACACATTTTACATGATTTTTCACTTGTTTGACCTACTAAAAGTATCCCATGTGTCTTATATCTACCCTGAAAGTCAAGAGTACATTATGATATATTAAATAAATCCTCTCCTTATTGAAATGATACAGTTTCACGTGATAAATACACTTAAAAAAGAAAAAAGATGAGTAATGCTCCTTCAAGTGACCCTGAACTTACCACTAAATACCGCTAATCACAGAAGGACCCTAAACGTGTAATTTCTCCTTAGACTTGCTCTTCCTTTCTGCAGGAGACATCTCTGGGATGCACCAGGTCCTGCTTGCCATTCATCTTTTTTTTCCACAAATAAATTGTCAGAAATAGGTTGTTCATCAGAAAGAACACCTCCAAGCTTTTGCCAACTTGCATAGACATCTAAAGACAATATTTATGGTTTTCTCTTAAAAAAAAAAGGTTAAAGAATAAAAAGCCCAAAAACTCAGAAATAGTCATCATACTGCTCAGTTCTTCCCAGATATTCTGAATGAAATGCTATTGCAAAAGTAAGTTCCAATGACTCATAACCTTAAATTATTGTTCTGAAAGATCAGTTCAAAGAATATTATAAGTATTTTGAACTTATTGCACTAAAAACAAAACAAACAAAAAACATTGCCTGTTTTTCTCTGTTCAAGAGAAACACATCGATGGGACATTGGAAGCAGTTATTTGGATGCATGTTGCAAATCTCCATCTCCAAGTATGTGATGAATGTCAGTGAAGTTTGTGGCTGGATAACAGTAGTCCTACATCATGGAGATTTATGGGGAGGATGCATTTAGTATTATTCATGAGCCACTTAACAAGCTTCAGCCAAGGATACAATATGGCCTTTGTTTATAGTCCCAGGAGGTCTTTAGAGGGTTTTTGAAATTGAAGCGATTTTTTGATAAATGGTAGAGGAACTTGAGTTGGGTCTGAAAAGCGATAAGTGTATTTTCCTGTTAACTTGAAGAGTCCTACATTTCATCCTAACTTCCCTGTTTTCTCAATAAAAAATTATCAGATATTCTGCTGGTATTTTATTTTGCTATTGTTCTGCTACATTAAATAACCAAGAGGGACACATTTTGTAGAAAAATGTTCATTTCACTCTCTATTACAGGAAGCTGGAGCATCTTAACAGGCTATCCAGACTATTTGAACAGAAATGAAGCCACATATGTTTGAAACTGTCTTTTATATTATATTCTTTATGTTTATGACCCACATTCTTCTCAATGAATCATTATTTAGGGCAACTTATGTGTATAATAGTTTTGACTTAACTAAGAACTTGATTCCGCAGCTAACTGAAAGACTTGGGAATCAGACAATTGCAGTAGATTGGCTTGGTATGAATTAGTGTGAATTAAATTAGGAAAACTATTCCACCAGTCTTAGTGTGAGAAGAAGGAGAAAGATAACTCATAGAACTGTTAACTAAGAGCACTAGTTGATATATTTAGAAAACAAAATTATCAACATTTTGGAATATCACTGGTTTTCTGAGCAGTTTGCAGCCCAAAACAGTACGTTCAGAATGTGACCATATTAACAAGCAAGAAGTAAAGATATTTTTACTTCAATCAAAGCATAGGACATGATAATAACATCATCTCACCTAATTCTTTAAAATGATAACAGAAGCATGTTTATTCAATCCATTTGATGGCTACTTTGCATGAGGTCTTAAACTGCACTACTCGAGTCTACAGACTGCAGTTTTAGAAACAAACATATTGTTGGAGATGGTAACGTCATCGGAACTGTGTGGTTTATAGGCTTTATTTTAGATCTGATGCTCTTTATGCAGAGTGCTTTATGTCACATAAAATGCTTCACCCTCAAGCCTATCCATCCTTCCAATTTCAATTATGGAGCTCCAGTCAAACCGCAGAGGAAAGGCATCAGGATTCTTGTTCACGACAGTGTCTAATGTGACTCCACTGTGGAAGTAACCAGCAGAACCATCTGGTTCAAGTCCATTACTTATTAGATGCAGACATGGAGAAGTTACCTGCAAAAATCACGCTGTTTGTGAGGTGACAGAAAACTTCTTGGTAAGGGTTTGTTAATCAATCTCTTATCAACTCCCAGAAATGTTTGACTATGGTTTAAGTGCCCTCTGACATAGTCAGAAAAGTTACTAAAATTGATTTACCTGGAGGAAAACAGATTTTTAAGAAAACATATCAATACTATCTGATTGAATCGATATGTTTTCTTAAAAATCTGTTTTCCTCCAGGTAAATCAATTTTAGTAACTTTTCTGACTATGTCAGAGGGCACTTAAACCATAGTCAAACATTTCTGGGAGTTGATAAGAGATTGATTAACAAACCCTTACCAAGAAGTTTTCTGTCACCTCACAAACAGCGTGATTTTTGCAGGTAACTTGTCCATGGGCCAGATGGACGAAAGCCCTTTTGGGGAGTCCACTTCATAGTTGATGT
>NW_017731777.1:891535-918841 GCF_001890085.2 Hipposideros armiger
GCAGTGGATGGGGGGAGGGGGGTTGTTACTTTGTGAGGGTGAAAAGGGTAACTATTGCATTGTTCTGTACACCTGAAACTAACAATAAAAAAAAGAAATAAAAAAAATAAAAAAAATAAAAAAATAGAAAACATATCATCTCTTATCTGCTTGGAATTTAAACCATAGCAATATTATAGAAATTTAAATATGGTGTGGCTGTTGGAAAAAAATGTGAAGCCGTCATAAACAATCTATTAGCTAGATACTAAAAAATCCACCACTTTGAATAATTCAGCACACACACACACACACACACAACATGCTAAGATAATTTGTAGGTTAACACATAAAAGCTGGGGCAGAGAAAGAAGGGAAAAAGAAGGCTTCCTCAAAAATTCTATTAATCCTCACTAATGTTCTGTTTTGCCTCCCCTAGGCACTAATTTTTAGGGAAAATGCCAAAATGCTAGATGATATTACTTTGGATTTCCTGAGTGGAGAGCTCCTTTTTATAGTATGATAAAGCAATGTTTATATCATTGAGGCTAACAAGTAAACAGGGGCTAATGTTTGCAAATTGGAAAGTCAATCTGGAGTTCATAAAAGGTATTTTGTTTACACCTCTAATAAGCCAGTTACCTGGTTAAATAATTATCATGGTCTTCCTTAATTGTTGGCATCAATTGCCATTAATACATGAAATTAGGAATTTTGCTGGGACTGCATTTGAAAATGGAACACGATCCCTAGGAACATACTCAGTTATTAACTCCTGTGGCCAGTAGCTGCCAGCCATAGTTTGTGTAATGAAAACGGTGCGTTTCTGTGGTTTAGTTGCTGGCGTTTAGCTCCCTATCCCTACATTTTAAACATCCCGTTAATTAAAATCTTCAAACTAACAACCTGTATTGTATAAAGCAAGAGTGCTTAAAAGCAAAAGTGCTAACAATTTGCAGATAAAGAGGGCAAATTTCTTTTTAAAATCTCTACAGGCGCTTATCTAACTCTGTCAAGGCGGTGATTAGAACACTCAGATAAGACAGGGTTCACTGATAAAGGTGATGTGAGTGACTGCCCACAGAGGCACCCAAAATAAAGAATACTTCCACCTGATATTATGTCTATATTCAAATTTAAATATACACACATAATCACTTCCCTAGCAAAATTACAGCTCATCTCTAAAGGTGAAAATCAGTCAGCCTTCTCTTTGTGAAAAACTTTAGCTTTTTTTCATAAAAAAACCAAGTTATTTAGTTTCCAATTTTAAAGTTTATATTTGAAGTAAAATTATTTTTACTTGTATAAATTTCACATAGAATCAGTTCCAAGATCTTGAAGACATTGGAGGTTTTCATATTGAAATTCGTACTAGAACATACTATATTGCTGGTGTGAACTCCCACTTACCATCCCTCTCCTCTCTCTCTGGAAGGTCCTGACAACTGCAAAAGTTGGCTCCAGCTTGGGGTTTAAGCTGCAGAGAGGTGGCTGAGTGCATTCCAGGTGGGAGCCATGGAAAAATGGACTCAGAGAAAAGAGCAGAACAATTATTCTTACCACCTAAGAGAATCGAATGTCGTCAAAACTTCTGACAATATCAATGTATTCACTTTTGTTCTTTCCTTTATTTGGTATTCATTTAAGAACTAAAACTTCTGGACACTAAACAAGGTAATTCAGGGAACTTTAAAAAAAAAAGAAAAGAAAATCTGGTCCCTGATTTCAAGGAGCTTATATGGGAAACAACTGCATTAAAATGGCTCTGGTAATAATATAGTTCTTAATACATTCCATACTTTATATAAATTAACAATTTAACTGGCTCATCAAACCAAAAGCGTATTATTATGACCTTCACTTTTCTATGAAGAATCAGAGCACAGAGAGGTTAAGTAATTTGTCTGAGCTCACACAGCGGGTAGATGGGAGAGCCAAGTGTCAGACACAGATGCAGAAAGCCTGACCCCAGCATTCAGGTTCTTATCCCTCATACCACACTACCACTTACTTGACCTACAATAGAAAGACTAGAGAGAAAGAGATACAGGTGGGGGGAGGAGCAGACAAAATGGTGAGGGAGGGATTGGATGGCACAGAAGGCAGAAAAAGCATTTACCTGAATGTGACCAAAGAACCATCTCAGAGGAAAACTAGGACATCAGTTGAAACTTTTATTTATTTTTTATTTTTGTATTTTTATATATTTTTTTCATGGGGGAGTCAAACCGGCAACTATGCTGTTAAGAGCGCACACTCTATCCACTGAGCCATTCAGGTGGCAGCTCAGCTCAAGATGCCAAGTTCAGTCTTTAGTTGCGGGGGGGCTTAACCCATCATCGAACAGGCAATCTTGTCACTAGGAGCACATGCGCTCACCAGCTGAGCCATCCTGCCACCTGTTGCCAGCTCAGCGGCAGCTCAGCTCGGGTGAAGCTCACTGGCCCATGTGGGAATTGAACCAGCAACCCTGTTGCTCAGAGCTTTTGCTCTTAAGCAAACTCTTAACCAACTGAGCCACTCGGCTGGCCCATCAGTTGAAACTTTAAATTTGACTAATGGCCCCTGGAAATAAGAAGCAAAGTGGTCTTCTCAACAATTTTGGAAAAAAAAGTATTTTTTCCATTTAGTTTCCTTTACTTGTATGTATGTACTGTATTTACCCTTCCATTTGTATCAGTTTTTCAACAACCTGAAAATGTGCATTATATCTCTCAGAAACAAATGCTATTCCATAATCATAATTCCATTTATCTAGAAAATGTTTTTGTGCTCCCCAAAATACATACGTTACTTCTCCATAACAATGGTTATTTTGGAGGTTACACACTTTGATAAAACATAAGGAAACTGTCTTCCACCTAATAATCTTAATTTAAATTTAGTGAAATTTAATGAAAAGAGGTGTTTTACTCTTGTTATTTCTCTTCAGTTTGGTCAGAATTGCATCATGGTCTCATAGTTGTGATTTGCACTTCAGTGGTTTAGAAAGTCTGAACACTTTTTGCTTTGGCAAGTTGGTAAGCACAGAATATGGAAGGAAAAGATGCACTTGGTAAAATATACTTCTATAAAATTCCAGGTACACAGAGTGAAGGGACAGTATTTGGTAGAATGAACTATTAAAAATTACAACTTTGGGTTGAAGGCATTTTGCACTTGTAGACAAACATGGCCTCTCCTCCTTCCTTCTTTCATGACAAATCTCTATGTTAACTAGAAGCCAACTATTTTGAGAACTGCTATATTAAACTGTAGAATAGTAGGCAAAGTCGTGTTGCTGATATACTGTGAGGGGAGCAGCTTAATAGCAGCTTTAACTGATAATTCCTAGTTTTCTGTAGGCTCATTAGTGCAAACAGTGCAGAATTGGTGAAACACTGTCCTAATCAGTACAGTTGTAGGTTGGGCATTAGGCATCAGGGTTTCCAGAAATTGGACTCCTGATAGCTCTTAGAACTAAAGCCTACGTCTTATTTCACTGTCCTACCCACTGGAAAAAAATAATAGCCACAGCATGTTTAATTTCACAGTTATTTAAGTATTAGGGGGGGGGAAATTTTTTTAAATCACTTTTGGATTTTTGTTAATATGTTTTATAATCTCTTGAGAAATTTCTAGCAAGGCATTCATTGAGAATGTGATAATTATAAGATCTTGGTTTCAATAAAGTATTTTTGTGTACTTTTTATTCAGATATATTTATAGTTGCACAAAGAAAATATTAATAATTTATGTTCTAATTTGTCAGATTTTAATAAAAATTGTCTTATATATCTAAATTTTATTTGTTAGAACATGATTATAATTTTCCACTATTTGTGAACTAAGTGACATTTCAGGATTCAATGCAACCCCCCTGTCACCTAATCCTACTTTAAAATAATGAAAGTAATGTAAAAATCAACCAAATATTCTACAACTACACAAAGTGTGAAAGTTTAAGTATTCTGGTGACAGCCTGTAACAAGAATAGAAAGTGACATTCTATTAAACAAGTTATTTGATATGTCGTAAAAAAGGTGGAATTGGTGGAAAACACAGATATTTCCACTATATTCTCAAGACAGTATGTCTGCAGGTATTCTTCTGAAGCCTGCATGCTGAGGACCCTTTTGTCTGAAGCATTTTAAGAAGGTTTCCTGTGAGCCCTTTTCATTAATCACCAGCATAGTCTACATGGTAGTTCCTGAAAGGGGTGGAGGGGAGTCTTGTGTTGAGAGACCTTCAGAAACAGATGACAAGAGCATCCCCGGCCCAGAGACGGGGTCATGTAGAGTGGAAATATGAGCTCCTAACCCTTGACCCCTTAGCCTCTTTATTTTGATTTCTCGAACAATACATGGTTGGCAGGCACAAGCAGTGGCAAGTCCCTCTCTCTTTTGTTAGGCTTGGGAAAAACTCAGGGCAGCTCACTGTGACTCCCACCTAAGGGCTTGCCTGGTTTTTAATTAGAAAGAATTACAACTCACACCATAATTTTTCAAATCATGGTTTTTAAAATGACCTAAGCAATAACACATTTTTCAGATTTCCATAGTCAAATGAACTTGTTACAAAGTACCATTATTTTATGAATAGGATTTATTTTGGTGGATCTGTTAGGATGTTTAAAACTGTAGCTCTTTTGTCTGCTATAATTAATGTCTTTTCAAAGTGATTTCACAAATGTTAGTAGTCCCAGATCATGGAAGGATGATAAGAAGTACTACAACTCTGAAAAAGCAAGAATAACATTATCCATATACGTTTTTACAATCTTAGAAAAATAACAAAAACATTATAACAATTTCTCATAGACCTGCCCATTCAAAAATGACCCCATAGTAAAAATTTTAAATAGCACTTTTTCTAAAAACATACCTTATTCTAAATTAATGCTAAAATAATGTTGTCCCTTTACATTTGATAGATTCTGAGTTTTAAAAGCTTGTGTATTTATTGCCCCAATTAAGAAAGTTGTCATGGGCTTTTGTCCAAAATAAATAAAAATTGTAATACAGAAAAAAGCTGTGGAGTAATTGTCACTTGACTTTGGTTCCAACAATTCAAAGAAGAATGAGCAGAGAGTTAATAGTCAACTAACATTCTGGTACATAATACCAAAAAAAAAATGATCCAGATTTTTTATTTTTCCTAGAGAAATACTGGTTCCTGCACCTCTCTCTTTTTTTTACCTTCCCCTACCACTTCCTTCTGTTTTCACACAAACAAAAATATTGAACTCAATTTTACCATTTTTCACTTAAACTCGTTTTACTGGCTACTATTTATATCTCATAATCTATCTAAGCTTTTTAAAAAGGTACTTGGGGTTATTCCAGAGCTGGTGCTAGTATATCTGTTGTCAAAGGTAATCAAAGAAGTTCCATTTGTTCAATTTCAGCTCAGTTTCAAACACAAGCACCAAAGTGAATATTTTAGTTATGCGTTTGGTATTTTAACTACTACCTTAGCATTTAATACAATGTCAAAATAGGCTTTACAATAGTGTTGTATGTTTTTTAGGCTATTTCCTAAATGCTAAGTCACTGCATCTTCAATTAGGTATATAGCCAAAAACAAATAAAAAATTAAATATTATACTTTTCTTCTCTTTGGGATGCTGGATTCCTTATCCCAGCATCTTGGGAAAATGAAGAATGCATTATACAATTACTACTTCATGGAAGACAAATCATGTTTATCAGAATATTTTAAAATGTGCCATGTTATTTTTCACCTCAAGTAGATACAAAAAAAATTTTTAATGTGAAAAAACAGGTTTAGGGAAGAAAATTATGGAGTTTAAATTGAAATATCCAAATGTAGTATTCACAAAGGTAGTTAGAAAGGTGGGCTGGAACTAGAGCCAAAATTAGAGTGGACTTGTTCACAGGGAGGTTTTGTAGAAAAAACAGAAAAGATGCAAAGATATGATTGTGACTAATATCCCTATATGTTTAAAGATATCATAGTATTAAAGATAAATCATTGCTTTTTCCAGATTTGAAAACATAGTGCTACCCCTTTCATTTTAAAACACGTTCTCTATATTAATATATACTATTTCCCTTATTATAATCTAAAAAATTTCACAAATTAAAATATTTTTCTTAAGAAAACCTAAAAGATGCCAATAACACTGTTACAATTTTTAAAGATCCATTTTCCAGTTAAATAAGTTGAATTTAAAATTGCCTCCTATCTTATCTGTGCTTTTTATCTTTTCTTCTACTTTTCATTAGCACCCTCCTTCTTTCAATTATTACTTCCTTTCCATTTGTCTTCAACTCTTCCTCCCTCTCACTGGCCAAAGGTGAGTCCCCATCACCTTTCAAAAATACTCGTACCTCTCCCATTTAAAGTCAAACAAACAAACAAAAACTGCAATTTCTTATCTCACTCGAGCTTCTACCATGCTTCTTTCCTTTACAGCTAAAATCCTAGAATTTAGTGCCTATATTTCAACACACCACTTCATTTGTACCCATAACAAGCAAGCTTCTGTATCTACAAAGCCATGGAAACTGGCATCACTAACAATTCTTTGCTTCTAATCTAATGTCAATCCAAAATCTTACTTCCCTCTGTAGCATTTGATACTGCCAATGACTTCCTCTTTTCTGGACTTCTCTGACAGCACACTCTTCTGAGTTTCCTACACCTCCATTTTTTTTTTTTAAGATTTTTATTGGGGAATTGGTGGATGAGAACAGAGCTGGGGAATTGGGGAAAGGGGAACAAATTGCTGTCCTTTTCTTCTTCAGTCTAGTAGTGGAGGATGTTGCCTCACTAGCCCAAGTTGGCACCATCATTGCACTCTTCCCGGGCGAGGCAGATCAGTCGCCAGCTTCTGGATGGCCACTCACTGCGGCTGCTGGCCGCTCACACTGGCTGCTGGCTACACACGGTAGCCCATGGCAACCCGCTGCAGCAGGGGCTGCAGCCTACGCCATTGCCAGTGACTCAAGGCAGCCCAGCTCCAGGTTGAGCTGTTGTTCAGCATCTTAGCTGCAGAGGGCAGTGTCACTGGCCCTCATATGTGGGATCTGAACCGGGGCCCTCTGGCGTCCCAAGTTAACCAATGCACAACTTGGCCGGCCCTACACCTCCATCTTTTAAACTTTATATTTTGAAATCATTCCAAATAAACAAAAGTTGCAAGAATAGAATAAATAATCCTCTTTACCCAGATTAACCGATTTGTAATATTTTGCTACTTTTGTGCCTTCTCTCTCTCTCTCTCAATACATGATAGATAGATAGATAGATAGATAAGATAGATGATAGATAGATAGATAGATGATAGATAGATTGGTAGATAGATAAATGATAGATGGGTAGATGATAAATAGATAGATAGATAGATAGATAGATAGATAGATAGATAGATAGATAGATAGATAGATAGATAGATATAGAGAGATGCTAAGTTTTTCCCAAATCTTTTCAGCATAAATTACATACTTCATTCCTTTTTAACTCATGTCATTTCTATATGTATTTCCTAAGAATGAGAATATTCTCTTACCTATGCACTGTACAATTATCAAATTTAGGAAACTTAATACTGATATAAAACTGTTATCAAATACAGTCCATTTCTTTAATATCTTTTATAGTTTTATAGAAGCCAAGTGTTTTATAAAGTGCTTTTCACCCTGAATTTTCTGGTGTTTGCTCAACATAAAATTTAACTTTTAAATATTTGGGGCTGGAATACTATATAGGGAATGTTATATGCTTTATAGGCGATCAAAATTGGTGGACCATGATGTTGCCTCTTAGTAGTTATATTAATTTGGATCACTAAAAGATTTGTCCAATATTGCCACTGTATGTGTGTGTATTATTTCTCCTTTTGCAATTACAGTTCAGTGTCATTATTCACAGTAGGCATATTGTATAAAGTTGTTGCAAATACTGAAAATTGCTCCCAGGTGAAATACTGGGTTAGATTCCTATCAGCCTCTAGACACAAAATTTTCATCAACCAATCAATACATAATCTTGTATTATGTGTTTTTTGTTGTTCAAAGACATTTTATTTAATATATGTTGTCAATTCATTAGCATTAAACCCTCACAGCATTATCACTCATGTCTGAAGAAGCACATCAAATCTGATCTATGAATTTCCTTCATAAGGCACGTCACAATGCTCTCACACTTAGGCACACTGTAAAGGACGTCATCACCATGTTTTGGAGCCATTTTAAACAGCAAAATAACCAACAGATATCAAAATTACCAACCAAAAGGACAAAAATGCAAGAACTTGACCTCCGAAATGATGCTTGTTCAGTATGAGACTGAAATGAAAAGACAGAGTTCCTGGTTTGACGTCAGCTGAGAATGTGCACATTGGGCGATTCAGATTTCTCACTCCTGTGAGCACTTCTGTGAATGACCACAAAAGAGCCGCGAGGATTGAATTCAGGGTTACAGATGAATTCGGGGTAACGGATGAATTCACAAATGTGAAATCCATGAATAATAAAGTCAGTTTTAATGAGCAATTTCTAGAAATATACTTAATATTAAGTAAATATTTTGAACCTCATTTAACCTCCCCCCACCCTAGATTTACCATCTATTTATTCTTTCTTTAAGCAATTTTTATGTTGATGGTTGTAAAATGGTGATTCCATCATTCTTTCTATATTTATTACTCAACAACTCACTGTAAGGGACAAGTTTCAATTCTCTTCCTATCAATCATCTGTTATTATCAATAGAGAATGAAGAAATCAAATTTTATTCAATTAGTCCTAATATTGGTCTATGGGAGTTCCATCATGTTGGCCCCTAGATCCTTGTGACATTTGCACATAAATTTTTCTGTACTTATTTCTGGTATCACAGATATTTCAGGCTCATCTTGAATTTTCCCTTACCTCCTTGTCTTAGAATTTGCATCTTTCCAAGGGACTCTGGTTTATGTCAGTGAGAAATGTCCAGTGGGTAATGCTTCTTCTCTTTCTCTCCTTGATGGCCTTTCTCAGTGTCTTTCTAGACCAGTCTTCTTCTGCCAGCTTTTACATGCCGGAGTCTTTAAGTTTCTTTTCTAGGTCTCCTCTCTTTTCACCTAAATAATTTTGTCGCTTCCCTGGCTACATCGCCCATCCAACTTCAAAGTTACTTTTGCTGCCCTTGTTAATTTGGAATTAGTATAGTTACTTCCTGAAATATCAATAGGTACTCAGTAAATGAGCCTGAAATATCATAAGTACTCAATCAATAAACAGTTTTATGGAAATAGAATAGGGATTAAGTCACCCCAAATTGTGCTTTACTATGTGCATGTTCTACTTTTGGCAGACATTCTCTAGCCTTCAGTATATCTCACTATATGTAATAATTCATCATTTCAGAATGGGTTTCTATTGTGGTCCATTCCTTATTTCTAGAATTATTTTATTTGAAAATTTTAACAGATTCTTTATCTAAAACAAATAGGATTGCAAGACAAAATATAAGACACCAAGTAAAATTCAAATTTTAGGTAAGCAATGAGTAATTATTTAAGAAACTATATTCCAAATAAGTTTTAAAATTCCATTGTTTATCTGAAATTCAAATTTAACTGTATTATATATTATGTATTATATATATGTATATATTATGTATTATATATATGTATTATAGCTGTATCTGGAAGCCCTATCAACAGATTATAAATATTTAATAGACTATAACCTGTAAAGTAATGTAAGGCACTCTCATATTATCTGGAGAGTGTTGAAAACTTATCAAATGTTATTATAGAAAAGAATAAGGAGAAATGACCCTATTTTCCTGATTGATATACTTTAGATATTCAATGAGCATGCCCTTAAATTATAATTTAATTTAAATTTAAAAAGCTTTTAAGTATACATACAAATAAATGTAAACACTGTTGTAACAATGTTCAGCATTCTCAATGGAGAGTTGAGCGGGTTGTGCCACATGATATAAAGCAGATTATTATTTATGGAGGATGTGAGATAATGAGTACAGGATAACCTCAAGTCAGCACTCCCAGAGGAGCTCTGCTTTCCAAGTATGTCAAAAGATCTGAACAGAGCAGAATACTCTTCTAAGTAAATGGCAAAACCATGCTGAATGACAAAGAAGTGAAAAAATACAAACAATGAATGAAATTTAATTCCTTCAATACATAACCCTGAACTCTGATATTTGGATTTTTATAATAAACATACAAATAGTGAAGGTTTTTGTAATCAGTGATGTGGAGTCATGGTGTGATGCCATAATTAGTTCATTTGTTTTACTATCAATGCAGAGCGAAATAGTCAATTAATTCATGTGTGACTAAGATTTTAATAGTCATACCAGGATCAGGAATTTCAATACAATCTCATCAAACTCTACTTTTTACTGAAATGTGCTTGAGTTGAATTTAAAAAAAAAAGAAAAAAAACAGATTCCAGCTGGAGATCCAAGATGGCGGAGTAGATGAACACCATGCTTGCTTTCTTCAGTGAGCACATTAAAATTATAACTAAATTATGGAACAAAAACCTGGAGAACCATCTGAAGTCTGGCTGAACAGAAGTTTTATAAGTAATGATATAAAGAAGAAACCACATCGAGATTGGTAGAAGGGGCAGACACACAAATTAGGGTGGCCCCAAACCTCTGTGTGGCAGTTGAAAATAGGGCTGGATACCTTGGCCATAGAGGTTCCCCGCCGGAGAAGCAAAGAACCCCAGTCCCACACCAGGTTCCCCATCCCAAAGTACTGGTGCTGGGAAGAGGAGACCTTACAACATCTGGTTATGAAAAACAGGGGATTCTACCCATCTGGGTATGATGGAAGCCTATGGGAAACCTAGACGTCTTCTGAAAAGGCTGGCACACAGACTCACTCACTTGCAGGCACTCACCTTGGGCTCCAGGGGAGTGATGGTCACTCGGGAGGTGTCAGAGATATACGGGGGGAGGGAGGAGGCTGAGATGTGGCTTCGAGGCCAGGGAAGGAGGACAGTACTATTTTCCTTGTGAGGGGTCCTTCTCCCATGCACTTGGGTAGTGGCTGCCATCTTTAATGTGTTGAGCTTGCCCCGTACACTTACAGACAAATATGAACCTGATTGATCTGGTGAGCTCCAGGGCTCAGCTCTGTTTATTCAATGGGACCCCACCCTGCCCAACTTCCCCAGTGCTGGACCTCGTATAAGCCCAGGAAGCTCAGAGAGTCCCAAACAAGATGAATCAAAACAGGACCACACCAAGACACATTATAAGTAAAATGCAAAGGTTAAAGACAAAGAGAAAATCTTAAAAGTAGCAATAGCAAGACAACTAGTAACTTATAAGAGAGCCCCGATAAGATTATCAGCTGATTTCTCAACAGAAGTTCTGTAGGCCAGGTGTGACTGGCACAAAATACTCAAAGTGGTGAAAAGCAAGGATCTGCAACCAAGACTACTCTACCCAGCAAGGCTATCATTCAAAATCAAAAGACAGATAAAGAGTTTCCCAGACAAGAAAAAGCTAAAGGAGTTCATCACCTCCAAACTAGTATTACAAGAAATGTTAAAGGGACTTCTTTAAGACGGGGGGGAAAAAGATCAAAATTATGAATAATAAAGTGTCAATAGTTACATACCTATCAACAATTACTTTCAAATGTAAATGGATTAAATGCTCCAATCAAAAGACATAGGAGGGCTGAATAGATAAGAAACAAAACCTTTACAAATACTGCCTACAGGAGAATCACTTCAGATTGAGAAATGCACACAGACTGAAAGTAAAGGGATGTAAAAAGATATTTTATGAAAATGGAAACAGACAAACAAAAAAAGCTAGAGTAGACATACTTACACCAGACAAAATAGACTTTAAAACAAAGGCTATAACAAGAGACAAAGAAGGATCCAGTAATCACACTTCTGGGTGGAATTTATCCGAAGAAACCCAAAACACTATTTCGAGGGGATGTGTGCATCCATATGCTCATTGCAGCATTGTTTACAATGGCCAAGATGTGGAGGCAGTCTGGGCATCTGTCAATAGATGATGAATGGATAAAGAGGAGGTGGTACATATATACAATGGAATATTGCTTATCCATGGAAGGGAATGGGTTCTTGCCATCTGTAGGGGCATGGATGGACCTGGAGGGTACTGTGCTGAGTAGAGTATGTCAGACAAAGACAGATGCAATGTGTCAATTCACTTATATGTGGAATCCAAAGAACAAAACATACCAACAAACGAATCAGAAACAAACTCATAGATACAGAGAACATTTTGATGGTTGCCAGGTGGGAGGGGGTTTGGGGGTGTGGGTGAAAAAGGGGAAGAGATTAAGAAGTGCAAATTTGTTGTTGCAAAGTACTCATGGGATGTAGAGTATAGCATAAGGATTATAGTCAATAATATTGTAATAATTATGTATGGTGTCAGATGGGTACTAGATTTGATGGGGTGATAGATGGGAGGGGGTTGATGGGCAGAGTGAAAAAGGTGAAGGGATTAAGATGCACAAATTGGTAGTTACAAAATAGTCATGGGGATGTAAAGTAAAGCATAGGGAATATAGTCAATAATGTGGTAATAACTATATATAGTGCCAGGCGGGTAGTAGACTAGTCAGGGGGATCACTTCTTAAATTATATAAATGTCTAAGCACTATGTTGTATGCCTGAAATTAATATAAAATAACATTGAATGTCAACTGTAATTGAAAAATTGAAAGGGGGGGATGTTGAAGGGCAATAAGTGGTCCAAATTTCCGGGTATAAAACAAGTAAGTCATGGGGATGCAACGTACAACACAGGGAATATAGTCAATAATATTGTGATAGTATAGTATGGTGTCGGATAGTTGCTGGACTTATCATGCTGTTCACTTCTTTAGGTATATAAATGTTAAATAACTGTGGTGTTTCCCTAAAACTCATATAATATTGTGTGTTAGTTATATTTTTAATAAAAATATTTAAAATTAAAAAAAAGCCGATTCCAGCTTTAAAGATGTCAATTTCAGTGTTCAGTTTAAATGGGGACTATTATAAGCTTTCAGTTCATTGGGCAATATTTTCATTCTCTCCTGAGAAGTTAACTGGACCCTACAACTTTGTATGGCTTGTACTAGGGTAATGGGTAGAAAATTTAAGGATCATAATATTATATGATATTCAATTCCATTTTATAACAAAGAATAAATAAATAATAAATAATAAAGCATAAGAAAATATTGGGTTTTTGGAAAAGTCATGACGCATTTTTGCAACGAAAAACAGAAAAAATACGTCATGACTTTTCCGACAACCTAATACATGAAGGATATGATTCTGTCAACATATATGTCATTTGAAAGTTGTTATAGATAACAATTTGTTGGGACAAGGTTTCTCTATTGACTTAATAGAAATTAGTATCTAGTTTGTAAAAAGTTTAACTTAGTAAATATTAGTTAGCACCTACTGAATGCATGATCAAGAACTGTATTCCTACAGTGGACACAAAGAATAATAAGTAGCCCAGGTCTGTTGAAGGGAAGCCATAGTCCTGTGTTGGTAAATGAGGTCGAGGTTTTGTAAGTACTTCTACTCAATGAACTCTTAAGTTGTATATAAATGTTGGTATTTAAAAAGATGTGCTTAGATTTCATCTTTCAAGATATTCCTTGGTCCAGGGCAGCCTATAGCAAGTAGAAAGGAAGCTGGTAGGTAAAATTTTCTCCTTGGTTTCTTTATTAAAAGATAAATGAAGAGCTGAGCTTTTGTATGTAGATGACCATCCTAAAGGAGAGATTAATGGAAATCTGGATTCTATAAATCATGAAAATATTTTCCAGTTTCAGGGGCAACAATGTAAAAGGTGTGGTAATGGGAAATTTTACACATTTAGTGCTTACTCTAGGATTTGACTGTTTAGCTCACACTTTCATAGTAAAGTTCTTGATAGGGAATTACTAACCAATGAGCTTTTATAGCTTCAGTTAAGCAATATGAATATCTTCTAGAGATTTGCTATATAACATTGTACCTGTAGTCAACAATAATGTTTTGTACACTTAAAATTTTATTACGAGGACTGATTTTATGTTGTGTTCTTACCACAATAATAAAAATACAAATAAAAATAAAAATAACAAAATGATAGGTTAACTCATTACAGCTTTTTGCTGCTTGATGGCATTCAGAACATAAAGACCTAAAAGGACACCCAAATGAATATTCTGAAAAAAAATTTCCTGAGATAACCAGGACAGAAGTTAACATTTTTTTTGAGAAATGTTTAATTGCCATGGTGTTCACTTCACATAGGGCCTCCAAAACTATTTTTTCCTTTACCCAATCTCAGTAGACACTGGGGGCATTCTGTAAAATTAGAATGGGCTGTCCACAGTTAGCACACATACCATTAGACCTTTTTCACAAAAAGTGTCATGTGTCTCTTAGCTGATGTGACTTTCATCTGCACAGAAGAACCTTGTCAGAATACAATAAATAACAGTACTTGACACCTCTCCTAAATGTGTTCTCAAATATAGGATCAATAGCTATACGCAACTGCAACTGAGATAATTTCACTTTATAATTAATAAAAATGTTGCCTTCATTTTCATCTTAAGTCTCAATCTGGTAGAAATTCAAACAGCCAAACTCTGGGAAAAAATAACTGAGACTGTGATTCAGGTGACATTCGTAGGAAATAAAGTTCATTCTTCTGAGTTTAAAATATGCTTTAGTATTTCCAGTTAAAGCTAGCCAAAAAGAGAATGTCTCCCAGTAGGTAAGAAAGTGACAGGTGTGGTGTACAGATCTGGAACTAGATTTTGGCTGCTTTCTTTCTGAATCATGGGAGATGGATTCTTTTCCATAGCGGAAATATACTCTATGAGAGAGTCAGCAAGAACCTTAGAAATTCAGTAAGTGCAGGCATATTCTTTTGACCATACAGTTGTTTGTTGTGAGAATTAAAGGAATAACAATTTATTCTTAACATATAAACAAATTTTGGTTGAAGAACTTTTTCAAACTTAGTTTCAGAATGCCAACAGTGACAGGACACATGCGCACAATTTTCTTTTCTTTTCTTTTTTTTTTTGAATTCTTATTATTAGAGGGGTTTTAATTGTAGCCATGTGGTTCATATTGAATCTGACAAGTCATGTAGCAATTAAAAATCTGAATGCTTTGACAGCAGGGCGAGCGTAAGGATTAGTTGACGTGTAACTCCCCATGACGGGAAGAGCCTGGCAGATGACTAGGCTCTGGTCGGGGGTGTCTTCAGCATCAGTGCACAAGGCAAAGAGGACTGACAGGTCTCACCAAGACAGCACCTGGGGATGGCAGATGCCCTGACCAGTTCCACTGCTTGCTGATGGTTTCCCTTGTGCTGTTTCCCTGTAACCACAAAATGGAAACTGAGTTTTTTTCAGCCTCAGGATGTAAGTTTCAGAACTGGGTCTCGAAGTCAAAAGGGGAGCTTAAATACAGCCTCACATTAAAAAATATATATATATATATATATATATATACATATACATATATTCACATGTACATACACTTTTTTGTGTGTAAAGACATCGCATTGTTAAAGCTGTTATACTGGTGAGCAAAATTTAAGGATGAGAGAGTCCATAGTGTTCTAATTCTTGTTTATTTTTAATCAGCTTCAAGCAATTAAGATCATTGTTTTATCAATTTTCTCTACTTTTAGTATAAACTAAAATTTATTTTTGCTTTCATCTAATGCATGTCTGTGTTCATGATATGATTATAATTTGCTCGTGATGATTGATTCCCAGGACCTTCACAAAGCATCACACTGAAAACTTTAGGTTTAAAATTAATGCTATTTATAAGGAGAAGGAACTGTTCCGCAAGTTTTTTGTATCCGTGTATGTGTGAATAAAGTTGTTTCCAGTTAGTATTCAAATTTTTTGAAAATGTAATTTTTTATCATTTTATATAATCAATTTTCAGAATAGTTAGATAGTGCCTAAGCAACCACTAACGATAACTAATTATGCATGTGTGTGGTGTCTATGTGTTTTAGTTAGGTGTCATTATGAGCTCATAGGTATCTTTTTTAAAGTGTACTTCATTTCTCTTTATTGCTGAATAATATTCCATTGTATGGATATTCCACACTTTGTTTAGCCATTCATGTGTTGATAGTTTTTTGGATTGTTTCTGCTTTACAGCTCTTATGAATAACACTGGTATGAACATCCACGTACAAGTTATTGTGTGGACTTATATTTTGATTTTTCTTGGGCACATAACTAGTTGTGAAACTCCTGAGTCATATGATAACTCTATGTTTAAAATTTTGAGGAAGTGCCAAACTGTTTTTGAAAGTGGCTGCCCATTTTACATTTCCAATAGCAATGAATTAGGTTTCCAATTTTCCAATTTCCCCACATCCTTGACAATACTTGTTATTGTCTCCTTTTTTTATTAAAGCCACTTTCATTGTAAGTGATGTATCTGGTTTTCGTTTGCCTCTCTAAAGTGATAATACCATTAAGTGTCTCTTTTTGTGCTTATTACCAATTTATATATATTCTTTGCAGAAACAGCTATTCAAATATTTGGCCTACTTTTATAATACAGTTGTCTTTTTATTGTTGAGTTGTAAGAATTCTATATATATTTTGTATAAAAGTCCTTTATCAGCTGTATGACTATCAAATATTTTCTCCCAGTCCGTGGGTTGTCTTTTCATTTTCTTGATGATGTCATTTGAAGCACAAAAATTTATAATTTTGATGAAATCCAACTTATTTATTTTCTTTTTGTTGCTGTGGTACTTTGGTGTTGAATCTAACAAATTACCTAACCCAAGATCATAAAGATTCAGCTCTGCATTTTTTTCCTAAGAGCTTTATAGTTTTAATTCTTACATTTAGATATAAAACCAGTCATTTCTTCAAGGAACCCTAGAGTCTGGTTCCTTTCAGTGGCAAATGATTTTTAGAGACCACAACCTTGGTGCTAGGGGTGCACAATGCTGCAGAGTTTTTTACTTGTTTTCCAGTGGTCAAAGCCAGGAAATACATCACATACATACATACATACATGCATACATAATTTATCTAATTAATTAAACCAAATTTGAATTAATACTGATATTTTAAATTTAATTATATAGATCTACTTAGTTTCTATGATTTTATAATTTTATCTACATAAAAAATTATGATTTCCAATGATATTAATATAATTATTTATTTTATTTATTCTTAAATATACCTATAATTTCAAAATTAAAATATGAATATTACCATGAAAATTAAGAATATTGAATAAAGTTGAAGTTTTTAAATATCCTTGAAATACTCATATAATATACCAAAGAAATCCAATCGAAGTATTGTACTTCAAAAGTCACTTGAAGAAATTCCTCTCTCTGTGGTTATTCCTCCAAATGATATAAAGTCAGGTTCACTTGTTTCAGTTGTTTTCAGTTTTTAGGAAATTTTCACATTTAAGTTGGTATTTCAATCATGTTAAACCATTATATAGTTTTAACCAAGGTGCACCACAGAAATCTTGCTTTCATGCCTGTCCCATTCATTTTTGTCCTTTATGTGCTATGTGTCATTAAGTCAGCTCTGACTCCTGGCAAGCCTGTGAATGAGAGATGTCCACCATGTCCTGTTCTCACAGCCCTGCTCAGCCATAGACTCATGCCTATGTATTCTTTTATGGAGTCAATTCATCTCACATGTAGTCTTCCTTTTTTCCTTCTTCCTTCTATTTTCCCAGTATTGATGTCTTTTCCAAAGAATCCTGCCTTCTTATGATGTGCTCAAAGTAGGATAGCTTCAGTTTCATCATTTTTGTCTCCAGTGATGTTTCAGGCTTAAATTGCCCTAGGACCCACTTGGTTTTTTGGATGGCTGAGAGTATCTGTAGACCTCTCCTCCAACACCATATTTCTAGTAAATCAATTTCTTTTTCTACACGCTTTCTTCACTGTCCAACCTCACTGTCCACATCAATACGTAGTAGTTGGCAATACGAAGGTGTGGTTGATCTTAGCCTTGTTCTCTAATGATAGATCTTTGCTCTTGGTGATCTTTCCTAATTCTTCCACTGATCCCCTTTCCAATCAAAGTTTCCTTGAGGTTTTGTCTGTAGTCTCCATTTGAGTTAATGACTGAACCAAGGTAAGCAAAATCTTTAACAATTTCAATGTCTTCATTGTCTATGTAGAAGTTGTGCATTTCTTCTGTAGTCATAATTTTTGTCTTTTTGAGTTCAAATATAGTCCCACTTTAGCACATTCTTCTTTCATTTTCACCAGAAGTCATTTCAAATGACACTACTTTCTGCCTGTAAGATGGCATCATCTGTACATCTTAAGTTGTTGATATTCTTCTACCAATTTTTACTCCTACTTCCTCTGAGGTTTGCCCAGTTTTTCATATATGTTCTGCACACAAACTAAATAAATAGGAAGGAGAAATGTACCCTTGTCTGTCACCTTTGCCTGTAGGAAACCATTCTGTCTCTCCATATTTTGTCCTGACAGTGGCTTCCTGTCCCCAATACAGGTTAGTATCAGGACAATCAGGTGCTGAAAAACACATTTTTGTTTGCTTGTTTGTTTGTTTTGTTTTTGTTTTTATTTAGAGCAACCCACAAGTTTTCATGATCCACACAATCAAAGGTTTTACTGTAGTCTATAAAACATAGACTAAGCCTCTGAAGTTCTTTGGAGCACTCCAGTGTCCAATGAATGTTAGCAATCAGATCTTGAGTGCCTCTTCCTTTTCTGAATCCAGTTTAAACAGCTGGCATTTCCTGCTCCATATATGGTAGAAGCCTTTGTTGCATCACCTTGAGTGTCACTTTACCTGTGTGAGAAATCAGACAATGGTTCTATTACTACTGGACTCCTAGGCATCTCCTTTCTTGAAAATCAGAACGTATGTTGAACATTTTCAGTCTGTAGGCCATTGTGTTGTTTTCCCTATTTGTCGACATAGTCTGTTGCTTTGCTCCCCTAAAAGTAACCATCATTATTGGTTTGGGGATTATTTTCTATTATATATTTTGAAAATGTAAGTAATGCATATAAATATTCACATTTCCACCACTTTCTTAGATTAAAGTTAGCATACTTACTTATTATACTTAACAATAGAGCTTAGATAAAACTGTATATTAGTAGATAGATAGTTTATTCATTCACTGTAATTGTAGGGATCTCCAAAATGTGGATAAACCAAGTAGTCTCCTATTGATTGATATCTGGGTTAATTTTAATTTTTGGTATAATAAATAATACCACTATAAATAGCTTTCTGCAGTCATCATTTTATATTTTTGCCAGTAGATGGGATTGCTGAATGCCAGGTATGATAATTAAGTTCGTGAACTTGTTGCAACAACGTTGCTAACCAAATTATTCATTATGAATTTGTACCAACTGAACAAACAGTTAACCAAGTTTACTATTTGGAAGTTCTGAAAAGGCTGTGTGAAAATATTAGACGACCTGAACTTTTCACCAACAATTCATGGCTCTTTCATCAAGAGAATGCACCAGCTCACACGGCACTGTCTGTGAGGGAGTTTTTAGCCAGTAAACAAATAACTATATTGGAACACCCTCCCTACTCACCTGATCTGGCCCCCAATGACTTCTTTCTTTACCCAAAGATAAAGGAAATACTGAAAGGAAGACATTTTGATGACATTCAGGACATCAAGGGTAATAAAATGACAGATCTGATGGCCATTCCAGAAAAAGAGTTCCAAAAAATTTTTTTTAATTTTTTAGATTATTTTTTTAATTGGGGAACTGGGGGGTGGGAACAGCGCTGGGGAATTGGGGAAGGGGAACAGACAAGTTGCTGTCCTTTTGTTCTTCAGTCTAGTTGTTGAGGACATTGCTTCCCTGGCCCAAGTAGGCACCATCATTGCGCTCTTCCCAGGCGAGGCAAGTCAGTCACTGGCTTCTGGACGGCCGCTCACAGTGACTGCTGGCCACTGGCACTGGCTGCTGGCCACACAAGGCAGCCCATGGCAACCCACTGCAGCAGGGGCTGCAGCCCACGCTGTTGCCAATGACTCATGGCAGCCCAGCTCCAGGTTGAGCTGTTGTTCAGCATCTTAGCTGTAGAGGGCAGTGTCACTGGCCCTCATATGTGGGATCCGAACCGGAGCCCTCTGGCATCCCAAGCCAGCTCTTAACCAATGCGCCACTAGGCTGGCCCCCAAAATTCCTTTGAAGGGTGGACTAGGCACTGGCATTGGTGCGTAGCTTCCCAAGGATCGTACTTTGAAAGTAACCATAGCGATATTCAGCAATAAGACATGTAGCACTTTTTCTAGGATAAGTTCATGGACTCAATTGTCTGACCTCATATAGCAGACACAGTGTGTGCTTCCTCGCCATCTCCTTTCTTTCCCTTTTTGTGCTATCCTTCCCTGCCCTCTGTGAGTCTTTGCTTCTTATAACCTGCAGCTACAACTGGAGGACTACGCTCAGGATACTGAAGCAAGTCTGGAGAAATTTACATCCTCCCAAAGTGGCTTTTAACAAAAAATGGACTGGTGTCAAAGTGTGAAAGCCCAGGTACCCCTGTGAAATCAGGCATAAGCTTCTTTCTGAAAACTTTGTCTGGAACTGAACTCTTGCCAGTTATCTTTCTCTTCTTGCCATCTCTCCCTTAGCAGTGTTTCCTAGGAGTAATTCACTAATTACCCATTTGTACGTGAATTTTCATTGCAGGGTCTGCTTTTAGTGAACTAGAGCCAAGATTCTGAGTGCATGAAATTTTACTAGATATTACCAAATTTCCCTCCATAAGGGTTGTATCATTTTGTATTTCCACCAGCAATGCACAAGAATGTTTATTTCCACAGAGCCTCACCAACAGAATGTGCTGGCAAATTTAATCAGAAACTTTCAAAAAACGATAAGCCATTTCACATAATTAGAAGTCTTGATCTTTAAAAAGTTGAGGTTTATTTACATATTTTACTAGAAGTTAGCTTATCTTAATAAAATATAATAATGAAGCTGAATGGTTCAAGACATTCTCATTCTTCCAGTTGACCTCTCTTAACACACTTAATGATTTTATTAGCACCAAAAGACAGACAAACTTTAAATTCAATCAGTTAATTCACAGCATTTATTGAGCACTTATAAAGTATCTAAGCTTAAATAATAGTAACCATCAATGAATTTTAAAGGTAAAATATAGTTGTTAAAGTATATTTTAGAATGAAAAGGTTAAAACAAATTTTAAAATACTTGAGGTTTTTCATCATATATCTTGGATGAACAGGAACTTTGGATTTGTAAATAAGAGATTGTTTTGTTCAATGGCTTTTACTTCTGCACTATTTGCAGATGAGACATAGTAACATCAGCTAACATTAAACCAAAAGACTTGGAGAGCAGAGCAGAGCTCAGTGAGTTTGCAGCTACAAATCACGATCAAGATACCAGTAGATTAAAATAGTGAGTAAAATATATTAACAGTTGGTTCATCCTATAACATCCTGGTTACCAGCTGATACAGACATTAGCAGAGTCATATGAGTGCTTTAGAAAGAAAACTATATTATATCTTTAGAAATAAAAGGGGAAATTAGATACTAAGATAATAATACAACTTAATAACATAATACAAGATAGTCTTACTCTTAAGAACTACAAATATTTTATGCTCAAACAACAATCTAGTACAAATATTAACTCTTCTTTTATTCAACAAATATGTATTAAAAGTTACCATGTACCACACATTAATTTAGGTGCTCAGAATATCAGCAGCACACAAAACAGAGATTCTAGGGAGACAAGCAAGAAACAATAACCATGATAAATCAGTCAACTATATAGCATGTTAGAAATTAATAGTGCTAAGAAAAACTATAGTAAAGAGGGGCAAGGGGGGATTTGGATTGGGAGTTGAAAGTTACTCTCTTGAAATATGGTTGTTATGGCAGGCCTTGAGGGTAAGATATTTGAGCAGTCTTGAAGGAGATGCAAGTGTTAACCATGTGGCTGTCAGTGTGAGGAACCTCACAGGCAAAAGGACCAGCTGATGCTCAGATCCTAAGGTGGCAGTGTGAGTGGGATGCTTGAGGAATAGCTCAAAGGCCAGTGTGACTGTAACAGAATGAGAGGGAAAGAAGATGAGGTCATAGAAACAAGAAAAGGCAGGTTCTTTAAGGACCTTGTAAGCCGTTTTAAGTACTGGGCCATTTGTGATGAGTGAAATAGATATTAAAAAGTTTTGAACAGAGAGATGATACTATCCAAATAAACTTTTTACAGGACCACTCTGAAATGTGTTAATACAGCATGGGATAGGGGAGGAACAAAGACAAAAGCAAGAAACTGTGCAATATCCAAGAGAGTGATGGTGGTAACTGGCATCATTGAGGAAACCATGGACAAGATGAAACTCTTTGATTCTGGATAAAGTTGAATACAGAGGCAATAGTATATTCTACCAAGTTGGGTGTGGGATGGGAGAAATGAGAAGAATTAAAGATGATCCCAAAGGTTTTTGTTTGATCAACTGAAAGAATGGAGTTGTCACAAGTGACATGGGAAAGGCTACAGGTAGAGCTGTTTTGAGGGAGGATATCAGTTTGGGGCAAATTGTAAACCTGACCTTCATGTTAAAATAATGCATAGCCTCTGAGATGAAAGTTTAAATTAAAATTTCCTTTAAATCAAGGCCTGTCTGATAGCTTTTGAAATCCCACAGAATGCCTTGTACAGGACACTGCACACAGAAGATGTAAAGTAAGTATTTGCTGAATAAATTAAATGCACTCAGTTCTTCCAAACTTCTCATGTACAGTGTGTGAAATAAATGAACATAACTTCTCTCAAGTTTATTGTTAAACACTTTATTTATCCTCTATTTTAAGTAAAGAAATATTTTTTTAAATGGGTAAAATAGCCAAAATGATAATACTTATAACAGATAATCTTTTAATATGTTTTAATACTATATAATGTGTATATAAATGCATACATGGTTTTCAACATTTCCATCAATAGTTTTCTTTTAACATAAGCAGATATAATTTATTTAAGAACACGTTTTTTAAGTGTATATTATTAAAACCTAAAAAGGTTTGAAATGTAGCTTTAGGTTTTATAGGCAGCCATTTGACAAAAAATTCCATATTTTTTCCTTTCTGAATCAGAATGTACATGCCTATATGCTAAATAACAATAAAAGAGCCACATACTTAATATCTTATTTCCATGTCTCTTAACAAAATCTTGTATTCACACAGTACTTCTTAGATTTTGTTCTCATATTGTTCTACAACACCATGGAGGAAATTTGCATACAGTTCTAATCTTTAAAAGTGAAACTCAATCAAGAAATGGTATTGGGAAACTTTCCATTTTAATAGATGACAAATTTATGAAGAATTTGGATTCCCCAAATAGTGAGTGCAGTATCAATGCACAATTTGTAGATAGATCTATTGTGGTACAAAAAGTTAATGTTCAGATATTTATACATTTATATTTTCCATATTAAAACACCTATAGCTAAACATTCCTTGAGAAAGAAATAAAGAATTTAGTCTCTAGAAAGTTTACTGCAGTATTGACTGAAGAAAGAGTTAAATTAAACTTTGAATATATGTTAGTAATAACATAATCTCTTGATATATTAGTGGGTCAATAGTTCAGCCAAGAAAGGGACTTTAACTTGAGCAGACACTAATTAAAAGAATCAATTCTTATCCTACTACATATGTCCAATCATATTAACACATTTCTAGATTTCTTATTCAGTGGACTAGTCAAGATTAAAGGATTTGCTAATATGAAGGAACAGAGTATGCTTCCAAACTGACTGAGCAGATTTGTGAACAAATTAGTTCATTTAAAATTGACAGTGAAAGATTGATTTTGCACACAATGAGTTACCTAAGGTATTCATCATTTTCTCTGCCTTTGCACACAAGACAGAGATCCGTTTCCTTCACTTTCTGATTGTAATAGGGCTGCTTACTGAGCACCTTTAGTCCTGATTGCAGCCTGTCATTCTTTTTAATTCAGACATATTTTAGCCTCTTAGGCAGAACTTCAGAAATAACTCCCTTAAAAGCCTCAGTAAAATGATTCATTACATGTTGCTCAATTCAGCCATACTATAAATTATAATACAGGGGAAAGCTCTAATTGCACAAAAGAGCCAATTATTCATAAGGCTATTTGACTTATTATTCAAATGCATGGGCAAGAAGGAAATCCAGATGCAGAAACGCTTTTCCAAAGTTGAAGGTCAATACTCTACAACTCTGACAAATTTCTAAGATATTTGATATACAGTATAGATTTACTATATATTAGTAAATATTCAGTAGATAAATATTTTATTTTTAAAAAGGTAGTAACTATACATAAAAAAATAGAACCAGAAATGCTGAAATGTTTGAGAATTCATTTTTTAAGATAAAGAAAAAAGCAAAACCTTGTGGAAGAAGAAAAGAATTCGAACACAAAAATGAAACCAACAATTTGGGAAACAATAAGAATTTAAGCTAAAACAAAATCCAAAGAAACGTGTATGAACTCATGCTATTTTATTTACAAAGGACTAAACTTTTGATATCAAAAAGATAAATTATGGTAAGGTGACATATTTACAGGGTAGAATTTTCAAGACTTAATTTATCAATTAAACTTGAGATGGTGGGACAGTGGAGGAGAGGTCTAGGTGAAATATTGGGGGTTGAAAGAGTTAGTTAACTTGGTGCATGGCAGTGTCCATTCATTCAAATATGGTGATATGGTGGAGAAATTAGAGGAGAAATAATTTTGATCTTAAATATCTGGGATATCTAATGGGAAATCAAATGGAGATATGCACAAGGGATGTGGATAGATAGCTCTGTGTTCACAAGTTATATGTAAATGTAATATTACTTCTATTTTGTAGATGAAATGGAAGCTCAGAAAGAAGATTCAATTTTCCACAAGGTGTCACAGTCAATCAACCCTGGTATCAAATTGTCTGACTTTAGATCAAATGTTCATTTGTATATAATAAGGGGTGTGTGTGTGTATAAATTTATATGTTTTAAACAAACCCAGTTTCACCTAAAGAAACTGGTTCTTCCCCAGAATTTTAGTGAAATCCTTGGGGGATTTCATGTTAATTTTTGGTTCTAAGTTGCCATTTCCACTGAATTCTGTCTTGTTGTATTTTAATACCCATGTTCTATTCAATTTGCCATATTTCTGACTGCAAGGAAATTTCACTCTCATCACCAAATTAACAAACTTACCTTATTTGCACCCCTATATTCTATCTTTCCTCCTGTCATAAATATGTCATAATTGTTGGGAACTGTCTGGGATCAGCCAGGTACACTGAGGCTTTAGGTTGGCAAGCTTGGGTCGCCAGGTAGATACAAGCCTGGGGTGAGCAGCCTTGGAGTGGGAACCTTTGGGACAGTGCTTCTGCCTTAAACCGCTTTCAGACAACACAAGTGCAAAGAGTAAAGACCCCAGCTTGCTGATAGGAAAAGCTTATGGACTAAGAGACTCAGTTGCTCATGGACTATGGACTTGCAGTTTCAACATACATCACGACTCCGGGACTTTCCACCATGGACCTGCTTCACATGCTTGGGACTTTCTACTGTGGACTTGTAGACAGTTTCTATTTGCCTCAGTTTACTACCTTGCCTAGTTATATCATTGGTTTATATTGAGTATAACATAGCTTGTTGCTGAGGAGAAATTGTTTCTCCTCAGCCCATGAGTTTTAGCTTTAGGGAATCGCTCCCCAAAATGAGGAAATCGCTTCCCCTTAAGAATCTTGCATGTCCAATAAACAAGGCCTCAGTTTGCCACCAGCCAACTGAGTCCCGCCTGTCCCCGCACTTTGTCTCTCTTCTCTTTTATTTCTTGTCTCCCACCCAATCCTCTCAGGGACCTGTTTGGTGAGCTCCTGGCTGACGAGCCAGGGGCATTCGGTTGAGCGAGCTGGTCTTATTCACATAATAAATAAAATCTTCATGTTCTAAGCCCAACTTCACCTCATGTACGAGTATACTAAATACCAGCTCCCCTCCCTTAGCAAAGAACCTCACTCCTGTGGTTGTCTCTTCTTTTTACCAATCATTTGCTTTTTATCACTATCAGGCTATTTTTTCCATTACCAAAAATTAAAAATCTAATAATAGCAATGATTCCTCTATTAATTGCCATAAAAATAATGCCTAATAATGATGATCCAAAAAAAGGCCTCAAAACTCACATTCTCCTCCAGTTTTCCCATTTGTGCTTGAAGCAACTTCATCTGTTTTTGTCTCCCACTGCACCCAACTGCTCTTGTCCAGGTCATTCAGGACCTCTACATGCTGTTTCAGTCCTCACCTCATTTGACTGATCTATGATATTTGGCAGAGTTGGTAAATTACTCTATTTTTTTAAATTAAAGTTTATTGGGGTGACATTGTTAGTAAAGTTACATAGGTCTCAGTTGTATAATTCTGTAATACATCATCTATATATATCACATTGTGTGTTCACCACACAGAATCAGCTTTCCTGCCATAACCATATATTTGACTCCATTTACCCTCGCCTACCACCCCCCGTCTCCCCCCTTACCCTCTGGTATCCACTAAACCATTGTCTGTGTCTATGAGTTTTTGTTTATTTGTTTGACTTGTTCCTTTGTTGTTTTCAGTTTTATATCCCACATATTAGTGAAATTATATGGTTCTCGACACTTTACATCTGACTTATTTTGCTTAGCATAATAATCTCAAGTTCCATCCATGTGTCGGAAGTTACTCTTTCTTGAAACTCTTCTTCTCCTTAGCTACTCACATACCACTCTGTCCTGGCCTTGCTTTTCCCTATATGACTTCCCCTTCTCAGAGTCATGTACTGATTCCTACTCATCTTCCCAGCCCTAATGTCAGAGAGCCCCAGTGCTCTATCCCCAGAATTATTTTCTTCCTTGACTACACTCAGTCTCTTTGTGACTTCAGATGCCTCATGTTAATGTCTCCCATTGTATCTCAGCAGCCCAGACCTCCTCCTCAAACTCCAGATGTATGTGTTCCAACTGCCTACTCTCATGTCTATTCGGTTGCTGAATAGGCATCTCAAATACAATATGTCCAAATTAAAGGTTTTATTTCCAAGCTTCCAGAACTGCCTTTTCACACAGACTTCTACCTGAATAAACGGTGTCTCCTTTTTTCCACAACCCAAGCCAAAACTCTTAGTGTTTTACCTCCTCCCTTTGTCAATACCAAGTCATAAGCAAATCCTATTGACTCTTTAAAAAAAATTAAATTTCACCAACTCCCTATTCTTTTTTTTTTTTTTTTTTTTTT